>NC_041390.1:466869710-466931767 GCF_002162155.2 Triticum dicoccoides
ACTTTAGTTATCAAATTATTGCCCCTATGGGAGACGACCCTTCTGGTGTTACCTCTCGGAATCCATGGGTCACTCCATATGTCAATATCCTTGCCATTCCCAACTCTCCATATGATTCCTTTTCTCAGCAGCTCAACACCCTTTAGTATGCTGCGCCATGCATAAGAAATGCCACTACTTGGTCTCGCCCGCAGAATTGAACATCCTGGGTAGTATCTACTTGAAAGAACCTGGGCACAAAGAGAGGAGGGGTTTTGGAGCAGCCTCCATGCTTGTCTTGCCAGCATTGCCAGATTGAACGCATGTAGATCCCTAAATCCCAAGCCTCCATTTCTTTTTGATCTAGTAAGCCTCTCCCAGCTGACCCAATGCACTTTATTTTCCTTATCCATTTGGCTCCACCAATACCTATTAATCATGGTGCTCAGTTCTTCACATAGGCCCTTGGTGAGATCAAAGCACGCCATGCTGTAGACAGGAATAGCTTGTGCCACGGCTTTTATTAGAATTTCTTTCCCTGCCTTCGAAAGTAGTTTCTCCTTCCAACCTTGAATCCTTTTCCATATTCTTTCCTTTACATATTCAAACATCTTCGCTTTTGCTTTGCCAACATATGTTGGAAGACCTAAATATTTTGATGCAAGGCCCTCAGTTATAATGTTCAATGTCCTCTTCATTTCTTCCTTTTGCCAAGGCCTCGTATTTTTACTGAATAAAATGGATGACTTGTCCTTGTTTATCATTTGCCCTGAGCAGCTTCCATATATGTTCAAAATGCGTTCAACTTCTTGAGCACTGCTTGCACTAGCCTCCATTAGCAGCAGAGAATCATCTGCAAAAAGTAGGTGACTAACACAAGGAGCTCCTCTGCATATTTTAATTCCTCTAATTAACCCTCTCCTTTCAGCATTGTGCAGCATGGCTGAGAACCCTTCCGCACAAAGTAGAAACAGATATGGGGAAAGTGGATCCCCTTGACGAAGTCCCCTTTGGGGTGTGATTGTTTCGGTTACATCCCCATTCACTTTAATCTTGTATTTGACAGTGGAGATGCACTTCATTATCAAATTCATCCACCCTTCATCGAAACCCAGTCTATGCATCATCTCCTTTAAGAAGGTCCATTCGACACGGTCGTATGCCTTGCTCATGTCTAGTTTTATTGCTGCATAACCTGCTGAGCCATTTCTTTTCCTCTGCAAGAAGTGTGTTAGTTCATATGCCAGCAGAGTATTATCAGAAATGAGGCGACCAGGCACGAAGGCACTCTGGTTAGGCGAGATTATATCAGGAAGAATTATTTTGAGCCTATTCGTTATTACCTTGGAGACCAGCTTGTATACCACATTACATAGGCTTATTGGTCTCATATCATTAATCTTCAATGGATTGTTATTTTTCGGGATTAGCACAATAAGTGTATCATTCCAGCCCTCTGGCATGTTTCCTCCCCTCAGAATATGAAGCACTTCCTTGACCACTTGTTCTCCGACAATTTGCCAAAACTTTTTGAAAAAAATAGCAGGCATTCCATCGGGACCCGGGGCTTTGAGGTCACCCATACCATTTAGTGCTGCTTTAACCTCTTCTTCAGTGTACTCAGCACACAAAACATTGTTCATGCTCTCAGTCACCCTCGGTTGTACAACATGCATAACTTCCTCGATGTTGCTCCCTGTCACCGTGGTGGAGAAAATGTTCAAAAAGTAGTTTGCAATATGTTCCTTCAGTGCATCTTCCCCTTCTGCCCAGCTTCCATCATCCCTCTGTAACTTTTTAATTGTGTTTCTCCTTTTCCTTTCAGAGGCAAAGGCATGGAAAAATGATGTATTTTTGTCCCCAGACTGTAGCCACTTTACGTGGGCTCGTTGTCTCCAGTGAGTATCCTGCTGGTGTTCAAGTCGGTCCAGTTTCTCTTGAAGAAAATGTTCTCTTGAAACTTGGTCTTGGCTGATGTCGCCCCTTCTCACTTCTTCCAAGTCTTTTTTTAAATTTTTTATTCTTTTCTGAAGATCTCCCAACATATTGACGTCCCAGTTTTTTAAGTCGCCTGCAACCTTGCTTAGCATACCTTGAGTAGTAGTGTCCCCTCTCATCCTTGCTGTGGCCCAGGCATTCTTTACAATGACCTCACAATCTTCCTCTTGTAGCCATCTTGCTTCGAATCTGAAATTATGTGCTCTTTTCCTGAACCTTTGGGCCCCAACGGATCCATCTATGTGGATAATCACAGGCCTGTGATCTGAATGGCGCGGGTCGCCGTTCACCACTTTAAAGTGTGGGAACCTTGTACACCAACTTCTCGAACCTACCATTCTGTCTAGCCTTTCCTTTATGTATCGGCTAGCCTCCCAACTCTGATTGCGCCAGGTGTACTTATCTCCTACATAGCCTAAATCCTTAAGGCCACAATCATCAAGAGCCATTCGGAATCCCTCCATTTGACTTTGCGCTCTAGCTGGCCCTCCCTTCTTCTCATGGTTAAATAATATTTCATTGAAATCGCCTGCACATAACCATGGAAGGTTCAATTGTTGCTTAAGAATGCGCAGGAGCCTCCAAGTTACTTTCCTTCTATCAGTAGATGGTTCCCCATAAATACCTGTGAAGCACCATTTGAAACCATCTTTTTCTATCACTTCTGCATCAATATGATATCTCGAGTAGTTGTGCAACTCCAACCTTATTTCTTTCTTCCAAAACAAAGCTAGTCCTCCACTTTTTCCTTCGCAATCTCTTACCACCATATTGCTCATTCCCAGCATCCACTTGAATTTCTCCATTCTCCTCTCATCCATTTTGGTTTCAGACAAGAAGAGGATGTCGGGGTCCTCCTGCTTCTGGAGGTCCAGAAGCCCCCGGACTGCCGGGCCATTCCCCAGTCCCCGGCAGTTCCAAGCTATTATTTTCATTTTGATTCACCGGGCTGTCCTTGCAGCCCAGCGTTCTCTCCATCTGTTTTTGTGTTTCCCTCATTTCCCTCTTGCGTTGCTAACTCGCCATCAACTTCCATTCTAGCTCTCTTCAGTATCTCTGCTTCCAAGTCTACATTCATCATATCAGCATTTCTCTTCTTCAGAATAGTCTCAAAGGGCTCATTTTTTTGTAGCTTCTCCTTCGTTCTTTCACGTCGCTTGAAGGTGCCAAGCTTCAGGATTTTACCTGGCCTGATTCCCCTATTGCTTTCTTCGTTATGTTCATCTTCCTTCTGCTGGCTCCTCTCCTTTTCTTCCTGGCCAATCTTCAATTCTGCTAAGTTAGATTTTGGCATTTCCTTTTCCTGGGACACCAACTCGGAAACTGTAGAATGTGCTGTCTTTTTGCAGGGACTAGGTCTCAGGTTTAAATTTGTAATCTCCCTTGGCTGCTTGTTTTCCTCAAACACCAACTCCTTGCCCCTTACCCCTCTATTCATATCATCCTTAGCTGGCTTTAGGGGGCTAGTGACTTCTTTCTCTTCTCCTCGTCTTTCTGATTTATCTCCATTCGTTCCTGCCGGTAGGCTCTTCCTCCAGGATGGACCGTCACTCCCATGTTTACTCCCCTTGCTACCTGCACTATGTGTGGCCCAAAAGTCTCCACGATCACTTGAGCTCCTACTCCGTTCATCGCTGGAACTTCCGTTGTACATGATTGCGCGCAGCCAAGGACCAAACTGTCTATCACCTTCTCTTTTAGTCCTAGACGGGCAAGCCCTTTCTGTATGACCAATAATACCACAATTGTAGCAAAAATCTGGGAGATGCTCATACTCAAATGAGACAATTTTCTTCTTCTTATTCTCTATATCTTCAACTCCCATCATTTCCTCAAAAACTTGCCCCTGCTCCTCTTCTTGTTCTTCTTCTATTTCTATGGTTATAAACCTCATAATAGGGACTGTTATGTCCATCTTCACTTTGATTCGCATAAATACTCCCACTGCACTTCCATTATCGTCCAAATCAACATCCAAAAATTCACCAATTTGATCACCCACTAGTTCCCCTGTTTCTGTGCTCATCATTCCCATTGGTATGCCATATGCTCTCACCCATATAGGAATCGACTTAAATTCATAGTCATCTATAGTTTTGCTTGGCACAAAATCTTCCATCACCAGTAAATCTTTGTTAAACATCCAGGGTCCACCTCTTATTGCTTTGTTCTTGCTCACATCATCATGAAACTGAAACAGGAAGCGATTTCTACCCAGACCCTTGCATTCCACTCTAGAGAAAGGGCACCAAGCACCACTTAACGCTCTTCCTAGATACTCTGCTTTTGCTGGTTTTTCAGACAAGAGCTTACCCACAGCCTGAAGCTTACTCACCTCCGGGGAGCAAGACTGTTTCTTCCCTATCTTGATGCTTTTCTTTTCTGCGTCTGTGAGCTTGAGATTTCTTAACCTTCCTTCCACCCCATCCACCTGAGGAGCCATCCCGTCGCCCATGCTGGCCGCGACCCGCAGCTCTGGGCCAAAGCCGCCCTATCAGCCGCCTTGGAGTACCTCCGCCTCGCGCCGCAGCTCCGGGACAAAGCCGATCCACCAGGTGCCGCCGGTCACTGCTGTCGCGCTCGCTGGATACACACTGCTTCCTTCCGCTGTTGGGCTGCTCGGGATTTGGTGGTTCCTCTCAATACTTGGATTGGATTTGGGGATTTTGCCAACCAGACTTCTTCGCCGCGCCTAAATGTGTGCTCTAATACTCTGACGGGGAACCACCTGAGATGCTAGATCACACACCTGCTGCTGGGGATTGAGAGGGGACGGAACAAATCTGGATCTTTTTGGTGGAATTGGAAAGAAGGATTGAGTGCCGAGCGGCAATGCAGCCGACAGAGAAACACTGTGGCGAGTGGCCTCGAAGACGCTGGAAACAACACCAACCGTCACGAGCGGACGGACTATGACAGAGCATGGTCTTAAAAAAACGAGCTCACAGGAGAGCAGTGTTGATGTGCCGTGACAAGAACAAGATCGTCTCCTGGACTCCTGCCACTCCGCGTGGTGACGCCGAAGGGAATGATGTTTCGGGGTTGAATATTTTACCGTGGGCCTGGTTGGTTGTTCCGTTCTTCATCTTGGCCGGACCGGGCCGCCGGGCCAATGCGACGGGCCTCTCTTCTTCTCTTGTCCCCGCATCTGCGTGCCATCTTATCGGCGCCGTACGCGCATTTCCGGAGACCGGCCGGCGGCGCGCACGGCGTCGTTTCCGGCTGGTCACGTCCCCAGCGCCCTATGTCTCACGCGACAGCGACGGCGGATGAGTCGGTGGAATGTGGCCGTCTCCTCACGGGCGTGCTACTGACCTGCCACGAGAGCAATGTCTATCCAAGCGCGACGGTTGCTGACGCTGCCTCTGCTCTTTCCTCCGCCCGGCACCAGTCTCCCACTCTCGCCCGACTCTCCACTATGCGCAGCCTCGGGGGCCTCCGCGCCGTCTCCGGCCACCTCGCGGCGGCGAGCGGCGCCTCCTCGTCTCCCCACTGCGTCCTCTTCGCCCGTGCCCTCCAGATCCTCGCCCAGCCGGAGCCCGTCCGCCTCCACAAGCTCTCGGCGCCCGACTCCGGTCCGTCGCTGACCACCGCATCTTGTTCCTTCTTCCTTGAGCTTCTGGAATTTGTGTTCTCAACTCTCAAGGTGTGGTTGGCTTCAGGGATCGTGGAGCTGAGGCTTGAGCGGCCGGAGGCCAGGAACGCCATCGGGAAGGAGATGCTCAAGGGGCTGCGGAGCGCCATGGACAAGGTGGGGGCCGACCCGACGGCCAACGTTGTACTGGTAGCGAGCTCCGTGCCCAAGGTCTTCTGCGCGGGCGCTGACCTCAAGGTGCCACCTCCACCACTCCTATGCTGCAAGTTTGATGAATTTGTGCTCTGGCGGTTCAGCACTTAATTTCATTTCAGGTTGATCTGTAGTGAAATGAAATATGTTTAAGTGTCTGTTCAAATTTTAGATGATAGGGTAGCTGGCAAGCATGGTTAGTAACATAATACAGTAGATGTGTGAGATTGCCACATTGGTACAATGGTGAATAATGCTATGGAATTATTGGCTAATCCTCCGAGGTCAGTCAAGAGCTAACTGATTCAAGAAATAAAACATGTCCTGGTTGGGTTCAGACAACATATGGATGAGCTAGTTTCTCAAGGAATGTCAGTTGAGCTAATGCCAAAACATTCATCTGGTTTGCACCTTCTGAAAGTAATAAATTGATAAATTATGAGGTTAAGATCAGGCTCTGACTTATAAAGAGAAATGTAAATATGTTTAATCAGGTGGATCACAGGAGCGCTGTAAACTCTAATCAGTACAATACCAACTAATGAAATTGTTGTGTTGGTGCTATTTGCCTATGAAGCAGTTCGTTTGAACTTTGAAATGGATGCTACTTTGTGGCATACATCATAAGTTATTTAACTAAAATTATCAGACTCGTTGCATAGAAAAATGGTGAATGCCTTGGTTCTACCTCCTCTATCTTTTCCTTTGTGTTCTACTGATCACAATCCATTTCCTGATCGCAATATATGGTATGTTTGACAGGAAAGGAGGTTAATGGGCCCTTCTGAAGTCCGGGAATTTGTTAATACCTTGAGAGCTACATTCTCATCCTTTGAGGTTTGTAACAGGATGAAACATTTTAATATAGCATGTTACATCCAGTGTATTAGTTAATATTATGCTATTTGGTGATGAGAGAAAGCACTGTATATCGCTGTTCAAGTTGTATGCATGCTCGTCTTCCTTATTACTACCTAATGGTTCGTTGAAGCCTCAGCGTACATGTTATTTTATCTAGTTTTTCTTGTGTGAACAGGCACTCCCCATTCCTACAATAGCTGTTGTTGAAGGAGCTGCTTTTGGCGGTGGACTAGAGTTGGCTCTTTCATGTGATCTTCGTATATGTGGTATTGCTTTTATTCTGCAGTGCTCAAGTTTCATACATCTTATAGAAACCAGTTTTGGCCCCTCCTTTCAAACAGTTGAATGCATTTCTTCAACATGTTTTGCAGGGGAGAGTGCAACATTCAGCTTGCCAGAAACCGGCCTTGCTATTATTCCTGGGTACGTGTCCAGGATGGCGCTTTACTTTTGTAAGTAAATTATGTGTGTTGACGTTGTCTTGAATTATCAAGTATTCATCGCCTTGCAAATTGACCTAGCAGTTATTCGCCAAACATTTTCATTTTATGCAATATTCACTTCGGTGCATTACTCCATACCAGTACAAATTTAAGTGAGGAATTGCATCCTAAAAGATGCAAAGATGTTATGTGGATTATTGTCCTTGAATAGCATGCCATATCCGAACTGGTTCGAGAATTGCTGGAATCTCTTTAGTGAAATGATATGCTTCAGCTGTTAACATCTACCTCTTACAATACATAGAGCTGGAGGGACACAGCGTCTTCCAAGGATTGTTGGAAGGGCCAGAGCAAAGGAATTGATATTCACTGGCCGTAGATTTGATGCGACAGAAGCTGTAAATATGGGTAAAGGCCAAACTCGTCAGGTTTCTGCATGTTGTTATGGCTTCTTAGTACTTGAGAGAAGACTTTATCACCTCATTAGAAGAATCTGCGTGCAGGAGTAGTGAACTACTGTGTTCCTGGTGGTGAGGCTTATCAAAAGGCTCTTGAACTTGCCCGGGAGATAAATCAGAAAGTAAGACTTTTTTCTGAGCATATTCTGTGCTTCATTTGATATGGTTGTGGCGCAATTCTTTTTCGCAAATTTGTGACCATCTGCTTTCCTTGGAAATGCAGTTCCCAGTTTGAGCCGCAATAATGAACTGTCTTTGGCCATTCTAGATGTTCTGATAATAGTTCTTTTCTTTCAGGGTCCGTTAGCGATAAGGATGGCGAAGAAGGCCATCAATGAAGGGATGGAGGTAGACCTGTCCTCTGCGTTGGCTGTCGAAGAAGGGTGCTACGAGCAAGTTCTGCACACTCAGGATCGCCTCGAAGGTCTAGCTGCATTTGCCGAGAAAAGAAAACCTTTGTACACAGGAAAGTGAGGCCGTACTGAAGTCGACCCTCTTGGCCTCTTATCTGCTGATATCCAGAAGGTTCGCAAGGTGTATGCACATTCCTTCATTGCACTGTGAATTCCAGATAACAAAATGCGTCTGGGATGCTACATTATTTGCAGATGTATCATGGATGTGCTACATCTTCATCGTGTCATGATCGCCTAAAACTGAAATGAACCGCACCCCTGTAACTGTTTCGTAGTACAGCTAGCACGCGGTTTTGTTTTATCATTGCAATTTTCTTGGATAATCCAGGCTTGGGTACAAGATAGACTGGACTTCGGAGTTTGCTGGCTGTACCTTTTCTTTCATAGTGGTCTCTGCATCTGAATGCATGCATGCGCACTGATGTTTTCGTCCGATATTTAGTCTCACTTATCGTGTGATGTGCTACTCTCCAGCGTATCAACAAAAAAAGAGGAGAGCACGCCGGCTCAAACCTAGTACGTGCAGGAGAGAACACAGACAGAGCAGGCCCTGTCTGCCATGCACGCAGGCCGGCCATGATGAGCTTCCAGAGGCAAGAACACAAGGCATACCACGCCAGCCAGGGCCGGCTTCCCTTGGCTTGTCAAGTCGTCATGGTGGTGGGGGCAAAGCCTCCCCACAGACTCCAGACTCGCACGCTTTTAGCAGGCCGAAGCAACCGGACATCATTTCGTCCATGGCACAGACCAGAGCCCCCCGTTAGGGCATCTCCAACAGTCGTATGATCATCATTGGTTAAATTGCCATCTAAACTATTTTGATAATATGGCACATAATAAAAGAAGAGAGAGAATGGAATTGTATGAATCTGAACCAACGCTCCAAGACAAGTCTGTTCATTTCTTCAACATTTAATGGACCTGCTTAGTTATTTAACATACGCTTAAGATACACCTCATTAAAGAGCATGTATGATGTGCCGTTGGCTGCTATGTGGACAATTATACCAACGATTGAACATACAAACTATTGCAGATGCTCTTAAAGTTTAGCATGCGCCACTGCCGTGCGAAGAAACGGATGGCGACAAGAGCCAGACACATGGGCCCAGCGTGCTTAAGCACCAGGCCGTATTAAGCATGGCAGTTGGTTCATTTTAATTGCAGCTAACCTGCTCTCCGTGGAGCATTTCTCTTAGCTTCCTTACCTTCGTATTGCCTAAAAGCCGCATTAAGCATGGCAGGCAGTTAATTTGCGCGGTAGCATTTCCACTTTTGCTGCTTTTTTCTTTCTTTGAAAAGGTATTTGCCAAAAAAGGCTTTCACCGCACTTTATATATAAAGCAACGATCAATATACAGAATGCATGCAACCCAACATCACACACACGCCTAAGGCAGATGTTGTTGAGTATGTTAGCAATTTCTCGATTAACTTAATCCAAGAAATAAGCATGAACATGATATTAATAGGGTTAAACACATGGTAATATTTGGGGCGAGACGATGGAAGTCAAGCTCGTAGAAAAATAGTAGAACCCTGACAAAGGGGTGGAAGGGGAAACTAGACCTTGGATGAGATGGGAGACGAAGACGACTCGTTCCCACTTTCGGGGCACAGGGATGGCGGAGGCTAAATAGACCTCGCCTGTGGCCATGGGAGGTCAGCATTTCACCATGACAGGAAGGTACCCATCGGCTTGAAGCTCGATGATGGTACCGGTGGTGACATTGGAGGGAAGCAGTGGCGGAGACAGGGGGGACCAGCAGGGGCCCTGGCCCCCCCTAATACAACTGATTTAAGCCTAATATACATCTGAACAAGTGATTATTTGCTATGAAAATGGTGTATTATGGTGGGCTGGCCCTCCCTGACGAGGCTCAGCAACACTCGGCCCTCCTCGTCCTTTTTTCCTGGCTCCGCCACTGGAGGGAAGCCATTGCCCCTCGTGTTGGCGGCCTCGGATGCCGGAGCAGCATCACCTTTCCCCTTGCCGGCCATCTCTTGCGGTGGAGGAAGAAAGTGGGGAGGAACGGGAGCGAAAGGCGGATCTCGCAGCGCTTGAGCTTGCGGGAGTTCTTGGCAATGGAGCAAGGAATGAGAGCGTGGGTAAAGGCCAGTAAAAGACCAAGGGTCATCGGGTCGCACAGTAAAAATCACCAGTTCCCGATATATCATGTAGTATATGTGTGCGGGGATCAAGGCGTTTCCGATGATGATACCGCTAAAAATCCGGAGCACGACCTCTTTGTGTATAGGACGTGCCATTGGAAACGGCCTTGGGCCACAATATACTGAGTCATAACTAATGAAGGGACGATTCGGCTCTGGCATAAGTGGTGACGTTTCGGTTCTCGGCTGAAAAAAGTTATCAGTGTTTAACCCAGCCGATCCACGGCAAGCCTTCGTGGCTAAACTAAGGAGGTCTTCGGACCCACAAAGAAATAATAATAATAAGTTGCACAGTGTTGGGGATATGACAAGCTAATCATCGTAGCGATGGCCTCACACCTAAGTCCTTTCATTAGGGCATCGGCCGTGACAAAACCACGACACACAGGGAGGGCCCTTGTTAAAAAGATAACCCCTATTACCCGAGATGAATTGCCGCACCCGTCGGCATGCCCCTTCTGTGATCAACTGCCAGAGACATTGGATCATTTGCTTCTCGGATGTGTTCTAGCACGACAGGTATGGGCCAAGATCATGAACACTTGGAGTAGGCCAGAGTGGACGCCATCCGCAGATTCAAAACTAGTTGAATGGTGGACAACACTCAACCCCTAGAAGCAATTTTGGAAGGAGGCGTGGACGGTGATAACACCAGTGCTATGGATGTTGTGGAAGCACCGAAACGACATTGTTTTCAATGGAGCGTCGCCATCGGTGGACGACCTGCTTGTTAAGATCGAGTTAGAGGCTCAGGACTGGAGAGCGGCTGGACTACTGCGTGAACGTGGCTCAGTCATTTGTATGGTAGATAGGTGGGACGAGAGCGAGTAATCCGCGTGTGGATTCTTTAGGGCTCTAGCAGGCGCAGGGTTGGTTGTACTAATAACAATGGCCTTTTCTTTTGGACACCCATTCTATCTATGATCCTGATGCGTCAACCTTGACGCATCCCTTGAAAATAATTGCCAAAAGCCAAAAAGACCTTGGATCCAAATATATCCTCGGATTTAGAAGACGGCGTGGAAGATAGAACTCGCCTACGAAGCCGAAGACCAGGAAAGATGAAGTTGTTCCGAGGAAGAAATCAGTGTCCTCGGCTTGAAGACTAGTTCAGGGGCTACTAAGGGTATCCTGAATTATGGGGTGCACACCACGTCGGCTTGTCATTCATGGGTCGGGCCGAAGACACGCCAACAACTGAAGAATGGGCCATACGGCGTAATCAAGATAATCCTCCGAAGACTTGGCGTACATTTCAAGGCACATTCAAATGATCGGCATGTTTATCCTTAGATTGCAACCGACTATGTGTAAATCCTAGATACCCCCAATGTCTATATAAGCCGAGGGATTTAGTCTGTAGAGGCACGATTTCAAGGTTTAGAGGTTAGAACTTAGAACTAATACATATGATCTCGAGGTAGATCATCATGTACTTTGTACTTCATCCACGGTCAATATAATAAAAGCATGACATAGGGTTTTAGCTCTTCGAGAAGGTTCAAACCTGGTAAATACTGTGTCCATATTCTTCATGTTACCATCGTGCCAAGATCACTAGCTCGGAACCCCCTACACGAGGTCCGCTGGTGCGCCCAACACGGCTAACATAATTTTAGTGTGCCAATTTAAAAAAAGAAAATACTTATAAAATTAGGGCTTGCAAATAAGTTAAACATAATTATACATTAAAAATGCCAGTCAACTGCCAGCCAAAGTCCACTTAATACATAATTAAACATTAAAAACGCCTCCCAAGCGCCCAATTGCCCATCATGTAGCCCTGCGCGTCGCCATCGTCCTCCTTGGAGCCGGTGAGGTCAACAAAGTCTGGCGGCGACATAGCCCACGAGAAGGCAGCCTGCCACGCCGCCCTCACAGCCTCTTCCACCGTCTGCTGCGCCAGCAGCTCTGCTAGGGCTAGGGTTTGTTGTCGCCATGGCTAGGGTTTGTTGTCGCTGGCGAGGAAGCAGGCGTGGCTAGACGTGAATGGGGGGTGTAATTGGATGAGGCCACCTCCCTCCCACGCTTGCATTTAAAAAAGACGTGGATTCCGGAGGCATCCACACGTTGCCATGTGGCCCAAGGTAGGTGGGCACATTGACCACGACGGTTGGAGTAGTTCTGCGGTCGACAAGTGAACCAAAATCAGACGCAAAAATAGACCAAAAATGCGTTCAGACGAAGCGAGCGGATGGATGTTAGATTTAAGTCGGCGTGTTGGACCGGCATTTTTGTTCGTGATTCAAACGGACACGCGTGGACCATTTGCATCGGCGAGTTAGGCCAACTCCACCGCGCGACCCTATCCTGTCCGCGCGCGTCTGTTTGGGGTAAAACAGTCAAATCATACGGCCCAGCGCGCGGGCGCAAACAGACTTTTGTGTTGGGGAACGTAGCAGAAATTCAAAAAATTTCCTACGTATCACCAAGATCTATCTATGGAGAGACCAGCAACGAGTAGAAAGGAGAGTGCATCTACATACCCTTGTAGATCTCTAAGCGGAAGCGTTCAAGTGAACGGGGTTGATGGAGTCGTACTCGTCGTGATTCAGATCACCGATGATCCTAGCGCCGAACGGACGGCACCTTCGCGTTCAACACACGTACAGCTCGACGATGTCTCCCACGCCTTGATCCAGCAAGGAGAGAGGGAGAGGTTGAGGAAGACTCCATCCAGCAGCAGCACAACGGCGTGGTGGTGATGGAGGAGCGTGGCAATCCTACAGGGCTTCACCAAGCACCTACGGGAGAGGAGGAGGTGTCACGGGAGGGAGGGAGGCGCCAAGGGCTCAGGTATGGATGCCCTCCCTCCCCTCCACTATATATAGGGGCAAGGGAGAGGGGGGAGGCGCAGCCTTGCCCCTTACTCCAAGAAAGGGGTGCGGCCAAGAGGGGGGGAGGAGTCCATCCTCCCCAAGGCACCTCGGAGGTGCCTTCCTCCTTGAGGACTCTTCCCTCTAGGGTTCCCTAGGCGCATGGGCCTCTTGGGGCTGGTGCCCTTGGCCCATGTAGGCCAAGGCGCACCCCCTACAGCCCATGTGGCCCCCCGGGGCAGGTGGCCCCACCCGGTGGGCCCCCGGGACCCTTCCGGTGGTCCCGGTACAATACCGATGACCCCGAAACTTGTCCCGATGGCCGAAACAGGACTTCCTATATATAAATCTTTACCTCCGGACCATTCCGGAACTCCTCGTGATGTCCGGGATCTCATCCGGGACTCCAAACAACATTCGGTAACCACATACAAACTTCCTTTATAACCCTAGCGTCATCGAACCTTAAGTGTGTAGACCCTACGGGTTCGGGAGACATGTAGACATGACCGAGACGTTCTCCGGTCAATAACCAACAGCGGGATCTGGATACCCATGATGGCTCCCACATGTTCCACGATGATCTCATCGGATGAACCACGATGTCAAGAACTTAATCAATCCCGTATTCAATTCCCTTTGTCTAGCGGTATTTTACTTGCCCGAGATTCGATCGTCGGTATACCGATACCTTGTTCAATCTCGTTACCGGCAAGTCTCTTTACTCGTTCCGTAACACATCATCCCGTGATCAACCCCTTGGTCACATTGTGCACATTATGATGATGTCCTACCGAGTGGGCCTAGAGATACCTCTCCGTTTACACGGAGTGACAAATCCCAGTCTCGATCCGCATAAAACAATAGATACTTTCGGAGATACCTGTAGTGCACCTTTATAGTCACCCAGTTACGTTGTGACGTTTGATACACCCAAAGCACTCCTACGGTATCCAGGAGTTACACGCTCTCATGGTCAAAGGAAGAGATACTTGACATTGGCAAAGCTCTAGCAAACGAACTACACGATCTTTGTGCTATGCTTAGGATTGGGTCTTGTCCATCACATCATTCTCCTAATGATGTGATCCCGTTATCAATGACATCCAATGTCCATAGCCAGGAAACCATGACTATCTGTTGATCACAACGAGCTAGTCAACTAGAGGCTCACTAGGGACATATTGTGGTCTATGTATTCACACGTGTATTACGATTTCCGGATAATATAGTTATAGCATGAATAAAAGACAATTATCATGAACAAGGAAATATAATAATAATACTTTTATTATTGCCTCTAGGGCATATTTCCAACAGTCTCCCACTTGCACTAGAGTCAATAATCTAGTTCACATCGCCATGTGATTAACACTCACAGGTCACATCGCCATGTGACTAATACCCAAGAGTTTACTAGAGTCAGTAGTCTAGTTCACATCACTATGTGATTAACACTCAATGAGTTTTATGTTTGATCATGTTGCTTGTGAGAGAGGTTTTAGTCAACAGGTCTGAACCTTTCAGATCCGTGTGTGCTTTACAAATCTCTATGTCATCTCCTAGATGCAGCTACCACGCTCTATTTGGAGCTATTCCAAATAACTGTTCTACTTGGAGCTATTCTAAATTATTGCTCCATTATATGTATCCGGTCTCTCTACTCAGAGCTATCCGGATAGGTGTCAAGCTTGCATCGTCGTAACTTTTACGACGAACTCTTTTACCACCTCCATAATCGAGAAAATTCCTTAGTCCACTAGTTACTAAGGATAACTTTGACCGCTGTCCTGTGAGCCATTCTTGGATCACTCTTGTACCCCTTGACTGACTCATGGCAAGGCACACTTCAGGTGCGGTACACATCATAGCATACTGAAGAGCCTACGTCTTAAGCATAGGGGACGACCTTCGTCCTTTCTCTCTATTCTGCCGTGGTCGAGCTTTAAGTCTTAACTTCGTACCTTACAACTCAGGCAAGAACTCCTTCTTTGACTGGTCCATCTTGAACACCTTCAAGATCATGTCAAGGTATGTGCTCATTTGAAAGTATTATTAAGCATTTTGATCTATCCTTATAGATCTTGATGCTCAATGTTCAAGTAGCTTAATCCAGGCTTTCCATTGAAAAACACTTTCAAAATAACCCTATATGCTTTCCAGAAATTCTACGTCATTTCTGATCAACAATATGTCAACAACATATACTCATCAGAAATTCTATAGTGCTCCCACTCACTTCTTTGGAAATACAAGTTTCTCACAAACTTTGTACAAACCCAAAAATTTTTGATCATCATCAAAGCATACATTCCAACTCCGAGATGCTCACTCCAGTCCTTAGAAGGATTGCTGGAGCTTTGCATACTTATTAGCATCTTTCGGGATTGACAAAACCTTCCGGTTGTATCACATACAACATTTCCTCATTAAAATCGTCGAGGAAACAATGTTTTGACATCCTATCTGCAAGATTTCATAAATAATGCAGTAATCGCTAATATAATTCCAACAGACTCTTAGCATCGCAACGAGTGAGAAAATCTCATCGTAGTCAACTCCTTGAACTTGTCGGAAAACATCTTAACGACAAGTCGAGCTTTCTTAATGGTGACATTTACCATCATTGTCCGTCTTCCTTTTGAAATCCATCTATACTCATTAGCCTTACGACCATCGAGCCGTTCTGCCAAAGTCTACACTTTGTTTTCATACATGGATCCTTTCTCGGATTTTATGGCCTCAAGCCATTTATCGGAATCCGGGCCCACCATCGCTTCTCCATAGCTCGTAGATTCATTGTTGTCTAGCAACATGACCTTCAAGACAGGATTACGTACCACTCTGAAGTAGTACGCATCCTTGTCATCCTACAAGGTTTGGGAGTGACTTGATCCGAAGTTTCATGATCAATATCATAAGCTTCCACTTCAATTGGTGTAGGTGCCACAGGAACAACTCCCTGTGCCCTGTCACACACTAGTTGAAGAGACGGTTCAATAACCTCATCAAGTCTCCACCATCCTCCCACTCAATTCTTTCGAGAGAAACTTTTCCTCGAGAAAGGACCCGATTCTAGAAACAATCCATATTGCTTTCGGATCTGAATTAGGAGGTATACCCAACTATTTTGGGTTTCCTATGAAGATGCATTTTATCCGCTTTGGGTTCGAGCTTATCAACCTGAAACTTTTTCATATAAATGTCGCAGCCCCAAACTTTTAAGAAACGACAACTTAGGTTTCTCTAAACCATAATTCATACGGTGTCATCTCATCGGAATTATGTGGTGCCCTATTTAAAGTGAATGTGGTTGTCTCTAATGCCTAACCCATGAACGATAGTGGTAATTCGATAAGAGACATCATGGTACGCACCATATCCAATAGGGTGCAACTATGATGTTCGGACACACCATCACATTATGGTGTTCCAGGCGGTATTAATTGCGAAACAATTTCCACAATGTCTTAATTGTGTGCCAAAACTCGTAACTCAGATATTCATCTCTATGATCATATCATAGACATTTTATCCTCTTGTCACAATGATCTGCTACTTCACTCTGAAATTACTTGAACCATTCAATAATTCAGACTTGTGTTTCATCAAGTAAATATACTCAACATTTACTCGAATCATCTGTGAAGTAAGAACATAATGATATTCACTGCATGCCTCAGCACTCATTCGACTGCACACATCAAAATGTGTTACTTCCAACAAGTTGCTATCTTGTTCCATCTTACTGAAAATGAGGCTTTTCAGTCATCTTGCCCATGTGGTATGATTTGCATATCTCAAGTGATTCAAAATCAAGTGAGTCCGAACGATCCATTTGCATGGAGTTTCTTCATGCATATACACCAATAGACATGGTTCGCATGTCTCAAACTTTTCAAAAGCGAGTGAGTCCAAAGATCCATCAACATGGAGCTTCTTCATGCGTTTTATACCATTATGACTTACATGGCAGTGCCACAAGTAAGTGGTACTATCATTACTATCTTATATCTTTTGGCATGAAAATGAGTATCACTACGACCGAGATTCAATAAACCATTCCTTTAGGTGCAAGACCATTGAAGGTATTATTCAAAAATAGAGTAACCATTATTCTCCTTAAATGAATAACCGTATTGCGATAGACATAATCCAATCATGTCTATGCTCAACGCAAACACCAATCTCGGTGGTAGAGGGAGCGTGCGATGCTTGATCATATCAACCTTGGAAACACTTCCAACATATATCGTCAGCTCACCTTTAGCTAGTCTCCGTTTATTCCGTAGCTTTTATTTCGAGTTACTAACACTTAGCAACCGAACCGGTATCCAATACCCTGGTGCTACTAGGAGTACTAGTAAAGTACACATTAACATAATGTATATCCAATATACTTCTATCGACCTTGCCAGCCTTCTCATCTACCAAGTATCTAGGGTAATGCTGCTCCAGTGGTTGTTCCCCTTATTACAGAAGCACTTAGTCTCGGGTTTGGGTTCAACCTTGGGTTTCCTCACTAGAGCAGCAGCTGAATTGCCGTTTCATGAAGTATCCCTTTGTTCCCTTGCCCTTCTTGAAACTAGTGGTTTCACCAACCATCAACAATTGATGCTCCTTCTTGATTTCTACTTTCGCGGTGTCAAACAACGCGAATATTTCAAGGATCATCATATCTATCCCTGATATGTTATAGTTCATCACAGAGCTCTAGCAGCTTGGTGGTAATGACTTCGGAGAAACTATCACTATTTCATCTGGAGGATCAACTCCCACTCGATTCAAGTGATTGTTGTACTCAGACAATCTGAGCACAAGCTCAACAATTGAGCTTCTCTCCTTAGTTTGCAGGCTAAGAAAATCGTCGGAGGTCTTATACCTCTTGACGTGGGCACGAGCCTGAAATCCTAATTTCAGCCCTCGAAACATCTCATATGTTCTCCGGTCAATAACCAACAGCGGGATCTGGATACCCATGTTGGCTCCCACATGTTCCACGATGATCTCATCGGATGAACCACGATGTCAAGGACTCAATCGATCCCGTATACAATTCCCTTTGTCTATCGGTATGTTACTTGCCCGAGATTCGATCGTCGGTATACCGATACCTTGTTCAATCTCGTTACCGGCAAGTCACTTTACTCGTTCTGTAACACATCATCCCGTGATCAACTCCTTGGTCACATTGCGCATATGATGATGTCCTACCGAGTGGGCCCAGAGATACCTCTCCGTTTACACGGAGTGACAAATCCCAGTCTCGATCCGCATAAAACAATAGATACTTTCGGAGATACCTGTAGTGCACCTTTATAGTCACCCAGTTACGTTGTGACGTTTGATACACCCAAAGCACTCCTACGGTATCCAGGAGTTACACGATCTCATGGTTAAAGGAAGAGATACTTGACATTGGCAAAGCTCTAGCAAACGAACTACACGATCTTTGTGCTATGCTTAGGATTGGGTCTTGTCCATCACATCATTCTCCTAATGATGTGATCCCGTTATCAACGACATCCAATGTCCATAGCCAGGAAACCATGACTATCTGTTGATCACAACGAGCTAGTCAACTAGAGGCTCACTAGGGACATATTGTGGTCTATGTATTCACACGTGTATTACGATTTCCGGATAATACAGTTATAGCATGAATAAAAGACAATTATCATGAACAAAGAAATATAATAATAACACTTTTATTATTGCCTCTAGGGCATATTTCCAACAGTCTCCCACTTGCACTAGAGTCAATAATCTAGTTCACATCACCATGTGATTAACACTGACAGGTCACATCACCATGTGACCAACATCCAAAGAGTTTACTAGTGTCACTAAACTAGTTCACATCATCATGTGATCAAGACTCAATGAGATCTGGGGTTTGGTCATGTTCTGCTTGTGAGAGAGGTTTTAGTCAACGGGTCTGAACCTTTCAGATCCGTGTGTGCTTTACAAATCTCTATGTCATCTCCTAGATGTAGCTCCCACGTTCTATTTGGAACTATTCCAAATAACTGTTCTACTTGGAGCTATTCTAAATTGTTGCTCCATTATACGTATCCGATATCTCTACTCAGAGCTATCCGGATAGGTGTTAAGCTTGCATCGACGTAACCCTTTACGACGAACTCTTTTACCACCTCCATAATCGAGAAAATTTCTTAGTCCACTAGTTACTAAGGATAACTTTGAACGCTGTCCTGTGATCCATTCATGGATCACTCTTGTACCCCTTGACTGACTCATGGCAAGGCACACTTCAAGTGCGGTACACAGCATAGCATATTGAAGAGCCTACGTCTCAAGCATAGGGGACGACCTTCGTCCTTTCTCTCTATTCTGCCATGGTCGAGCTTTAAGTCTTAACTTCGTACCTTACAACTCAGGCAAGAACTCCTTCTTTGACTGGTCCATCTTGAACACCTTCAAGATCATGTCAAGGTATGTGCTCATTTGAAAGTACCATTAAGCGTTTTGATCTATCCTTATAGATCTTGATGCTCAATGCTCAAGTAGCTTAATCCAGGCTTTCCATTGAAAAACACTTTCAAAATAACCCTATATGCTTTCCAGAAATTCTACGTCATTTCTGATCAACAATATGTCAACAACATATACTCATCAGAAATTCTATAGTGCTCCCACTCACTTCTTTGGAAATACAAGTTTCTCATAAACTTTGTACAAACCCAAAAAATTTTGATCATCATCAAAGCATACATTCCAACTCTGAGATGCTCACTCCAGTCCTTAGAAGGATTGCTGGAGCTTTGCATACTTATTAGCATCTTTCGGGATTGACAAAACCTTCCGGTTGTATCACATACAACCTTTCCTCATTAAAATCGTCGAGGAAACAATGTTTTGACATCCTATCTGCAAGATTTCATAAATAATGCAGTAATCGCTAATATAATTCCAACAGACTCTTAGCATCGCTACGAGTGAGAAAATCTCATCGTAGTCAACTCCTTGAATTTGTCGGAAAACATCTTAACGACAAGTCGAGCTTTCTTAATGGTGACATTTACCATCATTGTCCGTCTTCCTTTTGAAATCCATCTGTACTCATTAGCCTTACGACCATCGAGCCGTTCTGCCAAAGTCTACACTTTGTTTTCATACATGGATCCTCTCTCGAATTTTATGGCCTCAAGCCATTTATCGGAATTCGGGCCCACCATCGCTTCTCCATAGCTCGTAGGTTCATTGTTGTCTAGCAACATGACCTTCAAGACAGGATTACGTACCACTCTGAAGTAGTACGCATCCTTGTCATCCTATGAGGTTTGGGAGTGACTTGATCCGAAGTTTCATGATCAATATCATAAGCTTCCACTTCAATTGGTGTAGGTGCCACAGGAACAACTCCCTGTGCCCTGTCATACACTAGTTGAAGAGACGGTTCAATAACCTCATCAAGTCTCCACCATCCTCCCACTCAATTCTTTCGAGAGAAACTTTTCCTCGAGAAAGGACCCGATTCTAGAAACAATCCATATTGCTTTCGGATCTGAATTAGGAGGTATACCCAACTGTTTTGGGTTTCCTATGAAGATGCATTTTATCCGCTTTGGGTTCGAGCTTATCAATCCTGAAACTTTTTCACATAAGCGTCGCAGCCCCAAACCTTTAAGAAACGACAACTTAGGTTTCTCTAAACCATAATTCATACGGTGTCATCTCATCGGAATTACGTGGTGCCCTATTTAAAGTGAATGTGGTTGTCTCTAATGCCTAACCCATGAACGATAGTGGTAATTCGATAAGAGACATCATGGTACGCACCATATCCAATAGGGTGCAACTATGATGTTCGGACACACCATCACACTATGGTGTTCCAGGCGGTATTAATTATGAAACAATTTCCACAATGTCTTAATTGTGTGCCAAAACTCGTAACTCAGATATTCATCTCTATGATCGTATCATAGACATTTTATCCTCTTGTCACAATGATCTTCTACTTCACTCTGAAATTACTTGAACCATTCAATAATTCAGAGTTGTGTTTCATCAAGTAAATATTCTCAACATCTACTCGAATCATCTGTGAAGTAAGAACATAACGATATTCACTGCATGCCTCAACATTTATTGGACTGCACACATCAAAATGTGTTACTTCCAACAAGTTGCTATCTTGTTCCATCTTATTGAAAACGAGGCTTTTCAGTCATCTTGCCCATGTGGTATGATTTGCATATCTCAAGTGATTCAAAATCAAGTGAGTCCAAACGGTCCATTTGCATGGAGTTTCTTCATGCATATACACCAATAGACATGGTTCGCATGTCTCAAACTTTTCAAAAACGAGTGAGTCCAAAGATCCATCAACATGGAGCTTCTTCATGCGTTTTATACCATTATGACTTACATGGCAGTGCCATAAGTAAGTGGTACTATCATTACTATCTTATATCTTTTGGCATGAAAATGTGTATCCCTACGATCAAGATTCAATAAACCATTCCTTTAGGTGCAAGAGCACTTATTCAGGTTTAATACTAATCTTGATGGTAGAGGGAGCGTGCGATGTTAGATCACATCAAACTTGGAAACACTTCCAACACATATCGTCAGCTCACCTTTAGCTAGTCTCCGTTTATGCCGTAGCTTTTATTTCGAGTTACTAACACTTAGCAACCGAACCGGTATCCAATACCTTGGTGCTACTAGGAGTACTAGTAAAGTACACATTAACATAATGTATATCCAATATACTTCTATCGACCTTGCCAGCCTTCTCATCTACCAAGTATCTAGGGTAATGCTGCTCCAGTGGTTGTTCCCCTTATTACAGAAGCACTTAGTCTCGGGTTTGGGTTCAACCTTGGGTTTCTTCACTAGAGCAGCAGCTGAATTGCCGTTTCATGAAGTATCCCTTTGTTCCCTTGCCCTTCTTGAAACTAGTGGTTTCACCAACCATCAACAATTGATGCTCCTTCTTGATTTCTACTTTCGCGGTGTCAAACATCATGAATATTTCAAGGATCATCATATCTATCCCTGATATGTTATAGTTCATCATGAAGCTCTAGTAGCTTGGTGGCAATGTCTTTGGAGAAACATCACTATCTCATCTGGAAAATCAACTCCCACTTGATTCAAGTGATTGTTGTGCTCAGACAATCTGAGCACAAGCTCAACAATTGAGCTTTTCTCCCTTAGTTTGCAGGCTAAGAAAATTGTCGGAGGTCTTATACCTCTTGACGTGGGCACGAGCCTGAAATCTCAATTTCAGCCCTCGAAACATCTCATATGTTCCGCGACGTTTCGAAAACGTCTTTGGTGCCTCTACTTAAACCATTTAACTGAACTATCACGTAGTTATCAAAACGTGTATGTTCGATGTTCGAAACATCCACAAACGACGTTTGGGGTTCAGCACACTAAGCAGTGCATTAAGGACATAAGCGTTCTAGTGTCCGCATAATCGCTACTGTCAACTTTCAACTATATTTTCTCTAGGAACATATCTAAACAGTAGAACTATAGCGCGAGCTACGACATAATTTGCAAAAGATATTTTGACTATGTTCAGGATAATTAAGTTCATCTTATGAACTCCCACTTAGATAGACATCCCTCTGGTCATCTAAGTGATCACATGATCCGAGTCAACTAGGCCGTGTCCGATCATCACGTGAGACGGACTAGTCATCATCGGTGAACATCTTCATGTTGATCGTATCTACCATACGACTCATGCTCGACCTTTCGGTCTCCGTGTTCCGAGGCCATGTCTGCACATGCTAGGCTCGTCAAGTTAACCCTAAGTGTTTTCGCTGTGTAAAACTGTCTTACACCCGTTGTATGTGAACGTAAGAATCCATCACACCCGATCATCACGTGGTGCTTAGAAGCGACGAACTGTAGCAACGGTGCACAGTTAGGGGAGAACACTTCTTGAAATTTTGTAAGGGATCATCTTATTTACTACTGTCGTCCTAAGTAAACAAGATGCATAAACATGATAAACATCACATGCAATCAAATAGTGACATGATATGGCCAATATCATTTTGCTCCTTTTGATCTTCATCTTCGGGGCTCCATGATCATCATTGTCACCGGCACGACACCATGATCTCCATCATCATGATCTCCATCATCGTGTCTTCATGAAGTTGTCACGCCAACGACTACTTCTACTTCTATGACTAACGCGTTTAGCAATAAAGTAAAGTAGTTTACATGGCGTTTTTCAATGACACGCAGGTCATACAATAAATTAAGACAACTCCTATGGCTCCTGCCGGTTGTCATTGTTGGGGAACGTAGCAGAAATTCAAAAAATTTCCTACGTAACACCAAGATCTATCTATGGAGAGACCAGCAACGAGTAGAAAGGAGGAGGAGAGTGCATCTACATACCCTTGTAGATCGCTAGGCGGAAGCGTTCAAGTGAACGGGGTTGATGGAGTCGTACTCGTCGTGATTCAAATCACCGATGATCAAGTGCCGAACGCACGGCACCTCCGCGTTCAACACACGTACAGCCCGGTGACGTCTCCCACGCCTTGATCCAGCAAGGAGAGAGGGAGAGGTTGAGGAAGACTCCATCCAGCAGCAGCACAACGGCGTGGTGGTGATGGAGGAGCGTGGCAATCCTGCAGGGCTTCGCCAAGCACCTACGGGAGAGGAGGAGGTGTCACGGGAGGGAGGGAGGCGCCAAGGGCTCAGGTATGGATGCCCTCCCTCCCCTCCACTATATATAGGGGCAGGGGAGAAGGGGGAGGCGCAGCCTTGCCCCCTACTCCAAGAAAGGGGTGCGGCTAAGGAGGGGGGAGGAGTCCATCCTCCCCAAGGCACCTCGGAGGTGTCTTCCCCTTTTAGGACTCTCCCCTTTTTCCTTTATCTTGGCGCATGGGCCTCTAGGGGCTGGTGCCCTTGGCCCATGTAGGCCAAGGCGCACCCCCTACAGCCCATGTGGCCCCCCGGGGCAGGTGGCCCCACCCGGTGGGCCCCCGGGACCCTTCCGGTGGTCCCGGTACAATACCGATGACCCCGAAACTTGTCCCGATGGCCGAAACAGGACTTCCTATATATAAATCTTTACCTCCGGACCATTCCGGAACTCCTCGTGACGTCCGGGATCTCATCCAGGACTCCGAAAAACATTCGGTTACCACATACAAGCTTCCTTTATAACCCTAGCGTCATCGAACCTTAAGTGTGTAGACCCTACGGGTTCGGGAGACATGCAGACATGACCGAGACGTTCTCCGGTCAATAACCAACAGCGGGATCTGGATACCCATGTTGGCTCCCACATGTTCCACGATGATCTCATCGGATGAACCACGATGTCAAGGACTCAATCGATCCCGTATACAATTCCCTTTGTCTAGCGGTATTTTACTTGCCCGAGATTCGATCGTCGGTATCCAATACCTTGTTCAATCTCGTTACCGGCAAGTCACTTTACTCGTTCCGTAACACATCATCCCGTGATCAACTCCTTGGTCACATTGCGCATATGATGATGTCCTACCGAGTGGGCCCAGAGATACCTCTCCATTTACACGGAGTGACAAATCCCAGTCTCGATCCGCATAAAACAATAGATACTTTCGGAGATACCTGTAGTGCATCTTTATAGTCACCCAGTTACGTTGTGACGTTTGATACACCCAAAGCACTCCTACAGTATCCAGGAGTTACACGATCTCATGGTCAAAGGAAGAGATACTTGACATTGGTAAAGCTCTAGCAAATGAACTACACGATCTTTTGTGCTAGTCTTAGGATTGGGTCTTGTCCATCACATCATTCTCCTAATGATGTGATCCCGTTATCAATGACATCCAATGTCCATAGCCAGGAAACCATGACTATCTGTTGATCACAACGAGCTAGTCAACTAGAGGCTCACTAGGGACATATTGTGGTCTATGTATTCACACGTGTATTACGATTTCCGGATAATACAGTTATAGCATGAATAAAATACAATTATCATGAACAAGGAAATATAATAATAACACTTTTATTATTGCCTCTAGGGCATATTTCCAACAGTCATACTCATCGACATGCAAGTCGTGAATCCTATTACAAGAACATGATCAATCTCATACATCACATATATCATTCATCACATCCTTTTGGCCATATCACATCACAAAGCATACCCTGCAAAAACAAGTTAGACGTCCTCTAATTGTTGTTGCATGTTTTATGTGGCTGCTATGGGTTTCTAGCAAGAACGTTTCTTACCTACGCAAAACCACAACGTGATATGCCAATTGCTATTTACCCTTCATAAGGACCCTTTTCATCGAATCCGTTCCGACTAAAGTGGGAGAGACTGGCACCCGCTAGCCACCTTATGCACCAAGTGCATGTCAATCGGTGGAACCTGTCTCACGTAAGAGTACGTGTAAGGTCGGTCCGGGCCGCTTCATCCCACAATACCGTCGAAACAAGATTGGACTAGTAACGGTAAGCATATTGAACAACATCAACGCCCACAACTACTTTGTGTTCTACTCGTGCAAAGAATCTACGCAATAGACCTAGCTCTGATACCACTGTTGGGGAACGTAGCAGAAATTCAAAAAAATTCCTACGTATCACCAAGATCTATCTATGGAGAGACCAGCAACGAGTAGAAAGGAGAGTGCATCTACATACCCTTGTAGATCGCTAAGCGGAAGCGTTCAAGTGAACGGGGTTGATGGAGTCGTACTCGTCGTGATTCAGATCACCGATGATCCTAGCGCCGAACGGATGGCACCTCCGCGTTCAACACACGTACAGCTCGACGATGTCTCCCACGCCTTGATCCAGCAAGGAGAGAGGGAGAGGTTGAGGAAGACTCCATCCAGCAGCAGCACAACGGCGTGGTGGTGATGGAGGAGCGTGGCAATCCTGCAGGGCTTCGCCAAGCACCTACGGGAGAGGAGGAGGTGTCACGGGAGGGAGGGAGGCGCCAAGGGCTCAGGTATGGATGCCCTCCCTCCCCTCCACTATATATAGGGGCAAGGGAGAGGGGGGAGGCGCAGCCTTGCCCCTTACTCCAAGAAAGGGGTGCGGCCTAGAGGGGGGGGGAGGAGTCCATCCTCCCCAAGGCACCTCGGAGGTGCCTTCCCCCTTGAGGATTCTTCCCTCTAGGGTTCCCTAGGCGCATGGGCCTCTTGGGGCTGGTGCCCTTGGCCCATGTAGGCCAAGGCGCACCCCCTACAGCCCATGTGGCCCCCCGGGGCAGGTGGCCCCACCCGGTGGGCCCCCGGGACCCTTCCGGTGGTCCCGGTACAATACCGATGACCCCGAAACTTGTCCCGATGGCCGAAACAGGACTTCCTATATATAAATCTTTACCTACGGATCATTCCGGAACTCCTCGTGACGTCCGGGATCTCATCCGGGACTCCGAACAACATTCGGTAACCACATACAAACTTCCTTTATAACCCTAGCGTCATCGAACCTTAAGTGTGTAGACCCTACGGGTTCGGGAGACATGTAGACATGACCGAGACGTTCTCCGGTCAATAACCAACAGCGGGATCTGGATACCCATGATGGCTCCCACATGTTCCACGATGATCTCATCGGATGAACCACGATGTCAAGGACTTAATCAATCCCGTATTCAATTCCCTTTGTCTAGCGGTATTTTACTTGCCCGAGATTCGATCATCGGTATACCGATACCTTGTTCAATCTCGTTACCGGCAAGTCTCTTTACTCGTTCCGTAACACATCATCCCGTGATCAACCCCTTGGTCACATTGTGCACATTATGATGATGTCCTACCGAGTGGGCCCAGAGATACCTCTCCGTTTACACGGAGTGACAAATCCCAGTCTCGATCCGCATAAAACAATAGATACTTTCGGAGATACCTGTAGTGCACCTTTATAGTCACCCAGTTACGTTGTGACGTTTGATACACCCAAAGCACTCCTACGGTATCCAGGAGTTACACGCTCTCATGGTCAAAGGAAGAGATACTTGACATTGGCAAAGCTCTAGCAAACGAACTACACGATCTTTGTGCTATGCTTAGGATTGGGTCTTGTCCATCACATCATTCTCCTAATGATGTGATCCCGTTATCAACGACATCCAATGTCCATAGCCAGGAAACCATGACTATCTGTTGATCACAACGAGCTAGTCAACTAGAGCCTCACTAGGGACATATTGTGGTCTATGTATTCACACGTGTATTACGATTTTCGGATAATACAGTTATAGCATGAATAAAAGACAATTATCATGAACAAAGAAATATAATAATAACACTTTTATTATTGCCTCTAGGGCATATTTCCAACATTTTGTTCGTCTTCTGTCCGCTTTCGACCCATCCCTGGCCCAAGTTTGCGCCGCTTTTGGGGTGAAACGGACAGCACGCGGACGCGCGGGCCGTCTGCGCGTGTCCTTCCCTGGCCCGCCCATCGGTGGCACATGGACGCCTTTTTCTATCCGCCCCCTCCCTCCCTCCGGCCACACACCCTCCACTCTTCTTCACTCTTTCCTCGTCGCCGCCGCCATTGCAGCTGTGCAGCTCGGACGCGCGCTCGCCCAGCCCCTTCCCCTCGGCGCCCCCGAGCTACCCAACCACGGCCACCTGATTTACGCACCCGCCGGCCGGATTTGGGGCGGGTCCGGTCGGTCTTGAGCTCGCCCGGCTGTGGGAGGACGCGACGCGCCATGGACTGGTCGGGCACAGGCCACATGCAGGCAGTGGCTCCTCCTCTAGCCGCTCGGATCTACACCGTCGGTGGTCCGCCGGCAGATACACGTATGGTGGTCGGGCGGGCTCGGTGCTAGCCCAAAAGCTCGTCGGCGCACCGTTGTCACTCATTAAGTGTGACCACTGCCCAAAGAAGGTCGTGAGCCGCGTGTCTACAACGCCGGAACATCCCAGATGGGTGTTTATCGAGTGCTTAAACGATGGGGTATGTGCTCTTTTTAGCTTTCGTTTGTGCTCTAGACTTGACTAGTTATGCTAACTTTAAATTTTATTGTGTAGAATGGATGCAAATTTTGGTATTGGGAAGAAGAGTACATCGATATATTGATAGAGCGCAATTTAGTAGATGTTCGTGCACTTTTAGCTAGTATAGAGGCTGTAGATGAGACAAGTGCACTCACGAGACTAGATGCGAGGAAGCAACCTCTACTTCTTTAGACTCGAATAAGAAAGAAGCACGCAAGATCGAGGCTCCTCCGCAGATCAACAATGAATGCATCGAGAAAACATTAATCCAACTTACAGGAGCAGTTATGGAAGTTGGATATCTTCTAAAATGTATTTTTGTGATTCTTGTTTTCTTTGCTCTTACTTTTCTAGTTAAAATTTGGTGATGTATTCCCACGTACCAAAAATGAATGATAAAAAAAATTAAGGGCTTACAAAGAAAAAAAAAATATGCGGATAGGATGCGTCCGCGCGTTGCGCGCACGGCCACCGCATCCAAAAAACGGCCCGGATACGATCACATTGTCCTATCCAAACGGATAGAATTCGGTCAAAACAAACATCTATTTAGGATTGCGCGGTGAAGTTGGCCTTAGCTCTAACGCCGCCAACAGACGGAGTGATTGCAGTTGCAGTTTTCCGTCCTACTTGGACGCGTCCACCCTTTACAGTTTTTCCCTTCCCCGCTTCGGTCTCCTCGCGTCACGGGAGTGCGTGGTCTGAGTAAGAAGCTACTTACTCGGGACTAGCAGCAGAGGGTGGCGGGGAGAGCCAAACAAAAACCCGAGCTCAAGCCGCCCTGGATCTCCATTTTAGTTGTTTATGGTGTGGTTTCCCTCTTTTCCCCTCCTGGTCTGTATGTGTCCCGTTCTTGTTTCTGGGGGAAGCTGTCATTTTAGCTATTTTAGCTCTGGTTTCTTTGCTATGTGGGGAAATGTCCCAATGCGCCTTTGTTTCGCTGGTCAAAATCTGGGTTGCTTTGGGGAAGGGCTTCCGGATGCTCAGGGTTGAAGAAATTTGGTTTCTAATTTGGTGGTTTTGGAGTGTACTCCTCAACAAATTCATGTCCAGTCTGGCGCACTAAGCCTCTTCCCGTGTGTTTATCTGCAGAGTGGAGTGATTCACTGCTTCGGGCTCCTGCATTTGCCCTCTTGCTGGAGCAGGGTGGAGAAGTCTGGATCTTGGTGGAGCCATTCCAATTGCAGAGAAATTGCGGGCCTCCCTGCCCCTGGAGCTCCGTTTGGTGCCAAGAAAAATAGAAGGCAAAAAACATTATCCCGAGTTTTAATCCTGTCGATTGTTTGAAGAACTGCCTCATTTGGTGGACAGAATCGCCCAGGGGCTACCGCATCTTGCTGGTGATGGTTTGATGGAGGTGGTTGACAAGATTGCCGGGCCAGAGGGCCCTTGGGTGGCCACTGCCCGGCAGCCAAATAATTCAGAGTTGCCAGCATCAGTAGTGATAGATGCAGCTAGGGAAGGGGAGGGCACGGAGCAGCCCGATGAGAAGGACCCGTCGGCACAAGGCGGGGAGAGCTTCCGGTTCCGGGGCGAGGAATCGTCGGGTGAGGGTGGCGGAGTTCGTTCTCCGGGGCGAGCCACCCTCCGGAGCCAATCGATGTGGATGTTATGAGCACCGTGTATGTTTCGGTTGACGAGGAGAAGACCGGGCCACCGGGGTGCTTGCTGCGAGGCCCGTCAGCCAAAGCACCGTCCATGGAAGACATTTCTGTCCATGCCGCAGACCTGGAACCCAATGTGGTTGCTTTGGTTGAAGAGATGAAGGTGCCCGGTGCCCCTGTTCCAGAGCCTCCTGGCGAGGCCGTGCCCTCAACTCAGTCGTCGGAGGAGAAGGATCGCACCGGTGACAGCGCCGGTGCCACACGCATCAGGAACAGCTGCACAAGCACACGCAGAAGCGGATCCGTTGCCGGTGAGCCCGCGGTGACCGCCGGGAGGACGCAAGACAGCGCAAAGGGCAGCTTCCGAGGCAGCTCAACGGAGAGCATAAAGACCAGCGGGAGCCAAGCGAGCGACAGCAGCGACGACAGCGGCCGGAGCAACAGCGTCACCGGAGCCGCCAGCAAGCCCCACAAGGGGAACGACCCTCGGTGGCGGGCGATCCTCGCCGTCCGGGCCCGGGGCGGCGCGCTGGGGATGAGCCACTTCAGGCTGCTGAGGCGGCTCGGGTGCGGCGACATCGGCAGCGTGTACCTGTCGGAGCTGAGCGGGACGGGGTGCCACTTCGCGATGAAGGTGATGGACAAGGCGTCGCTGGCGGGGCGGAGGAAGCTGAGCAGGGCGCGGACGGAGAGGGAGATCCTGCAGCTCCTGGACCACCCCTTCCTCCCCACCCTGTACACGCACTTGGAGACCGACCGCTTCTCGTGCCTGCTCATGGAGTTCTGCCCCGGCGGCGACCTGCACGCGCTGCGGCAGCGCCAGCCGCGGAAGCACTTCTCCGAGTACGCGGCGAGGTAAATCATCCATGTTCCGGTATATCAGTTTGTATTATTATTAGGTGAAATGAAAATGCTTTTCTTCCTGGTTATGTTTATGCTGATATCTTATCTTGTTCTCTTTAATTTTGGAATTCGGTGTACATGTTTGCTTAAACATTCTTTAGTTTTGAAAATAATAATACTCCCTCCGTTCACTTTTGTAAGTCGTTTCAGACAATTTAAAATATGTTGTTTTGTACATTGTCTGAAATATCTTCAAAATCTTATAAAAGTGAACAGATGAAGTATGGCTTGATCAAAATAAATTCGAGAAATGGTACATGAGGAGAAGTCGGAGAAACAGAAGTTCAGTACAGATGAAATGCTGACGTGATTAGTGCGTGTGCTGTGCTGGGCAGGTTTTATGCTGCGGAGGTACTCCTAGCTCTGGAGTATTTGCACATGCTGGGGGTGGTGTACCGGGACCTGAAGCCGGAGAACGTGCTGGTGCGCGACGACGGCCACATCATGCTCTCCGACTTCGACCTCTCGCTGCAGCAGTGCGCGGTGTCGCCGACGCTCGTCAGAGCGCCGGCGTGCGACTCCGACCCCAGGAGGGCAGGCGGCGCCTTCTGCGTGCGGCCCTCCGGCTGCATGGAGCCCTCCGCTGCCTGCGTCCAGCCCGCGTGCTTCATGCCCAGGCTGTTCGGCCAGAGGAGCAGGAGGCGGCGGCGGTGCTCCGAGCCGGGGCAGGGCGTGCCGGAGCTGGTGGCGGAGCCGACGGCGGCGCGGTCGATGTCGTTCGTGGGGACGCACGAGTACCTGGCTCCGGAGATCATCAAGGGCGAGGGCCACGGCAGCGCCGTCGACTGGTGGACGCTGGGCGTCTTCCTGCACGAGCTGCTCTACGGCCGGACGCCCTTCAAGGGGGCGGGCAACCGCGCCACGCTCTTCAACGTCGTCGGCCAGCAGCTGCGCTTCCCGGAGTCACCGCCGACGAGCCACGCCGCCAGGGACCTCGTCAGGGGCCTGCTGGTCAAGGAGCCGCAGCAGCGGCTCGGCGTCAAGCGGGGCGCCGCAGAGATCAAGCAGCACCCCTTCTTCCAGGGCGTCAACTGGGCGCTCATCCGGTGCAGCACGCCTCCCGAGGTGCCCAAGCCCGTCGAGGCCGAGCCGCCAGCGAAATGCGGAGCAACCCAGCAGCCGACGGTGATCGGCGCCGCCGAGGTGAAGTCCGGCGGCAAGTTCCTCGACTTCGAATTCTTTTAGACCACAGAGTTTGTCCCTGGCTCTGATTCGACCAGTGCTATTTAAGCTTGCGAGTTTGTGCAAACAACACTATGGGAACCAGGGCAGGAGATTTATCATAGTATACTGGTATAACTGAGCCACTGAATCACAACAACAGATGAAAGCAGGTCAGGTGCATCGACAGACACTGGATGATCTTATTCCTGTCACAACACACCCTTTCTAGACTGGCTGGGGTTTTATATGACCAATTTTGGTGGCTATGCACCATCTTATCTGTAAGAGATCTGTAATGTCAACTAGCCGGCACTGTCATCAACTTACCTTGCCACCCCCACACATCATTTACACACTACTCCCTCTGTAAACTAACATAAGAGCATTTAGATCACTAAAGTAGTGTTCTAAACACTCTTATATTAGTTTATGGAGGGAGTAGAGGTTAAGCTAAATAATTGACTAATTTAGCCTAATCTGTGGTGGACTCTCCAGGCAATCGCTCATACAGCCGATAGATCAGCCGCGATTTCGTCATCTGAGGCTCCCTCTCCAGGACGCAGATTACATCCTTCACGGAAACAGTTCGCTGAGGCCCATGCGAGTGGCGATTCGCAAATGAACCCTTGCCTTGCCTTTCCGTGCCTCCTGAAATGGACAGTATGATGTGTGCCCTGAGTTTACAACACTCTAATAATAGAGAATGCGGAGGGAAAATGATGCCAGAATGTCTCTTTACCAGTTCCAAAGGCCGCAAGATGGCTCCTCTTTGAAGCCTCACTGCGTTCTGCAGACCCTTTTCCAGATGCATGGGATGGTCTTGGAGCTGGTGCCCGCTTCTGCTTAGCTTGTTCGGCCATCAGCTGCCACTTTGAAAACATATCACTTCCTCCAACTGCCTGCCGAGCAGCAACATTTGCAGCTGTTGTTCTCATTTTATCGTCTTCTTCTTTGTTGGGCTGCAAGAGATTAAGAATATCAGGAAAAGAAGACATGTCAAACTAGAGAGATCACATCAGATACTTACCTTTGCATTCTTTGGACGGCTTTCCTCTTTTTCTTTCTCCAATTCTGCGCCACCACTGCTCCCATCCTGCACGCAAGTCGCCAACACACTTCCATGAGATTTTGCTATATAAATGAGTACATACATCTTCTAGTACGAAACCAGGGGCACACTTATTACCCAACACTCTTGTTCAGTTTAGAGAATCATCAGTACGATAAAGATACCAAAATTGTAATCCAATATAGAACAGCTAGATTGATTCGACTCATTTATTTTCTCCTTGGAATTTTTTATCAAGACACAAATCATAACTGACAGTCTCTCGAGGATTTAGAACTAACCAACATGCGTATAAATTCCAGAAACACGTGGATAAACACTTAATCCTTAACTTCGGACACCATGCAAGTAATCATCTAATAGCATGATATTTTAACGGAACAAGCCCGTCATCCAAATTGAATATGCGTAAAATGGAGATTATGTAGCACCTCAGTCTGTTTCTTGTTCTTGTCAGTTTCTGCTTGCTTTTTGTCCCATTCTTCTTTAGCTTTCTGGTTCATCTGCAAAATTTGACGGCCGACATCTGAAGTAATAACTAGTCGATGACCAGTCTTTTCTGCATCGGTTCTCTAGCAACAAGACAAGCAAGGTTAGTATCTCATGATACCCAACTATACCACAGCCCGATAACTAAATGATGTGAAATGACTAACCTGCTTTGAAACTCTTATGAGAGTACTTATGAATCTTCGCAATCGCTCCTCCACACACTAAGTAAGAGTTAAGCTTCAGACATAGTGCCACAAAATTCTGGCGGACGGTCCTATGAACAACTTACCATTGATAAACAACGTCCAACATCAGCGCCAGCGTTCTTCAAGTTAGATTTAAGAACTGCCAAAAACATGTCATCAGCCAGTGTTGCTTCAAATATTTATGGTGTATGTAAATACAGTTTTATGGTCTCAATATAAGATTATAAGTTCAAAGGGATTAACCGATTTCTGCTAATTTCTTCAGAAGAGGGCCCTTCTGCAGAAAGAGGTTTTCTTCCTCCTCCTGTACGATTCTCCGTGCTGCTTCTGTGGCTGCGCTCTCTTCCTTGGGGGCAGAGAGCAGTTGTTCCTCTTCTTCCTATTGAAGTAAAAAAGTACCAATAAAATACAAACAAGACACACAAGTAGTATTAGAAACCAAACATCAACCAGGAAGATTTGTACCCTAAGATTAACACCACTAACAGCTGTGACATCATTAAGTTGATCGATGCTTTGTTCCTGGAAGGCTCCAGCTGTCTTTTGTCTTTTGCTAGAAACAGAAAGGAAATCAGATTGGGGTTATCCATAAAATGCAACTACTCCGTAAGCTATAATGCATTCAGAATCAGATAATAAAACAGAACAGGTGGGATGACGTGAATTATGAAACCTGGTTGGTGGTGGTGCTGAACCAGCCGTTTCCAATGATTTCTTCTGGCCACCAGATTTCTTAGTCCTTGCAGCAGGTGGTGTAGATGTTTTAGGGGCCGCCTGACAGTTAAGCCAGATGAGTAGATGCACAAATTATATTTGAAGGAAGACATTTTAAAATTGCGAAGTTCTGAGGTATGAGAAAAATGCATAGCGCCACAAATCCCCTACATTTTTCTCTCCTCATTTTTAACTAGATTACATGGCTAGGCGCATGGAGGCGGCAGAAGGAGGTGAGAGCGAAGGCGGGGTGCGCCGCGAGGTAGCCGGCAGCGTGAGCGACACAGAGAGACAGATGGGGGTTCAAAGAAAGATGCAGCCTCGCGAGAGAGGAGAGTTGAGGGAGTAATAACCCGTGGAAGAGGAAATTTCTTGACTCATCGGTTACGGGAGGCAGAAGAGGAAGCAGCCGCTCGCTTCGGTGACCGTGGGATCGTATGCATGGAGCAGAAGAGAGGAAACAAAAGAATGAGAAGAGATCAGACGGCTGCAGATGGCTGGGCTATATTGCATCAACGGCTAGAACAATTCAGATGACGTGGCTCACTGAGGCTGCAGGGGCTCCTATTCAGACATAGTAGATTACATGGCGCTCACTGAGGCTGCAGGGGCTCCTATTCAGATATAGTAGATTACATGGCTAACACTCATTTAAAAAATGCATAGCAAACAAACATTGCGCTTCAGCTGATCCAAGTCTAGATGAAGCCTTAAATATGCTAATTAAAGAGTGGAACTTTATGAAGGGGAGCCTTGGCGCAGTGGTAAAGCTGCTGCCTTGTGACCATGAGGTCATGGGTTCAAGTCCTGGAAACAGCCTCTTACAGAAATGTAGGGAAAGGCTGCGTACTATAGACCCAAAGTGGTCGGACCCTTCCCTGGACCCTGCGCAAGCGGGAGCTACATGCACCAGGTTGCCCTTTTTTTTAAAGAGTGGAACTTTATATATATACACTATAAAAGACGAGCATTTCTACATATGCTATTTTATTTTCATAAACATTGCTGACAAAATATTCCCAGTGCTAAATTTTACACGGTATTAGTTACAAGATATTTGTGGATATGCATATTTTACTATTCAGGGGCTTCTTCCCTAAATTAATTGTTACTATTGTTGGCTGGTACAAGACCGAAGGGTAAACTTGTGGCACCCTGGTTCAAACACATGTCCAACAAGGAGTGGGTAAGGGAGAAACGAGCTTCTCTCTAGCGCCTTAGTATCCTTCGCTTCTTCTCGTCCGTCCGTAGTGTCCCGTTGTGAGCTGATCCAACATGCAACAAGAGGAGTGCTGCTCCAACGAAAGGTGAAGAGATCTAAAGTCCCAACCCTCTTAGATTAGGTTCGTAACCTAAGAGAGGGATGGGCCAATGTGATTCGTAGAGAGCTAATTTAGCTGGGCCTAAGACCTTAACTGACCCATGTGTCTGCCATGTCTATCCCCAGCAACATCCAACAACACCTGAACAGGTATTTTTGCAGATTGCACCTACCTAATCATTTCCATGAAAAGTGAGATTTCACAGCACCTAGCCCCAACCTATTGGATGATGAGGCGTAAACGGGGTGATGCCTTGATAGCAATTGTCTTGAAACTATATATGTGGCGACTAACAACCATACCTTGTGAAGTAGAAGCCCAATCAATCCACATTGTCAAACCATTTGGTGTCAACAAAACTGAACTTATGAGAGATATGATGGTTGGGCCGGGAGGTCTTGTGTCCCGTAATTAGATGATGTGGGTGGTGCAGCGGCTAGGGCAGAGGGAGAGAGACTGGGAAATCCTATATATACCTAAATAGTTGGTCCCCGCTACTTCCATTTTTCTCAAGATGCACACATCCCACCTCACAACGCATGTCATGTCGTTCATCATCAAGTACATAAAATCCCTTCATATTCCATTTTCCGCCACATGCATTCCCTCCACATCATCAAGCATATGCAGGCCTTCAAGGTCATCCTTTTTTTCTAGCAACAAATCATCCCCCCGGAGCCAGAAGGTAACGATGCATTACAATGTGAAGTCTACCCTCCATTTACTGCTACCGTTCATATATCGCAAAAGTGGAGGGGCATTATTCTCATATATTCTAATTTTATTCTTGGAAATTTATTGATATAAATTCCCACAGCAAGGCGCTAGTTATTGGTAGCTTATTATTATCACCCTATTCAATAGCTCGTATCCCCTTATACAGATGGAAACACCCCAAACCTCCTTAAGGACTCCAAACTCTTTGGTAACACATTCTGGGAAAATGAAACCTACACCTTGTTGCACCATTGGCTTGCCTTGCGCGCGCCTAAGAGCGGCCCCACCGCTTATACTACTGCCCCCACATAACAGGGGGTAGATCAAAGGGAATTACCAAGTGAATTGGTATGTATTTTAGTGTAAATCAATACTTCAATTCCAGTGTAACAGATCAATAACAGTTCTATTTTCTAATATACATAAATGCTTCAAAAGTTCATTCTGGCAAGATGCTAATACTCCCTCTGTAAAGTAGTGATCTAAACGCTCTTATATTTCTTTACGGAGGGAGTACAATAGAAGTGCCAAATATCCTAGATAATACAATGAAAGCGCTCACGGACATGTGAGATTTCCTTTTCTGTTTATTCTGGTATTCATAAAAACGCTGCATGTGAGGGGAAGCATATACTTCTAGGAGTTTATTTTCCTGCAATTACCCCTTGTATCATGTTGAACTTCATATTAAGTAGTTCAGATTATTCATAGGGAACTAAAATGAAATAAATGCACTGATATTTGGAAATCGGCAAGAAGGGACTGTGTAACACGGAGGTGAGAGACTACTGGAGGACAAATTACCTGCTTTCCTTGCGATTTCGCCGAAGGACCTCCTGGGCCAACCTGGCGGGCCTTGCCTGCAGGCTCAGAACCTTGTTTTGTATTAGCACTTGGGTTATAAGCATTATTTTTTATATCCTTGTTTTGTTGCATTGGGCGTGCCGATGCATTCTGTTGCATTGTCGGATGAGTAGGAACGGTTCCGATTTTCGCAGGAATCCTTCCATGAGGATGAAAGGGAGGTCGTGTTTCAGGCGCTTGACTCTGTGGTCTAAGAGGCATCGAACCACTGGTTGGCCGAGGGTACGACTGAGGGGTGTTAGTAGTTCCATATAATTGCTGTGAGGCTTGCTGGATTTCCGTGGGTTGCAGCTGTTTGTTACTTGTCTGCAGTGGAATTGGCAAGCTCATACCAGGTGGTCGATTCGGCACAGCATGCACCCCCTTTACATCTGGCTTTTGGATAGAATTATCATGAGCAAAGTAATGCATGCTGCTTTGCATTTGTGTGCCTGAAAGTGGCACAAAGTTCTGAGGTGAAGATGATCCCTGGCTTTTGTGACCCTGGTTAGGTGGGGTGGGCATGCGAACTAGCTGATCAGGCAATTTTGCCGATCCACTCGCAGCTGTAGATGCTAGAGATGACGAAGGATGTTGATTTGCATTTCCCTGGTTATTATTTCGTTGTGCCTGAGCTTGCATCTGCAAACAAGAGCAAATAAAGCAAATATAGGCATGAGAACACAAAATATTACTGAAAGAATTGAGTCATTCAATAAACACGGAAACTCAAACTGGCTCCACGCTTGTCAAGCTTGATGAATAGTTAGCTATCAAGGGGAAAAGGGCAGGGATGGTGTTAACACCATGCATTCACCTGTGCAAAAACTTTATGAGCCGCCTGCTTGAGCATTTGATCCCCAACGATATTCCTTATGACTCTTAAGAAATCATCTTTATGGACTTCATTACGCTGCAAACACAGCATAGACGATCTTAGTAAACAGTTTCTATGTTGAGGTGCCTTTGTTACTCTTCTTTCATCAGTTCCCTCAACTTGTGCAACAATTTGTAACAAGAATGACAATCTGTTCTTTCAAAACAACATGTTCTCCTCTTCTGTTAGACAAGGAAACAAAGGGAAAATGCAGACTTTGCATTACTCTCTTCGCATTAATTTGATAAATAGATGCCTCGGAAACTTTATTAGTACTGATAGCATAATAACGGGGCAGCATAATCTGACACAAATTGGCAGCACAATCTATCATAGCCGCCACACCCTCACCCAAACGTGGCCCTAACTAATGTCATCGGTCAAATGGCTTCCAAAAAGAGCAACTCATTCTTTTTTTCCTTAGTAGTAAATACTGTTGGTCTCCACTAGTGTTATTATGGCCTTTTACTCTACCAGTTTTTGCAACAAATACACTTAACGAATCTATAGTGTCGTAGCTATACAAGAAACAAACAAGTTTGACCAAACTAATAAATAAAATATGGAAATTTTCTCCATGCAATCAGTTTTCTTTTTATGAAACACATCAGCTAATAACAGAGTAATGAACAAAAACGCACCCTAAGTTTTGCCCATACAGATTGAAGCTGCATGTCTTTATCTCTGTCAAGATGCGCCTGTAGGATTGGAATCAACATATTAAATGGTATAGATGGCTGATATCCCCTCTTCCTTGTTTCCTGGGCACCATGCGGTGCTTGCTGACCGACAACTGGATTTACATGCTGCTGATCTCCTGAAGGCTGAGCGACATCTACCATGGAGCCTGTCAAACTCTGTTGACCAACATAGTCTGTTCCTTTTTCTGCCAACTGGAAGCTATTTGTTTCTGCCTGCTGCACTTGATTCTCACAACGTGGCTGCTCTTGTTCTGGCTGGTAATGGTGTTCCTCCTGTTGGATAAAGTTTTCATTTTCTGAAACTCCAGTTTCCAATTTTGGTTGAGACAACTGATATGATGGATTCATATGTGGTTGCCCTGCCTGCTGGCTTGACTGGGAACTTGCTTCCTGATCTGCTGCTTGCAGCTGACCAACTGTAGATTTGGACACATCACTTATGTCCTGTGGCAAAGTACCTGGAGTGCAGAAATAGAGATTGTTCATGTTTCACAGAGACTCAACAGCAAAAGGCAGGGACCATCACATTACTGAATAACTAGGACACCCAGAATCTCTAGGAATAGCAAGTTGCAAATAAAAGCACATAGTTGAAAACGCAACTCCTCGAAACTAAACAAGAAAAGAAATAGTGGTAAAAAAAGAAAGACAAGAACCATTTTATCAAAATCAGCCGATGACTCATTAGGTAGGCACAAGTATCATGAATTTCTGACATGATTTCATGAAATGTTTTGCAAGGTCCGATAAGTGTGCCATAGGAAACAATCATTCTTTCCACCCATATACGAGCTGCTGAAACTTTTCCAAACTACTGACTGACGTGGATACAGGATGCAGAACTGTACCGATACGGGCGACTCAAATGCTACAAATAATCCTTCAAATTATGAGCAATTCATTCGCAATTTCAAGTTTTAACATGCTGTGCTTGCTGCACCAATTCCTACGCTCTACCCTTTTTGCTAAAAACAGCAGTAGCTCCATAAAAATCTTGGCTTTTTCAGTAGACCTGATTTCTTCCTTATATTTATCTTATTATGTATTCCCCAGCATATAAAAACAAAATAATATCCATTAGTCTATTTGACAAAATAACATTGTGACTGTTAGCAAAGTTTTATCCATTTATCAATATCGTACAAAAACATTTATTTCCAATTGTTGACCTTCCTCAACAACCCGCCAAACTTTCAGCATTGGTTTTGCAGAGTTACCAATGCGCTGCAGGATTAATTTCACAAGTTTGCGGAGGAGCGAGGTGCCCATAACCCAAGATAAAGATTTCTTCCATGATGCCAAATAATCCGCTTAGTAACAAGACAGCTTGAAAGCCAGCCACGAATTCTTGCATGCCTCCACGCCAAAAAAAGGGGGGAAAGGCAAACTTGCATGCCAGCATGCAGCTGCGAGTGAATTACAAGCTCAGCAGGTTCCCACTACATCATAGCAGACAAACCTTGCATGGAGACAGATACTAAACTCTGTAGGCATCGAAAAGCAAATCAAGACAAACCTAATCGTGACAAATAGACCAAAACCTGGTCTTCGGAAGCTAATTACACAGCACTACGATACAAACGAGGGAGGGGGTGATGACTGATACCGCTGGATGAAGGGGCACCAGCGTCCCCTACGGCTTCCGGCGGCGGGGAGGACATGGAGGCAGCGAACAGCGAGCCCGGAACCACGAGCCGTGCGCGGCTCCGGCGTTCTAGGGTTTCGCGGGGCGGCGACGCTTAGGCCGCCGCAGAGGCACCGGGGAGCGCTGCCGTACGGAGGCCGCGGCGGAGCAATCGAGGGGATCTGCCGCGTTTCCCCGGCGGCCAAGTGGAGGCGCGGTAGGGACGGCGGGGGCGGCAGCGCCGAAGTGTGTTGACGCCGGTCACGGTCTCGAGCCACGGGCCCACGCGCGTCGCGTGCGGCGCGGAGGGGGTAGGTAGGATAGGGCAGCGGCGGTGCGGCCTGCTGGGCTTCAGTTTACGATAGATTGGGCTGCTCCGCCCGACGCCGAGTTTGGAAAAGGCAAGAAAAGGATAGGGACTTGCCAAACGGGCCGGGCCAAGCAGACCAGCCCGCGAGCACGCCGGCACAGCCCGTTATGGACAAGGCACGACACGGGCTAAACAGGCCGGGCCCGGCACGCGGCACGCCTTAGGCCGTGCTTGGGCTGCTAGGCTGAGCACACGGGCCGGCACGGCATGACCCGATTATCTTTTTTATATATTTTTTATTTTTTATATACCTATATAAGGCCAGTTGGCTTGGCATGCCAACGGGCTGGCCCGATTAGCAGCTGGGCCGTGCTGGGCTCTAAGGTGCAGCACGCGGGTTGGCACGGCACGACCCCGTAAGTAATCGTGCCTCGGCGGCCTGGGCCGTGCCAGCATGATTACAATCGGCTGGACCGGGCTGGACCAGGCCGGGCCGGCCCTTTTGGCAGCTCTGTTTGGAGTAGGGGCGTTATATAGCACCCGTGAGTCGGACGCGGAGTTTCTGCACCCGAGCTCAAATGAGCTCGGGTGAACAGTAAAATCAAAACTAAATCAAAATTTTTTAAAAAAAATCTAATTTTTTTAGGAGAAACATTGACAAAAGTTCTAAGTGCTTGCAAAAATTCGCCATGAAATCACATTTCTAGAAGGCGTGGCAAAAAAAACAAAATCAGTACTCTGAAAAAGCTACTTTCAAAAGCATTTTGGAGCACTGAATTTGTTTTCTTTTTGCCACGCTTTACAGGAATGTGATTTCATGATGAATTTTTGCAAGCACTTAGAATTTTTGTCAATGTTTCTCCAAAAAAATTAGAATTTTTTGAATTTTTATTTGATTTTTTTCAATTTTACTGTTCACCGAGCTCAAATGAGCTCGGGAGCAGAAAGGCACTTTCGCCGTGAGTCTCTTGTTACACGTGCACCGCGCAGAGTAATGAGCAAACGCCATCGCCAACTCGCTCAGGTGACCGGCCCATATCTTAGTCCTGAGCGATTTTTAGGGGTTGGATGTGACACAGACCCAACTCCTCCGCCCTAAGAAAACGAAAATGGCGCTTCATGTAGCACATTTGGCGTTTGGCCCGGTTTTCAGGAAGAAACTGGGGCAGAAGTTAGTATCATAACCGCAGTAGTAGCGGACACTGTTGAACTATAGGCGTCATCATAATGGTCTTTGAAACGGACTCTCAACTCTTGTCCGAAGCTTTAGATCTACGAAATCTTGATTCCTCACGTTATGTTGACATCGAGGACATGAAATTCCAGCTAAAGATGTGGCTCTCAAAACAAAGCTTTACGGTTCGTAGGCGTGATGCAAACTCGTTAGCACATGAACTAGCAAAAGTTGGTCGTATGTGTTTACCAAATAACACCATTAGCTAGAAATCTATTGTACCGCTCCAAATGGTTGTTTGTATCTCATGTGATTTGCCTCGACGCCGTTAAATTATAAAACTCTACTTTTGCTCAAAAAAAATATAAGGGACATGCTCTTGGGCCAGCTAATTTTTTAAAAAATATATAATATTTCACAAATGAGGGAAGTGAAAATACGAAATTTAAAAGGTGTTCAAGGTTGTCTAAAAGATCATAAACTTTTAAAGGTGTTCTTAAGTTGAAAAATATTAATCATAACGAAAAAACATAACGAAGCCAGAACGCAGATCATACGCGCCGAATGGGCCGGCACATTTCGCCTCTGGCTTCAGCGAAGCCGTAGGCGTCATATAGGATCCACTGTTAAACATATAATTTGGGAACTGCTCGACACCCCTAACCTGGGGTGTGGCTATCTCATTATATAGAGGTACCCAAGGGGTACAATACAATGTTACAATACAGATATACAAAGGCTACGTATATACAGTTTAACACCCTCCCTTAATCTTAACTATGTCCTGAAGTACAAAGCAAGTTAAGATTGCGCCTACAGCCTACAAACTGTGGTTGTGGAAGAGGCTTCGTGAAGATGTCAGCAAGTTGATCCTTTGACGAGATGAACTTGATACAGAGTAGCTTCTGTGCAACACGCTCCCGAACAAAGTGATAATCCACCTCGATGTGTTTTGTCCTAGCATGAAACACCGGGTTAGAAGAAAGATATGTCGCACCAATGTTGTCACACCACAGGACCGGAGGACGAGCTTGAGGAACACGCAACTCTCTCAACAGAGACTGTACCCATATGATCTCAGCAGTTGCATCAGCAACCGCTTTGTACTCAGCCTCAGTACTACTGCGAGACACAGTTACTTGCTTGCGAGCATTCCAGGCGATCAAGTTAGGACCCAGAAATACCGCATAGCCCCCCGTGGATCGCCTGTCATCTGGACTACCAGCCCAATCTGCATCAGAGAAAGCCGAGAGCTCATACGACGGTGCAGACTGAAGGAGCAAACCATAGGAGGCACTAAGACTGACATAGCGCAAAATACGCTTCACAGCTGACCAGTGAGACGTCCTCGGTGCATGCAAAAACTGACAGACACGGTTGACTGCATAGGAGATATCAGGCCTGGTAATAGTAAGGTATTGCAGACCACCAATGATACTGCGATACTCAGTAGCATCATCAGACGAGAGAGGGTCACCGTCAAGAGCAGACAACCGATCAGTGGCAGACATCGGAGTGTGAACATGTTTGCATGTGAGCATTCCAGCACGACGCAACAAGTCCAAGGCGTACTTTTTCTGAGTGAGAGTCAAACCAGCAGAGGACCGTGAAACCTCAAGACCAAGGAAAAAATGAAGAGCACCTAAATCCTTGACGGCAAAATCATCACGGAGAGCAATCACAAGGCGATCAGCAGCAGCAGCAGAGGTGTTGGGGAACGTAGCAGAAATTCAAAATTTCCCTACGTGTCACCAAGATCTATCTATGGAGAAACCAGCAACGAGGGGAAGGAGAGTGCATCTACATACCCTTGTAGATCGCTAAGCGGAAGCGTTCAAGAGAACGGGGTTGAAGGAGTCGTACTCGTTGTGATCCAAATCACCGGAGATCCTAGTGCCGAACGGATGGCACCTCCGCGTTCAACACACGTACAGCCCGGTCACGTCTCCCATGCCTTGATCCAGCAAGGAGAGAGGGAGAGGTTGAGGAAGACTCCATCCAGCAGCAGCACAACGGCGTGGTGGTGGTGGTGGAGCGTGGTGATCCAGCAGGGCTTCCCCAAGCACCGCGAGATACGAGGAGAAAGAGAGGTAGGGCTGCGCCAGGGAGAGGTCAGAAACTCATGTGTTGGCAGCCCCAAAGACCTCAACTATATATAGGGGAGAGGGAGGGGGCTGCGCCCCACCTAGGGTTCCATCCTAGGGGCGGTGGCCAGCCCAGATCCCATCTGGTGGGGCGGCCAGGGGAGGGGGAGAGGGAGGCGCACCAGGCATGGGCCCTAAGGCCCATCTGCCCTTAGGGTTTGCCCCCCCTCCTCCCCTTAGGCGCCTTGGGCCCTTGTGGGGGGGCACACCAGCCCACCTGAGGCTGGTCCCCTCCCACACTTGGCCCATGCAGCCCTCCAGGGCTTGTGGACCCACCTGGTGGACCCCCGGGACCCTCCCGGTGGTCCCGGTACGTTACCGATAAAACCCGAAACCTTTCTGGTGACCAAAACAGGACTTTCCATATATAAATTTTTACCTCCAGACCATTCCGGAACTCCTCGTGACGTCCGGGATCTCATCCTGGACTCCGAACAACATTCGGTAACCACATACAAACTTCCTTTATAACCCTAGCGTCATCGAACCTTAAGTGTGTAGACCCTACGGGTTCGGGAACCATGCAGACATGACCGAGACGTTCTCTCCGGTCAATAACCAACAGCGGGATCTGGATACCCATGTTGGTTCCCACATGTTCCACGATGATCTCATCGGATGAACCACGATGTCGAGGATTCGATCAATCCCGTATACAATTCCCTTTGTCTAGTGATACGATACTTGCCCGAGATTCGATCATCGGTATCCCGATACCTTGTTCAATCTCGTTACCGGCAAGTCTCTTTACTCGTTCCATAACACATCATCCCGTGATCAACTCCTTGGTCACATTGTGCATATTATGATGATGTCCTACCGAGTGGGCCCAGAGATACCTCTTCGTTTACACGGAGTGACAAATCCCAATCTCGATTCGTGCCAACCCAACAGACACTTTCGGAGATACCTGTAGTGTACCTTTATAGCCACCCAGTTACTTGTGACGTTTGGCACACCCAAAGTATTCCAACGGTATCCGTGAGTTGCACAATCTCATGGTCTAAGGAAATGATACTTGACATTTAGAAAAGCTTTAGCATACGAACTACACGATCTTTGTGCTAGGCTTAGGATTGGGTCTTGTCCATCACATCATTCTCCTAATGATGTGATCACGTTATCAACTGTTGGGTTTCGTAGTAATTTCAAAAAATTTCCTACGCACACGCAAGATCATGTGATGCATAGCAACGAGGGGAGAGTATTGTCTACGTACCCAACGCAGACCGACTGCGGAAGCGATGACACGACGTAGAGGAAGTAGTCGTACGTCTTCTCGATCCAACCGATCAAGCACCGAAACTACGGCACCTCCGAGTTCGAGCACACGTTCAGCTCGATGACGATCCCCGGACTCCGATCCAGCAAAGTGTCGGGGAAGAGTTTCGTCAGCACGACGGCGTGGTGACGATCTTGATGAACTACAGCAGCAGGGCTTCGCCTAAACTCCGCTACAGTATTATCGAGGAATATGGTGGCAGGGGGCACCGCACACGGCTAAGGAATAGATCACGTGGATCAACTTGTGTCAACTTGTGTGTTTAGAGGTGCCCCTGCCTCCGTATATAAAGGAGGAGAGGAGGGGAGGCTGGCCGGCCAAAGGGGGGGAGGCGCAGGTGAGTCCTACTCCCTCTGGGAGTAGGATTCCCCCTCCAATCCTAGTCCAACTAGGATTCCTCGGAGGGGAAAAGAGGAGGAGGGGGCCGGCCACCTCTCCTAGTCCTAATAGGACTAGGGGAAGGGGGGCGCGCAGCCCATCTAGGGCAGCCCCTTCTCTTTTCCACTAAGGCCCACTATGGCCCAAATAGCTCCCGGGGGGTTCCGGTAACCCTCTCGGTATTCCGGTAAAATCCCGATTTCACCCGGAACACTTCCGATATCCAAATATAGGCTTCCAATATATCAATCTTTACGTATCGACCATTTCGAGACTCCTCGTCATGTCCGTGATCACATCCGGGACTCCGAACAACCTTCGGTACATCAAAATGCATAAACTCATAATATAACTATCATCGTAACCTTAAGCGTGCGGACCCTACGGGTTCGAGAACAATGTAGACATGACCGAGACATGTCTCCGGTCAATAACCAATAGCGGGACCTGGATGCCCATATTGGCTCCTACATATTCTACGAAGATCTTTATCGGTCAGACCGCATAACAACATACGTTGTTCCCTTTGTCATCGGTATGTTACTTGCCCGAGATTTGATCGTCGGTATCCAATACCTAGTTCAATCTCGTTACCGGCAAGTCTCTTTACTCGTTCCGTAATACATCATCTCACAACTAACATATTAGTTGTAATGCTTGCAAGGCTTATGTGATGTGTATTACCGAGAGGGCCCAGAGATACCTCTCAGACAATCGGAGTGACAAATCCTAATCTCGAAATACGCCAACCCAACATCGACCATTGGAGACACCTGTAGTACTCCTTTATAATCACCCAGTTACGTTGTGACGTTTGGTAGTACCCAAAGTGTTCCTCCGGTAAACGGGAGTTGCATAATCTCATAGTCATAGGAACATGTATAAGTCATGAAGAAAGCAATAGCAACATACTAAACGATCGGGTGCTAAGCTAATGGAATGGGTCATGTCAATCAGATCATTCTACTAATGATGTGACCTCGTTAATCAAATAACAACTCATTGTTCATGGTTAGGAAACATAGCCATCTTTGATTAACGAGCTAGTCAAGTAGAGGCATACTAGTGACACTCTGTTTGTCTATGTATTCACACATGTATTATGTTTCCGGTAAATACAATTCTAGCATGAATAATAAACATTTATCATGATTATAAGGAAATAAATAATAACTTTGTTATTGCCTCTAGGGCATATTTCCTTCAGTCTCCCACTTACACTAGAGTCAATAATCTAGATTACACTGTAATGATTCTAACACCCATGGAGCCTTGGTGCTGATCATGTTTTGCTCGTGGAAGAGGCTTAGTCAACGGGTCTGCAACATTCAGATCCGTATGTATCTTGCAAATCTCTATGTCTCCCGCCTGGACTAGATCCCGGATGGAGTTGAAGCGTCTCTTGATGTGTTTGGTCCTTTTGTGAAATATGGATTCCTTTGCCAAGGCAATTGCACCAGTATTGTCACAAAAGATTTTCATTGGACCCGATGCACTAGGTATGACACCTAGATCGGATATGAACTCTTTCATCCAGACTCCTTCATTTGCTGCTTCCGAAGCAGCTATGTATTCCGCTTCACATGTAGATCCCGCTACGACGCTTTGTTTAGAACTGCACCAACTGACAGCTCCACCGTTTAATGTAAACACGTATCCGGTTTGCGATTTAGAATCGTCCGGATCAGTATCAAAGCTTGCATCAACGAAACCTTTTACGATGAGCTCTTTGTCACCTCCATATATGAGAAACATATCCTTAGTCCTTTTCAGGTATTTCAGGATGTTCTTGACCGCTGTCCAGTGATCCACTCCTGGATTACTTTGGTACCTCCCTGCTAAACTTATAGCAAGGCATACATCAGGTCTGGTACACAGCATTGCATACATGATAGATCCTATGGCTGATGCATAGGGAACATCTTTCATATTCTCTCTATCTTCTGCAGTGGTCGGGCATTGAGTCTTACTCAATTTCACACCTTGTAACACAGGCAAGAACCCTTTCTTCGCTTGATCCATTTTGAACTTCTTCAAAATTTTGTCAAGGTATGTGCTTTGTGAAAGTCCAATTAAGCGTTTTGATCTATCTCTATAGATCTTAATGCCTAATATGTAAGCAGCTTCATCGAGGTCTTTCATTGAAAAACTTTTATTCAAGTATCCCTTTATGCTATCCAGAAATTCTATATCATTTCCAATCAGTAATATGTCATCCACATATAATATCAGAAATGCTACAGAGCTCCCACTCACTTTCTTGTAAATACAGGCTTCTCCGAAAGTCTGTATAAAACCAAATGCTTTGATCACACTATCAAAACGTTTATTCCAACTCCGAGAGGCTTGCACCAGTCCATAAATGGATCGCTGGAGCTTGCACACTTTGTTAGCTCCCTTTGGATCGACAAAACCTTCCGGTTGCATCATATACAACTCTTCTTCCAGAAATCCATTCAGGAATGCAGTTTTGACATCCATGTGCCAAATTTCATAATCATAAAATGCGGCAATCGCTAACATGATTCGGACGGACTTAAGCATCGCTAAGGGTGAGAAGGTCTCATCGTAGTCAATCCCTTGAACTTGCCGAAAACCTTTTGCGACAAGTCGAGCTTTGTAGACAGTAACATTACCATCAGCGTCAGTCTTCTTCTTAAAGATCCATTTATTCTCAATTGTTTGCCGATCATCGGGCAAGTCAACCAAAGTCCATACTTTGTTCTCATACATGGATCCCATCTCAGATTTCATGGCTTCAAGCCACTTTGCGGAATCTGGTCTCACCATCGCTTCTTCATAGTTCGTTGGTTCATCATGATCTAGTAGCATGACTTCCAGAACAGGATTACCGTACCACTCTGGCGCGGATCTTACTCTGGTTGATCTACGAGGTTCAGTAGTATCTTGATCTGAAGTTTCATGATCATTATCATTGGCTTCCTCACTAACTGGTGTAGGTGTCACTGAAACAGTTTTCTGTGATGAACTACTTTCTAGTAAGGGAGCAGGTACAGTTACCTCGTCAAGTTCTACTTTCCTCCCACTCACTTCTTTCGAGAGAAACTCCTTCTCTAGAAATGATCCATTCTTAGCAAAGAATGTCTTGCCTTCGGATCTGTGATAGAAGGTGTACCCAACAGTTTCCTTTGGGTATCCTATGAAGATACATTTCTCCGATTTGGGTTCGAGCTTATCAGGTTGAAATTTTTTCACATAAGCATCGCAGCCCCAAACTTTAAGAAACGACAACTTTGGTTTCTTGCCAAACCACAGTTCATAAGGCGTCGTCTCAACGGATTTTGATGGTGCCCTATTTAACGTGAATGCGGCCGTCTCTATAGCATAACCCCAAAACGATAGCGGTAAATCGGTAAGAGACATCATAGATCGCACCATATCTAGTAAAGTACGATTACGACGTTTGGACACACCATTACGCTGTGGTGTTCCGGGTGGCGTGAGTTGCGAAACTATTCCACAGTTTTTCAAATGTACACCAAACTCGTAACTCAAATATTCTCCTCCACGATCAGATCGTAGAAACTTTATTTTCTTGTTACGATGATTTTCAACTTCACTCTGAAATTCTTTGAACTTTTCAAATGTTTCAGACTTATGTTTCATTAAGTAGACATACCCATATCTGCTTAAATCATCTATGAAGGTGAGAAAATAACGATATCCGCCACGAGCCTCAATATTCATTGGACCGCACACATCGGTATGTATGATTTCCAACAAATCTGTTGCTCTCTCCATAGAACCGGAGAACGGTGTTTTGGTCATCTTACCCATGAGGCACGGTTCGCAAGTACCAAGCGATTCATAATCAAGTGGTTCCAAAAGTCCATCAGTATGGAGTTTCTTCATGCGCTTTACACCGATATGACCTAAACGACAGTGCCACAAATAAGTTGCACTTTCATTATCAACTCTGCATCTTTTGGTTTCAACATTATGAATATGTGTATAACTACTATCGAGATCTAATAAGAATAGACCACTCTTTAAGGGTGCATGACCATAAAAGATATTACTCATATAAATAGAACAACCATTATTCTCTGATTTAAATGAATAACCGTCTCGCATTAAACAAGATCCAGATATAATGTTCATGCTCAACGCTGGCACCAAATAACAATTATTTAGGTCTAATATTAATCCCGAAGGTAGATGTAGAGGTAGTGTGCCGACCGCGATCACATCGACTTTGGAACCGTTTCCCACGCGCATCGTCACCTCGTCCTTTGCCAGTGCTCGCTTATTCCGTAGTCCCTGTTTCAAGTTGCAAATATTAGCAACAGAACCAATATCAAATACCCAGGTGCTACTGCGAGCTCTAGTAAGGTACACATCAATAACATGTATACCACATATACCTTTGTTCACCTTGCCATCCTTCTTATCCGCCAAATACTTGGGGCAGTTCCGCTTCCAGTGACCAGTCTGCTTGCAGTAGAAGCACTCAGTTTCAGGCTTAGGTCCAGACTTGGGTTTCTTCTCTTGAGCAGCAACTTGCTTGCCGTTCTTCTTGAAGTTCCCCTTCTTCTTCCCTTTTCCCTTTTTCTTGAAACTAGTGGTTTTGTTAACCATCAACACTTGATGCTCCTTCTTGATTTCTACCTCCGCAGCTTTCAGCATTGCGAAGAGCTCGGGAATAGTCTTGTTCATCCCTTGCATATTATAGTTCATCACGAAGCTCTTGTAGCTTGGTGGCAGTGATTGGAGAATTCTGTCGATGACGCAATCATCCGGAAGATTAACTCCCAATTGAATCAAGTGATTATTATACCCAGACATTTTGAGTATATGCTCACTGACAGAACTGTTCTCCTCCATCTTGCAGCTATAGAACTTATTGGAGACTTCATACCTCTCAATCCGGGCATTTGCTTGAAATATTAACTTCAACTCCTGGAACATCTCATATGCTCCATGACGTTCAAAACGTCGTTGAAGTCCCGATTCTAAGCCGTAAAGCATGGCACACTGAACTATCGAGTAGTCATCAGCTTTGCTCTGCCAGACGTTCATAACATCTGGCGTTGCTCCAGCAGCAGGCCTGGCACCCAGCGGTGCTTTCAGGACATAATTCTTCTGTGCAGCAATGAGGATAATCCTCAAGTTACGGACCCAGTCCGTGTAATTGCTACCATCATCTTTCAACTTTGCTTTCTCAAGGAATGCATTAAAATTCAACGGTACAACAGCACGAACCATCTATCTACAATCAACATAAACAAGCAAGATACTATCAGGTACTAAGTTCATGATAAATTTAAGTTCAATTAATCATATTACTTAAGAACTCCCACTTAGATAGACATCCCTCTAATCTTCTAAGTGACTACGTGATCCAAATCAACTAAACCATGACCGATCATCACGTGAGATGGAGTAGTTTTCAATGGTGAACATCGTTTATGTTGATCATATCTACTATATGATTCACGCTCGACCTTTCGGTCTCCGTGTTCCGAGGCCATATCTGCATATGCTAGGCTCGTCAAGTTTAACCTGAGTATTCTGCGTGTGCAAAAACTGGCTTGCACCCGTTGTAGATGGACGTAGAGCTTATCACACCCGATCATCACGTGGTGTCTGGGCACGACGAACTTTGGCAACGGTGCATACTCAGGGAGAACACTTCTTGATAATTTAGTGAGAGATCATCTTATAATGCTACCGTCAATCAAAGCAAGATAAGATGCATAAAAAGATAAACATCACATGCAATCAATATAAGTGATATGATATGGCCATCATCATCTCGTGCTTGTGATCTCCATCTCCAAAGCACCGTCATGATCACCATCGTCACCGGCGCGACACCTTGATCTCCATCGTAGCATCGTTGTCGTCTCGCCAATCTTATGCTTTCACGACTATCACTACCGTTTAGCAATAAAGTAAAGCATTACATCGCGATTGCATTGCATACAATAAAGCGACAACCATATGGCTCCTGCCAGTTGCCGATAACTTGGTTACAAAACATGATCATCTCATACAATAAAATTCAGCATCATGCCTTGACCATATCACATCACAACATGCCCTGCAAAAACAAGTTAGACGTCCTCTACTTTGTTGTTGCATGTTTTACGTGGCTGCTACGGGCTTAAGTAAGAACCAATCTCACCTACGCATCAAAACCACAACGATAGTTTGTCAAATAGACTCCGTTTTAACCTTCGCAAGGACCGGGCGTAGCCATACTTGGTTCAACTAAAGTTGGAGAGACAGTCGCCCGCAAGCCATCTCTGTGCAAAGCACGTCGAGGGAACCGGTCTCGCGTAAGCGTACGCGTAAGGTTGGTCTGGGTCGTCTCGTCCAACAATACCGCCGAACCAAAATATGACATGCTGGTAGGCAGTATGACTTGTATCGTCCACAACTTACTTGTGTTATACTCGTGCATATAACATCAACATCAATAACCAGGCTCTGATACCACTGTTGGGTTTCGTAGTAATTTCAAAAATTTCCTACGCGCACACAGGATCATGTGATGCATAGCAACGAGAGGAGAGTGTTGTCTACGTACCCAACGCAGACCGACTGCGGAAGCGATGACACGACGTAGAGGAAGTAGTCGTACGTCTTCACGATCCAACCGATCAAGCACCGAAACTACGGCACCTCCGAGTTCGAGCACACGTTCAGCTCGATGACGATCCCCGGACTCCGATCCAGCAAAGTGTCGGGGAAGAGTTTCGTCAGCACGACGGCGTGGTGACGATCTTGATGAACTACAGCAGCAGGGCTTCGCCTAAACTCCGCTACAGTATTATCGAGGAATATGGTGGCAGGGGGCACCGCACATGGCTAAGGAATCGATCACGTGGATCAACTTGTGTCAACTTGTGTGTTTAGAGGTGCCCCTGCCTCCGTATATAAAGGAGGAGAGGAGGGGAGGCTGGCCGGCCAAAGAGGGAGGCGCAGGAGAGTCCTACTCCCTCTGGGAGTAGGATTCCTCCCCCCAATCCTAGTCCAACTAGGATTCCTCGGAGGGGAAGGGAGAGAGGGGGGCCGGCCACCTTCTCCTAGTCCTAATAGGACTAGGGGAGGGGAAAGAGGCGCAGCCACCTTGGGCTGCCCCTTTCTCCTTTCCACTAAGGCCCATGATGGCCCATATGGCTCCCGGGGGGTTCCGGTAACCTCCCGGTAACCCGGTAAAATCCCGATTTCACCCGGAACACTTCCGATTTCCAAACATAGGCTTCCAATATATCAATCTTTACGTCTCGACCATTTCGAGACTCCTGTGGCAGTGATTGGAGAATTCTGTCAATGACGCAATCATCTGGAAGATTAACTCCCAATTGAATCAAGTGATTATTATACCCAGACATTTTGAGTATATGCTCACTGACAGAACTGTTCTCTTCCATCTTGCAGCTATAGAACTTATTGGAGACTTCATATCTCTCAATCCGGGCATTTGCTTGAAATATTAACTTCAACTCCTGGAACATCTCATATGCTCCATGACGTTCAAAACGTCGTTGAAGTCCCGATTCTAAGCCGTAAAGCATGGCACACTGAACTATCGAGTAGTCATCAGCTTTGCTCTGCCAGACGTTCATAACATCTGGCGTTGCTCCAGCAGCAGGCCTGGCACCCAGCGGTGCTTCCAGGACGTAATTCTTCTGTGCAGCAATGAGGATAATCCTCAAGTTACGGACCCAGTCCGTGTAATTGCTACCATCATCTTTCAACTTCGCTTTCTCAAGGAACGCATTAAAATTTAACGAAACAACAGCACGAGCCATCTATCTACAATCAACATAAACAAGCAAGATACTATCAGGGACTAAGTTCATGATAAATTTTAAGTTCAATTAATCATATTATTAAAGAACTCCCACTTAGATAGACATCCCTCTAATCCTCTAAGTGATCACGTGATCCAAATCAACTAAACCATGTCCGATCATCACGTGAGATGGAGTAGTTTCATCGGTGAACATCATTATGTTGATCATATCTACTATATGATTCACGCTCGACCTTTCGGTCTCCGTGTTCCGAGGCCATATCTGCATATGCTAGGCTCGTCAAGTTTAACCTGAGTATTCTGCGTGCGCAACTGTTTTGCACCCGTTGTATTTGAACGTAGAGCCTATCACACCCGATCATCACGTGGTGTCTCAGCACAAAGAACTTTTGCAACGGTGCATACTCAGGGAGAACACTTCTTGATAATTTAGTGAGAGATCATCTTATAATGCTACCGTCAATCAAAGCAAGATAAGATGCATAAAAAGATAAACATCACATGCAATCAATATAAGTGATATGATATGGCCATCATCATCTTGTGCTTGTGATCTCCATCTCCGAAGCACCGTCATGATCACCATCGTCACCGGCGCGACACCTTGATCTCCATCGTAGCATCGTTGTCGTCTTGCCAATCTTATGCTTTCACGACTATCACTACCGTTTAGTAATAAAGTAAAGCATTACATCGCGATTGCATTGCATACAATAAAGCGACAACCATATGGCTCCTGCCAGTTGCCGATAACTTGGTTACAAAACATGATCATCTCATACAATAAAATTCAGCATCATGCCTTGACCATATCACATCACAACATGCCCTGCAAAAACAAGTTACACGTCCTCTACTTTGTTGTTGCATGTTTTTACGTGGCTGCTACGGGCTTAAGTAAGAACCAATCTCACCTACGCATCAAAACCACAACGATAGTTTGTCAAATAGACTCCGTTTTAACCTTCGCAAGGACCGGGCGTAGCCATACTTGGTTCAACTAAAGTTGGAGAGACAGTCGCCCGCAAGCCATCTCTGTGCAAAGCACGTCGAGGGAACCGGTCTCGCGTAAGCGTACGCGTAAGGTTGGTCTGGGTCGTCTCGTCCAACAATACCACCGAACCAAAGTATGACATGCTGGTAGGCAGTATGACTTGTATCGTCCACAACTCACTTGTGTTCTACTCGTGCATATAACATCAACATCAATAACCTAGGCTCGGATGCCACTGTTGGGTTTCGTAGTAATTTCAAAAAATTTCCTACGCACACGCAAGATCATGTGATGCATAGCAACGAGGGGAGAGTATTGTCTACGTACCCAACGCAGACCGACTGCGGAAGCGATGACACGACGTAGAGGAAGTAGTCGTACGTCTTCTCGATCCAACCGATCAAGCACCGAAACTACGGCACCTCCGAGTTCGAGCACACGTTCAGCTCGATGACGATCCCCGGACTCCGATCCAGCAAAGTGTCAGGGAAGAGTTTCGTCAGCACGACGGCGTGGTGACGATCTTGATGAACTACAGCAGCAGGGCTTCACCTAAACTCCGCTACAGTATTATCGAGGAATATGGTGGCAGGGGGCACCGCACACGGCTAAGGAATAGATCACGTGGATCAACTTGTGTCAACTTGTGTGTTTAGAGGTGCCCCTGCCTTCGTATATAAAGGAGGAGAGGAGGGGAGGCTGGCCGGCCAAAGGGGGGGAGGCGCAGGTGAGTCCTACTCCCTCTGGGAGTAGGATTCCCCCTCCAATCCTAGTCCAACTAGGATTCCTCGGAGGGGAAAAGAGGAGGAGGGGGCCGGCCACCTCTCCTAGTCCTAATAGGACTAGGGGAAGGGGGGGCGCGCAGCCCATCTAGGGCAGCCCCTTCTCTTTTCCACTAAGGCCCACTATGGCCCAAATAGCTCCCGGGGGGTTCCGGTAACCCTCTCGGTATTCCGGTAAAATCCCGATTTCACCCGGAACACTTCCGATATCCAAATATAGGCTTCCAATATATCAATCTTTATGTCTCGACCATTTCGAGACTCCTCGTCATGTCCGTGATCACATCCGGGACTCCGAACAACCTTCGGTACATCAAAATGCATAAACTCATAATATAACTGTCATCGTAACCTTAAGCGTGCGGACCCTACGGGTTCGAGAACAATGTAGACATGACCGAGACACGTCTCCGGTCAATAACCAATAGCGGGACCTGGATTCCCATATTGGCTCCTACATATTCTACGAAGATCTTTATCGGTCAGGCCGCATAACAACATACGTTGTTCCCTTTATCATCGGTATGTTACTTGCCCGAGATTCGATCGTCGGTATCCAATACCTGGTTCAATCTCGTTACCGGCAAGTCTCTTTACTCGTTCCGTAATACATCATCTCACAACTAACATATTAGTTGTAATGCTTGCAAGGCTTATGTGATGTGTATTACCGAGAGGGCCCAGAGATACCTCTCCGACAATCGGAGTGACAAATCCTAATCTCGAAATACGCCAACCCAACATCGACCATTGGAGACACCTGTAGTACTCCTTTATAATCACCCAGTTACGTTGTGACATTTGGTAGTACCCAAAGTGTTCCTCCGGTAAACGGGAGTTGCATAATCTCATAGTCATAGGAACATGTATAAGTCATGAAGAAAGCAATAGCAACATACTAAACGATCGGGTGCTAAGCTAATGGAATGGGTCATGTCAATCAGATCATTCTACTAATGATGTGACCTCGTTAATCAAATAACAACTCATTGTTCATGGTTAGGAAACATAGCCATCTTTGATTAACGAGCTAGTCAAGTAGAGGCATACTAGTGACACTCTGTTTGTCTATGTATTCACACATGTATTATGTTTCCGGTAAATACAATTCTAGCATGAATAATAAACATTTATCATGATTATAAGGAAATAAATAATAACTTTGTTATTGCCTCTAGGGCATATTTCCTTCATCAACGACATCCAATGTCCATGGTCAAGAAACCGTGACCATCTATTGATCAACGAGCTAGTCAACTAGAGGCTCACTAGGGACATGGTGTTGTCTATGTATCCACACATGTATCTGAGTTACCTATCAATACAATTCTAGCATGGATAATAAACGATTATCATGAACAAGGAAATATAATATTAACCAATTTATTATTGCCTCTAGGGCATATTTCCAACAGTCTCCCACTTGCACTAGAGTCAATAATCCAGTTCACATCGATATGTGATTAACACTCAAGGTCACATCCCCATGTGACTAACACCCAAGAGTTCTGGGTTTGATCATGTTATGCTTGTGAGAGAGGTTTCAGTCAACGGGTCTGCAGCATTCAGATCCGTATGTACTTCGCAAATTTCTATGTCATCTTGTAGATGCAACTACTACGCTACATTTGGAGCCATTTCAAATAACTGTTCTACTTGGAGCTATTATAAATTGTTGCTCCATTATACGTATCCGGTATCTCTACTCAGAGCTATCCGGATAGGTGTTAAGCTTGCATCGACGTAACTCTTTACGCCGAACTCTTTATCACCTCCATAACCGAGAAACATATCCTTATTCCTCTAAGGATAATTTAGACCGCTATCTGGTGATCTACTCCTAGATCACCTTTGTACCCTCTTGCCAAAAATGTGGCAAGGCACACATCAGGTGTGGTACTCAGCATGGCATACCGTATGGAGCCTATGACAAAAGCATAGGGGACGACCTTCGTCCTTCCTCTTTCTTCTGCCGTGGTCGAGCTTTAAGTCTTAACTTCATACCTTACAACTCAGGCAAGAACTCCTTCTTTGACTGATCCATCTTGAACACCTTCAAGATCATGTCAAGGTATGTGCTCATTTGAAAGTGCCATTAAGCGTTTTGATCTATCCTTATAGATCTTGATGCTCAATGTTCAAGTAGCTTAATCCAGGCTTTCCATTGAAAAACACTTTCCAAATAACCCTATATGCTTTCCAAAAATTCTACGTCATTTCTGATCAACAATATGTCAACAACATATACTCATCAGAAATTCTATAGTGCTCCCACTCACTTCTTTGGAAATACAAGTTTCTCATAAACTTTGTATACACCCAAAATCTTTGATCATCTCATCAAAGCATACATTCCAACTCCGAGATGCTTACTCCGGTCCTTAGAAGGATTGCTGGAGCTTTGCTTACTTATTAGCATCTTTCAGGATTGACAAAACCTTCTGGTTGTATCACATACAACCTTTCCTCAAGAAAATCATCGAGGAAACAGTGTTTGACATCCTATCTGCAAGATTTCATAAATCATGCTAATATAATTCCAACAGACTCTTAGCATCGCTACGAGTGAGAAAGTTCATCGTAGTCAACTCCTTGAACTTGTCGGAAAACATCTTAACGACAAGTCGAGCTTTCTTAATGGTGACATTTACCATCATTGTCCATCTTCCTTTTAAAAAATCCATCTGTACTCAACAGCCTTACGTCCATCGAGCCGTTCTGCCAAAGTCTACACTTTGTTTTCATACATGGATCCTTTCTCGGATTTTATGGCCTCGAGCCATTTATCGGAATCCGGGCCCACCATCGCTTCTCCGTAGCTCGTAGGTTCATTGTTGTCTAGCAACATGACTTCCAAGACAGGATTACGTACCACTCTGAAGTAGTATGCATCCTTGTCATCCTACGAGGTTTGGGAGTGACTTGATCTGAAGTCTCATGATCAATATCATAAGCTTCCACTTCAATTGGTGTAGGTGCCACAGGAACAACTCTTTGTGTCCTGCTATACACTAGTTGAAGTGACGGTTCAATAACCTCATCAAGTCTCCACCATCCTCCCACTCAATTCCTTCGAGAGAAACTTTTCCTCGAGAAAGGACCCGATTCTAGAAATAATCCCTTATTGCTTTCGAATCTGAGACAGGAGGTATACCCAACTATTTTTGGGTGTCCTATGAAGATGCATTTATCTGCTTTGGGTTCAAGCTTATCAGCCTGAAACTTTTTCACATAAGCGTCGCAGCCCCAAACTTTACATAGTTCATACGGTGTCATCTCATCGGAATTACGTGGTGCCCTATTTAAAGTGAATGTGGTTGTCTCTAATGCCTAACCCATAAACTATCGTGGTAATTCGATAAGAGACATCATGGTATGCATCATATCCAATAGGGTGCAGTTATGATGTTCGGACACACCATCACACTATGGTGTTCCAGGCTGTATTAGTTGTGAAACAATTTCCACAATGTCTTAATTCTGTGCCAAACTCGTAATTCTGATATTCATCTCTATGATCATATCATAGATCTTTTATCCTCTTGTCACGACGATCTTTCAACTTCACCCTGAAATTATTTGAACCTTTCAATAATTCAGACTTGTGATTCATCAAGTAAATATACTCAACATCTACTCAAATCATCTGTGAAGTAAGAACATAACGATATCCACTGCACGCCTCAGCACTCATTGGACTACACACATCAAAATGTATTACTTCCAGCAAGTTGCTTTCTAGTTCCATTTTACTGAAAACGAGGCTTTCAGTCATCTTGCCCATGTGGTATGATTTGCATGTCTCAGGTGATTCAAAATCAAGTGAGTCCAAACGGTCCATTTGCATGGAGTTTCTTCATGCATATACACCAATAGACATGGTTCGCATGTCTCAAACTTTTCAAAACGAGTGAGCCCAAAGATCCATCAACATGGAGCTTCTTCATGCATTTTATACCGATATGACTTACGTGGCAGTGCCACAAGTAGGTGGTACTATCATTACTATCTTATATCTTTTTGGCATGAACATGTGTATCACTACGATCGAGATTCAATAGACCATTCATTTTAGGTGCAAGACCATTGAAGGCATTATTCAAATAAACAGAGTAACCATTATTCTATTTAAATGAATAACCGTATTGCGATAGACATAATCCAATCATGTCTATGCTCAACACAAACACCAATCTCGATGGTAGAGGGAGGTGCGATGTTTGATCACATCAAGCTTGGGAACACATATCGCCAGCTCACCTTTAGCTAGTCTCCGTTTACTCCATAGCTTTTTATTTCGAGTTTACTAACATTTAGCAACCGAACCGGTATCTAATACCATGGTGCTACTAGGAGTACTAGTAAAGTACACATTAACACAATGTATATCAATATACTTCTATCGACTTTGCCAGCCTTCTCATCTACCAAGTATCTAGGGTAATTCTGCTCCAGTGGTTGTTCCCCTTATTACAGAAGCACTTAGTCTCGGGTTTGGGTTCAACCTTGGGTTTCTTCACTAGAGCAGCAGCTGATTTGCCGTTTCATGAAGCATCCCTTTTTGCCCTTGCCCTTCTTGAAACTAGTGGTTTCACCAACCATCAACAATTGATGCTCCTTCTTGATTTCTACTTTTGTGGTGTCAAACATCGCGAATATCTCAAGGATCATCATATATGTCCCTGATATATTATAGTTCATCACGAAGCTCTAGCAGCTTGGTGGTAATGACTTCGGAGAAACATCACTATCTCATCTGGAAGATCAACTCCCACTCGATTCAAATGATTGTTGTACTCAGACAATCTGAGCACAAGCTCAACAATTGAGCTTTTCTTCCTTAGTTTGCAGGCTAAGAAAATCGTCGGAGGTCTTATACCTCTTGACGCGGGCACGAGCCTGAAATCCCATTTTCAGCCCTCGAAACATCTCATATGTTTCGCGACGTTTCAAAACGTCTTCGGTGCCTCAACTCTAAACCGTTTAACTGAACTATCACGTAGTTATCAAAATGTGTATGTCAGATGTTCGCAACATCCACAGACGACATTCGAGGTTCAGCACACTGAGCGGTGCATTAAGGACATAAGCCTTCTATGAAGCAATGAGGACAATCCTCAGTTTACGGACCTAGTCCGCATAATTGCTACTATCAACTTTCAACTAAATTTTCTCTAGGAACATATCTAAACAGTAGAACTGAAGCGCGAGCCACGACATAATTTGCGAAGACCTTTTGACTATGTTCAGGATAATTAAGTTCATCTTATGAACTCCCACTCAGATAGACATCCCTCTAGTCATCTAAGTGATTACATGATCCGAGTCAACTAGGCCATGTCCGATCATCACGTGAGACGGACTAGTCATCATCGGTGAACATCTTCATGTTGATCGTATCTTCTATACGACTCATGTTCGACCTTTCAGTCTTCCGTGTTTCGAGGCCATGTTTGTACATGCTAGGCTCGTCAAGTTAACCTAAGTGTTTCGCATGTGTTCCGAGGCCATGTCTGTACATGCTAGGCTCGTCAACACCCGTTGTATTCGAACGTAAGAATCTATCACACCCGATCGTCACGTGGTGCTTCGAAACAACGAACTGTCGCAACGGTGCACAGTTAGGGGGAACACCTTCTTGAAATTATTATGAGGGATCATCTTATTTACTACCGTCGTTTTAAGTAAACAAGATGTATAAACATGATAAACATCACATGCAATCAAATAGTGACATGATATGGCCAATATCATATTGCTCCTTTTGATCTCCATCTTCGGGGCTCCTTGATCATCATCGTCACCGGCATGACACCATGATCTCCATCATCGTGTCTTCATGAAGTTGTCTCGCCAACTATTACTTCTACTACTATAGCTAACGGTTAGCAATAAAGTAAAGTAATTACATGACGTTTATGTTGACACGCAGGTCATAAATAAATTAAGACAACTCCTATGGCTCCTGACGGCTGTCATACTCATCGACATGCAAGTCGTGATTCCTATTACAAGAACATGATCAATCTCATACATCACATATCATTCATCACATTCTTCTTGGCCATATCACATCACATAGCATACCCTGCAAAAACAAGTTAAACATCCTCTAATTGTTGTTTGCTTGTTTTACGTGGCTGCTATGGGTTTCTAGCAAGAATGTTTCTTACCTACGCAAAACCACAACGTGATATGCCAATTGCTATGTACCCTTCATAAGGACCCTTTTCATCGAATCCGTTCCAACTAAAGTGGGAGAGACTGGCACCCGCTAGCCACCTTATGCAACTAGTGCATGTCAGTCGGTGGAACCTGTCTCACGTAAGAGTACGTGTAAGGTCGGTCCGGGCCGCTTCATCCCACAATACCGTTGAAACAAGATTGGACTAGTAACGGTAAGCATATTGAACAAAATCAACGCCCACAACTACTTTGTGTTCTACTCGTGCATAGAATCTACGCAATAGACCTAGCTCATGATGCCACTGTTGGGGAACGTAGCAGAAATTCAAAATTTTCCTACGTGTCACCAAGATCTATCTATGGAGAAACCAGCGACGAGGGGAAGGAGAGTGCATCTACATACCCTTGTAGATCGCTAAGCGGAAGCGTTCAAGAGAACGGGGTTGAAGGAGTCGTACTCGTCGTGATCCAAATCACCGGAGATCCTAGTGCCAAATGGACGGCACCTCCGCGTTCAACACACTACAGCCCGGTGACGTCTCCCATGCCTTGATCCAGCAAGGAGAGAGGAAGAGGTTGAGGAAGACTCCATCCAGCAGCACAACGGCGTGGTAGTGGTGGAGGAGCGTGGTGATCCAGCAGGGCTTCGCCAAGCACCGCGAGATATGAGGAGAAAGAGAGGTAGGGCTGCGCCAGGGAGAGGTCAGAAACTCATGTGTTGGCAGCCCCAAAGACCTCAACTATATATAGAGGAGAGGGAGGGGGTTGCGCCCTACCTAGGGTTCCACCCTAGGGGTGGCGGCCAGCCTAGAACCCATCTGGTGGGGCGGCTAGGGGAGGGGGAGAGGGAGGCGCACCAGGCATGGGCCCTAAGGCCCAT
>NC_041390.1:466932060-466951245 GCF_002162155.2 Triticum dicoccoides
ATGCAGCCCTCCGGGGCTTGTGGCCCCACTTGGTGGACCCCCGGGACCCTCCCGATGGTCCCGGTACGTTACGGATAAAACCCGAAACCTTTCTCGTGACCAAAACAGGACTTCCCATATATAAATCTTTACCTCCGGACCATTCCGGAACTCCTCGTGACGTCCGGGATCTTTTCCGGGACTCCAAACAACATTCGGTAACCACATACAAACTTCCTTTATAACCCTAGCGTCATCGAACCTTAAGTGTGTAGACCCTACGGGTTCGGGAACCATGCAAACATGACCAAGACGTTCTCTCCAGTCAATAACCAACAACGGGATCTGGATACCCATGTTGGTTCCCACATGTTCCATGATGATCTTATCGGATGAACCACGATGTCGAGGATTCGATCAATCCCGTATACAATTCCCTTTGTCTAGTGGTACGTGTTGGGGAACGTTGCAGAAAATTAAAATTTTTCCTACGGTTTCACCAAGATCCATCTATGAGTTCATCTAAGCAACGAGTCGAGGGAGTGAGTTTGCATCTACATACCACTTGTAGATCGCGTGCGGAAGCTTGCAAGGTGATGATGGAGTCGTACTCGACGTGATTCGAATCACCGATGACCAAGTGCTGAACGGACAACACATCCGCGTTCAACACACGTATGGGAAGGGAGACGTCTCCTCCTTCTTGATCCAGCAAGGGGAAAGGAGAGGTTGAGGAAGACAGCTCCACCGGCAGCACGACGGCGTGGTGATGGTGGAGAAGCAGTACTCCGACAGGGCTTCGCCGAGCACACAACGGAGGAGGAGAGGTGTTGGGGAGAGGAGGGCTGCGCCTTGGAGGGTGGTGCGGCTGCCCTCCCCTCACCCCTCTATTTATAGGGGGAAGGGAGAAGGGGGTCGGCCCCTCTAGATCCCATCTAGAGGGGGGGCGGCGGCCAAGGGGAGAGGGGGAGAGGGTGGCTTGCCCCCCAAGCCAAGGGGGGCGCCCCCTCTAGGGTTCCCCCCTCAACCCTAGGCGCAAGGGCCCAAGGGAGGGGGTGCGCCCAGCCCACCAGGGGCTGGCTCCCTGCCCCACGCAGCCCATGTGGTCCCCCGGGAGGGGTGGCCCCTCCCGGTGGACCCCTGGAACCCTTCCGGTGGCCCCGGTACAATACCGGTATGACCCTGAAACTTCCCGGTGCCTGTTTGACAACTTCCCATATATAAACTTTACCTCCGGACCCTTCCGGAGCTCCTCGTGACGTCCGGGATCCCATCCGGGACTCCGAACAACATTCAGTAGTCACATACTAGTCTTCCTAATAACCCTAGCGTCACCGAACCTTAAGTGTGTAGACCCTACGGGTTCGGGAGACATGCAGACATGACCGAGACGCTCTCAGGTCAATAACCAACAGCGGGATCTGGATACCCATGATGGCTCCCACATGCTCCTCGATGTTGTCATCGGATGAACCAGGATGTCGAGGATTCGATCAAACCCTGTATACAATTCCCTTTGTCAATCGGTACGTTACTTGCCCGAGACTCGATCGTCGGTATCCCAATACCTTGTTCAGTCTCGTTACCGGCAAGTCACTTTACTCGCACCGTAATGCATGATCCCGTGTCCAACACCTTGGTCACATTGAGCTCATTATGATGATGCATTACCGAGTGGGCCCAGAGATACCTCTCCGTTATACGGAGTGACAAATCCCAGTCTCGATCTGTGTCAACCCAACAGATACTTTCGGAGATACCTGTAATGCACCTTTATAGTCACCCAGTTACGTTGTGACGTTTGATACACCCAAGGCACTCTTACGGTATCCGGGAGTTACACGATCTCATGGTCGAAGGAAGAGATACTTGACATTGGCAAAGCTCTAGCAAAACGAACTACACGATCTTTTATGCTATGCTTAGGATTGGGTCTTGTCCATCACATCATTCTCCTAATGATGTGATCCCGTTATCAACGACATCCAATGTCCATAGTCAGGAAACCATGACTATCTGTTGATCACAACGAGCTAGTCAACTAGAGGCTCACCAGGGACATATTGTGGTCTAAGTATTCACACGTGTATTACGATTTCCGGATAATACAGTTATAGCATGAACAAAAGACAATTATCATGAACATTGAAATATAATAATACTTTTATTATTGCCTCTAGGGCATATTTCCAACAGTCTCCCACTTGCACTAGAGTCACCAATCTAGTTACGTTGTGATGAATCGAACGCCCATAGAGTTCTGGTGTTGATCATGTTTTGCACGCGAGAGAGGTTTAGTCAGCGGATCTGCGACATTCAGATCCGTGTGCACTTTGCAAATCTCTATGTCTCCATGTTGAACATTTTCACGGATGGAGTTGAAATGACGCTTGATGTGCCTGGTCTTCTTGTGAAACCTGGGCTCCTTAGCAAGGGCAATAGCTCCAGTGTTGTCACAGAAGAGTTTGATTGGCCCCGACGCATTGGGTATGACTCCTAGGTCGGTGATGAACTCCTTCACCCAAATAGCTTCATGCGCTGCCTCCAAGGCTGCCATGTACTTCGCTTCACATGTAGATCCCGCCACGACGCTCTGCTTGCAGCTGCACCAGCTTACTGCTCCACCATTCAACAAATACACGTATCCGGTTTGTGACTTAGAGTCATCCAGATCTGTGTCGAAGCTAGCGTCGACGTAACCCTTTACGACGAGCTCTTCGTCACCTCCATAAACGAGAAACATGTCCTTTGTCCTTTTCAGGTACTTCAGGATATTCTTGACCGCTGTCCAGTGTTCCTTGTCGGGATTACTCTGGTATCTTGCTACCAAACTCACGACAAGGTTTACATCAGGTCTGGTACACAGCATGGCATACATAATAGATCCTATGGCTGAAGCATAGGGGATGACACTCATCTCTTCTTTATCTTTTGCCGTGGTCGGTGACTGAGCTGAGCTCAATCTCACACCTTGTAACATAGGCAAGAACCCTTTCTTGGACTCATCCATTTTGAACTTTTTCAAAATCTTATCAAGGTATGTGCTTTGTGAAAGACCTATGAGGCGTCTCGATCTATCTCTATAGATCTTGATGCCTAATATATAAGCAGCTTCTCCAAGGTCCTTCATTGAAAAACATTTGTTCAAGTAGGCCTTAATGCTGTCCAGAAATTCTATATTATTTCCCATCAAGAGTATGTCATCCACATATAATATGAGAAATGCTACAGAGCTCCCACTCACTTTCTTGTAAACGCAGGCTTCTCCATAAGTCTGCATAAACCCAAACGCTTTGATCATCTCATCAAAGCGAATATTCCAACTCCGAGATGCTTGCACCAGCCCATGAATGGATCACTGGAGCTTGCATACTTTGTTAGCGTTCTTAGGATCGACAAAACCTTCTGGCTGCATCATATACAGCTCTTCCGTAAGATGCCCGTTAAGGAATGCCGTTTTGACGTCCATCTGCCATATCTCATAATCATAGTATGCGGCAATTGCTAACATGATTCGGATGGACTTCAGCTTCGCTACGGGAGAGAAAGTCTCGTCGTAGTCATTCCCTTGAACTTGTCGATAACCCTTAGTGACAAGTCGAGCCTTATAGATGGTAACATTACCATCCGCGTCCGTCTTCTTCTTAAAAATCCATTTGTTTTCTATCGCTCGCCGATCATCGGGCAAGTCAGTCAAAGTCCATACTTTGTTTTCATACATGGATTCTATCTCGGATTTCATGGCTTCTAGCCATTTGTTGGAATCTGGGCCCGCCATCACTTCTTCATAGTTCGAAGGTTCACCGTTGTCTAACAGCATGATTTCCAGGACAGGGTTGCCGTACCACTCTGGTGCGGAACGTGTCCTTGTGGACCTGCGAAGTTCAGTAGCAACTTGATCCGAAGTACCTTGATCATCATCATTGGTTTCCTCTTCAGTTGGTGTGGGCATCACAGGAACATTTTCCTGAGCTGCACCACTTTCCCGTTCGAGAGGTAGTACTTCATCGAGTTCTACTTTCCTCCCACTTACTTCTTTCGAGAGAAACTCTTTTTTCCAGAAAGCATCCGTTTTTGGAAACAAAGATCTTGCCTTCGGATCTTAAGTAGAAGGTATACCCTACAGTTTCCTTAGGGTATCCTATGAAGACGCATTTTTCCGACTTGGGTTCGAGCTTTTCAGGTTGAAGTTTCTTGACATAAGCATCGCATCCCCAAACTTTTAGAAACGACAGCTTAGGTTTCTTCCCAAACCATAATTCATACAGTGTCGTCTCAACGGATTTAGACGGTGCCCTATTTAAAGTGAATGTAGCTGTCTCTAGAGCGTATCCCCAAAATGATAGCGGTAAATCGGTAAGAGACATCATAGACCGCACCATATCCAATAGAGTGCGATTACGACGTTCGGACACACCGTTTCGCTGAGGTGTTCCTGGCGGCGTGAGTTGTGAAACGATTCCACATTTCCTTAAGTGTGTACCAAATTCGTGACTTAAGTATTCTCCTCCACGATCTGATCGTAAGAATTTTATCTTTCGGTCACGTTGATTCTCTACCTCACTCTGAAATTCCTTGAACTTTTCAAAGGTCTCAGACTTGTGTTTCATTAAGTAGACATACCCATATCTACTCAAGTCATCAGTGAGAGTGAGAACATAACGATATCCTCCGCGAGCCTCAACGCTCATTGGACCGCACACATCGGTATGTATGATTTCCAACAAGTTGGTTGCTCGCTCCATTGTACCGGAGAACGGAGTCTTGGTCATTTTGCCCATGAGGCATGGTTCGCATGTGTCAAACGATTCATAATCAAGAGACTCCAAAAGTCCATCAGCATGGAGCTTCTTCATGCGCTTGACGCCAATGTGACCAAGGCGGCAGTGCCACAAGTATGTGGGACTATCGTTATCAACTTTACATCTTTTGGCATCTACACTATGAACATGTGTAATATTACGCTCGAGATTCATTAAGAATAAACCATTGACCATCGGAGCATGACCATAAAACATATCTCTCATATAAATCGAACAACCATTATTCTCAGACTTAAATGAGTAGCCATCTCGAATTAAACGAGATCCAGATACAATGTTCATGCTCAAACTTGGCACTAAATAACATTTATTAAGGTCCAAAACTAATCCCGTAGGTAAATGTAGAGGCAGCGTGCCGACGGCGATCACATCGACTCTGGAACCATTCCCGACGCGCATCGTCACCTCGTCCTTCGCCAGTCTCCGTTTATTCCGCAGCTCCTGCTGTGAGTTACAAATATGAGCAACGGCACCGGTATCAAATACCCAGGAGTTACTACTAGTACTGGTAAGGTACACATCAATCACATGTATATCAAATATACCTTTGGTGTTGCCGGCCTTCTTATCCGCTAAGTATTTGGGGCAGTTCCGCTTCCAGTGACCCTTCCCCTTGCAATAAAAGCACTCAGTCTCAGGCTTGGGTCCATTCTTTGACTTCTTCCCGGCAACAGGCTTACCGGGCGCGGCAACATCTTTGTCGTCCTTCTTGAAGTTCTTCTTACCCTTGCCCTTCTTGAACTTAGTGGTCTTATTGACCATTAACACTTGATGTTCTTTCTTGATTTCAGCCTCTGCTGACTTCAGCATCGAGAACACTTCAGGAATGGTCTTTACCATCCCCTGCATGTTGTAGTTCATCACAAAGCTCTTGTAGCTTGGTGGGAGCGACTGGAGGATTCTGTCAATGACCGCCTCATCTGGGAGGTTTATGTTCACCTGGGTCATACGGTTGTGCAACCCAGACATCTTCAGGATGTGCTCACTGACAGAACTGTTTTCCTCCATCTTACAACTGTAGAACTTGTCAGAGACATCATATCTCTCGACCCGGGCATGAGCTTGGAAAACTAGTTTCAGCTCTTCCAACATCTCATATGCTCTGTGGTGCTCAAAACGCTTTTGGAGCCCCAGTTCTAAGCTGTAAAGCATGCTGCACTGAACGAGGGAGTAATCATCAGCACGAGCTTGCCAAGCGTTCATAACGTCTTGGTTCTCTGGGACGGGAGCGTCACCTAGCGGTCCTTCTAGGACATATTGCTTTCTGGCAGCTATGAGGATGATCCTCAGGTTCCGGACCCAGTCCGTATAGTTGCTACCATCATCTTTCAGCTTGGTTTTCTCTAGGAACGCGTTGAAGTTCATGTTGACATTAGCGTTGGCCATTGATCTACAAGACATATTTGCAAAGGTTTTAGACTAAGTTCATGATAATAAAGTTCTAATCAAATTATGAACTCCCACTTAGATTAGACATCCCTCTAGTCATCTAAGTGTTACACGATCCGAGTCGACTAGCCCGTGTCCGATCATCACGTGAGACGGACTAGTCATCGTGTGAACATCTTCATGTTGATCGTATCTTCCATACGACTCGTGTTCGACCTTTCGGTCTCCATGTTCCGAGGCCATGTCTGCACATGCTAGGCTCGTCAAGTTAACCCTAAGTGTTTTCGCTGTGTAAAACTGTCTTACACCCGTTGTATGTGAACGTAAGAATCCATCACACCCGATCATCACGTGGTGCTTAGAAGCGACGAACTGTAGCAACGGTGCACAGTTAGGGGAGAACACTTCTTGAAATTTTGTAAGGGATCATCTTATTTACTACCTCGTCCTAAGTAAACAAGATGCATAAACATAATAAACATCACATGCAATTATATAGTTGTGACATGATATGGCCAATATCATAAAGCTCCATTGATCTCCATCTTCAGGGCTCCATGATCATCTTGTCACCGGCTTGACACCATGATCTCCATCATCATGATCTCCATCATCGTGTCTTCATGAAGTTGTCACGCCAACGACTACTTCTACTTCTATGACTAACGTTTAGCAATAAAGTAAAGTAGTTTACATGGTGTTATTCAATGACACGCAGGTCATACAAAAAATAAAGACAACTCCTATGGCTCCTGCCGGTTGTCATACTCATCGACATGCAAGTCGTGAATCCTATTACAAGAACATGATCTCATACATCACAATTCATCATTCATCACAACTTCTGGCCATATCACATCACATGATCAATCGCTGCAAAAACAAGTTAGACGTCCTCTAATTGTTGTTGCATCTTTTACGTGGCTGCGATTGGGTTCTAGCAAGAACGTTTTCTTACCTACGAATCACCACAACGTGATTTTGTCAACTTCTATTTACCCTTCATAAGGGCCCTGTTCATCGAATCCGCTGCAACTAAAGTGGGAGAGACAGACACCCGCCAGCCACCTTATGCAACTAGTGCATGTCAATCGGTGGAACCGGTCTCACGTAAGCGTACGTGTAAGGTTGGTCCGGGCCGCTTCATCCCACAATACCTTTGAGCAAGAAAAGACTAGTAGAGGCAAGAAAGTTGACAAGATCCACGCCCACAACAAATTGTGTTCTACTCGTGCAAAGAGAACTATGCATAAACCTAGCTAATGATGCCACTGTTGGGGAACGTTGCAGAAAATTAAAATTTTTCCTACGGTTTCACCAAGATCCATCTATGAGTTCATCTAAGCAACGAGTCGAGGGAGTGAGTTTGCATCTACATACCACTTGTAGATCGCGTGCGGAAGCTTGAAAGGTGATGATGGAGTCGTACTCGACGTGATTCGAATCACCGATGACCAAGTGCTGAACGGACAGCACCTCCGCGTTCAACACACGTACGGGACGGGAGACGTCTCCTCCTTCTTGATCCAGCAAGGGGAAAGGAGAGGTTGAGGAAGACAGCTCCACCGGCAGCACGACGGCGTGGTGATGGTGGAGAAGCGGTACTCCGACAGGGCTTCGCCGAGCACACAACGGAGGAGGAGAGGTGTTGGGGAGAGGAGGGATGCGCCTTGGAGGGTGGTGCGGCTGCCCTCCCCTCACCCCTCTATTTATAGGGGGAAGGGAGAAGGGGGCCGGCCCCTCTAGATCCCATCTAGAGGGGGGGCGGCGGCCAAGGGGAGAGGGGGAGAGGGTGGCTTGCCCCCCAAGCCAAGGGGGGCGCCCCCTCTAGGGTTCCCCCCTCAACCCTAGGTGCAAGGGCCCAAGGGAGGGGGTGCGCCCAGCCCACCAAGGGCTGGCTCCCTGCCCCACGCAGCCCATGTGGTCCCCCGGGAGGGGTGGCCCCTCCCGGTGGACCCCTGGAACCCTTCCGGTGGCCCCGGTACAATACCGGTATGACCCCGAAACTTCCCGGTGCCTGTTTGACAACTTCCCATATATAAATCTTTACCTCCGGACCCTTCCGGAGCTCCTCGTGACGTCCGGGATCCCATCCGGGACTCCGAACAACATTCGGTAGTCACATACTAGTCTTCCTAATAACCCTAGCGTCACCGAACCTTAAGTGTGTAGACCCTACGGGTTCGGGAGACATGCAGACATGACTGAGACGCTCTCAGGTCAATAACCAACAGCGGGATCTGGATACCCATGATGGCTCCCACATGCTCCTCGATGTTGTCATCGGATGAACCACGATGTTGAGGATTCGATCAAACCCTGTATACAATTCCCTTTGTCAATCGGTACGTTACTTGCCCGAGACTCGATCGTCGGTATCCCAATACCTTGTTCAGTCTCGTTACCAGCAAGTCACTTTACTCGCACCGTAATGCATGATCCCGTGTCCAAAACCTTGGTCACATTGAGCTCATTATGATGATGCATTACCGAGTGGGCCCAGAGATACCTCTCCGTTATACGGAGTGACAAATCCCAGTCTCGATCTGTGTCAACCCAACAGATACTTTCGGAGATACCTGTAATGCACCTTTATAGTCACCCAGTTACGTTGTGACGTTTGATACACCCAAGGCACTCTTATGGTATCCGGGAGTTACACGATCTCATGGTCGAAGGAAAAGATACTTGACATTGGCAAAGCTCTAGCAAAACGAACTACACGATCTTTTATGCTATGCTTAGGATTGGGTCTTGTCCATCACATCATTCTCCTAATGATGTGATCCCGTTATCAACGACATCCAATGTCCATAGTCAGGAAACCATGACTATCTGTTGATCACAACGAGCTAGTCAACTAGAGGCTCACCAGGGACATATTGTGGTCTAAGTATTCACACGTGTATTACGATTTCCGGATAATACAGTTATAGCATGAACAAAAGACAATTATCATGAACATTGAAATATAATAATACTTTTATTATTGCCTCTAGGGCATATTTCCAACAGTACGATACTTGCCCGAGATTCGATCGTCGGTATCCCGATACCTTGTTCAATCTCGTTACCGGCAAGTCTCTTTACTCGTTCCGTAACACATCATCCCATGATCAACTCCTTGGTCACATTGTGCACATTATGATGATGTCCTACCGAGTGGGCCCAGAGATACCTCTCCGTTTACACGGAATGACAAATCCCAGTCTTGATTCGTGCCAACCCAACAAACACTTTCGGAGATACCTGTAGTGTACCTTTATAGCCACCCAGTTACGTTGTGACGTTTGGCACACCCAAAGTATTCCTACGTATCCGGGAGTTGCACAATCTCATGGTCTAAGGAAATGATACTTGACATTTAGAAAAGCTTTAGCATACGAACTACACGATCTTTGTGCTAGGCTTAGGATTGGGTCTTGTCCATCACATCATTCTCCTAATGATGTGATCCCGTTATCAACGACATGCAATGTCCATGGTCAGGAAACCGTGACCATCTATTGATCAACGAGCTAGTCAACTAGAGGCTCACTAGGGACATGGTGTTGTCTATGTATCCACACATGTATCTGAGTTACCTATCAATACAATTCTAGCATGGATAATAAACGATTATCATGAACAAGGAAATATAATAATAACCAATTTATTATTGCCTCTAGGGCATATTTCCAACAGGAGGAACTGATGAGAATGATATCATCAACATGAACCAAAAGATACATCGTAACCTCAGGGCGCTGGAGGAGAAACAGTGACGTATCAGCTGTGGAGGGAGTAAACCCAAGAGCCTGAAGAACAGATCCAAGGCGAGCATGCCATGCACGAGGAGCCTGTTTGAGCCCATACAATGCCTTAACCAGACGATAGAGATGATGAGGTCGTGTCGGATCAACAAAACTAGGTGGCTGACGCATATAAACCTCCTCCTCCAGAATGCCATGTAGAAAAGCGTTCTGCACATAAAGCTGACGAAGGAACCATCCCTGAGTAACCGCAAGAGACATAGTAATCGAATGGTAGTAGGCTTGATGACGGGACTGAAAGTGTCTTCATAATCAAGACCATACCTCTGTTTGAAGCCCTTTGCAACTAACCGTGCCTTGTAGCGTTCAATGGAGCCATCAGCATGTCTCTTGACTTTGAAAACCCACTTGGAATCAATGACGTTGACACCAGACACTGGAGGAACAAGACGCCATGTATCATTCTGTTGGAGGGCCTGAAACTCTTGTTCCATTGCAGCACGCCAATGAGGAATACTCAGTGCAGCCTGAAAGTGATGAGGCTCTGTAGTGGGATCGCCAGCAGTGTGAGCCATGCACGCCGCAAGCCACGCAACCGTGCCATCCGTCCGCTTCTTGGGACGAAAGACACCAGACTGGCTCCGTGTGCGAGGACGAAGAGTGACAGCAGGTTCAACTAGCAAAGTCGATGCAGCCGAGAATGTTGACGAGGCCAGCACCGAGTCGGATGGGTCAGGCACGCCGGTGACCGAGGCAGGGCTGGTCGGCGACCCTAGCGCCAAGGCGGACCGGGCCGGAGCAGGTGACGGGGCCTCCGGGCTGGCGGCAGCAGTAGCCGGCCCAGGCGAGAGACCCGCCAGTGGCCCGGGCGAGCCACGTGAGGCTGGCGCTGGCGAGGCCTGCGCCGGGCGAAGCGGGCGCTGGCGAGGCCACTGGTGCCAACGAGGCAAGCGAGCCAGGCGAGGCTGGCGCTGGCGAGCCCAGCGCCCGTGGGGCCAGCGTGGAGCCAAGCTGATCTGGCGCCCGTGAAGCAGGCGAGACGATGACGGGTTGGCGGGTGCCGCCCGTCATGCATGGCACATGCACATCCCGACCAGGAAGCTCATCGGTGACCTGTTCATCAAGTAGCTCGAGCCGAGCACCACGTCCAATACCTGCAGCATGACTAGGGAGCAACGAAGGGGCATATGCAACATCCACAAATTGACCAGGCGTAGGTGTGGACATAGACATCGGTGGTGTAGAAGTGGTAGGGTTAGTCGGAAGTGCGCGAAAAGGGAAAACATTTTCATCAAACACTATATCACGAGAGATGTAGACGCGGTTGGTAGGAATATGCAAGCACTTGTACCCTTTGTGAAGAGAACTATACCCAAGAAAAACACACTTCTTAGACCAAAACTCTAGCTTGCGCTTGTTGTAAGGACGCAAGTGAGGCCAACATGCACAACCGAACACTTTGAAAAAAGTGTAGTCTGGAATCTCATTAAGCAGAAGTTCAAGAGGGGTTTGCATTTTCAGAAGTCTCGAGGGAAGCCTGTTTATGAGAAAACAAGCTATGGAGAAGGCATCACTCCAGAACCGAAACAGGACGGAGGCATGAGCGAGCAAGGTTAGACCAGTTTTAACAAGATGGCGATGCTTACGCTCGGCAGTACCATTCTGCTGATGTGTACGAGAACATGACACGCGGTGTGAAATCCCAAGTTTGTTAAAAAACGAGTGGAGGTTGTGGTATTCACCCCCCCAGTCGGATCGGACATGGATGATTTTCTGCTTAAGAAGACACTCAACGTGTGCTTGAAACTGAATGAAGACATCGAACACGTCAGACTTACGTTTAATAAGATATAACCAAGTAAAACGACTGTAAGCATCAATGAAACTGACATAATAATTGTGACCACTAACGGATGTCTGGGCATGACCCCATACATCAGAAAACACAAGCTCAAGAGGATGTTTCACAACACGAATAGACTCTAAAAAAGCAAGTTGATGACTCTTGCCCAGCTGACAGGCATCACAAAATAGTTTCAGCAGTTTTATTGGACACAACTGAAAGATCATGATGATGCAAAACATGTCGAACTATGGGAGCCGCCAGGTGACCAAGGCGCGCATGCCAATGTGTAGGCGACACACGAACACCACTGAACACCTGAGGAGAGGATGACATGGAAGGTGGGCATGGCACATCAAGTGCATACAGGCCATGGCGAAGACGACCGCTAAGCAGAACGACCCTCGTGTCCCGATCCTTGATAAAGAAACGAAAAGGGTGAAACTCAGCAAGGACATTATTATCACGAGTAAGTTGAGGAATAGACAAGAGACTACGCGTAGCAGAAGGAACACGAAGGACATTAGAGAGATGTAATGTGCCAAAGTTGTGTGCAAGGAGAGAGGCCTGACCAACATGGGAGATGCGCATACCTGCTCCATTCGCGGTGTGCACCTGATCATGACCACGGTATGGCTCCTGAGTGGAGAGCTTACCCATCTCACCGGTGAGGTGGTTGGTAGCTCCAGTGTCCATGTACCATGTAGGATCAACAGAGTAAGACGGAGTACGGCCATGATCATGACTCGTCACGGCAGCGGCGGCTTGCTTGTCGTTCCCTTTGCCGTTGTTGCCGAGGCCCAGAAAATCTTGTTTGTAGTGACGATGGCAGCGAGAGGCAATGTGGCGTTCAAGACCACACAACTGGCAGGCCTGTTGGGCAACACAAGAAGAACAACACGCCACCGGCCGGTTACCACCTGTGATGGTCGGAGCACTGCCCCGCGAGGCCGGTTGTGAAGGCAGCGCCGGTCTGCCTCCTGAAGATGATGACCGTTGGGACTTGCCACGAGTTACGGCATTGGCGGAGGCGAAACTGGGGGAGGCGCGGCGCGCCTTAATGCGCTGCTCACGGCCAAGCAGACGCGCATAGAGCTCACGAGGTGGAAGCGGGTCATCACGGCCATGAACATTCTCGATGAGATTGTCATGATCATCATCAAGCCCATTAAGCACGAAGGTGTTGAACTCCTCATCCTGCAGCGACTGGCCAACCGAGGCCAACGTGTCGGCGAGACCCCGCATCTTGTTGAAGTAGTCAGTGATGCTGAGGTCACCAAGCTTCGTCTCACCCAGCTCGGTGCGTATAGAGTGAGCACGCGCCTGAGACTGAAAGGCAAAACTGGTGTGAAGCGCCGCCCACGCCTCCCGGGACGTAGCAGCGAAGATGAACAGCGACGAGACGCTCGGGGTGAGCGAGGACTAGATGGCGGAGAGGATGGTCTGATCCTGAGCCACCCAGGTGTGGTACGCCGGGTGATGAGGGGGCGGACACGGGATGGATCCGTCAACGTAGCCCTCCAGATAGCGACTCCGCAGAAGAGGGAGCACCTGGGCACGCTGTCGTGGTTCTAAGCCTGACAGTAGAGTGGGGGGTAGGTATGGAGAGGCAAGGTCCTAGCTATGGAGAGGTTGTAAGCACAAAGGATGTACGAGTTCAGGCCCTTCTCGGAAGAAGTAACAGCCCTACGTCTCGGAGCCCGGAGGCGGTCGAGTGGATTATGAGTGTATGAACTACAAGGTGCCGAACCCCTCTACCTGTGGAGGGGGGTGGCTTATATAGAGTGCACCAGGACCCCAGCCAGCCCACGCAGGAGAGGGTTTAAGGTGAGTTAAGTCTGGGGCGTTACTGGTAACGCCCCACATAAAGGCCTTTACTATCATAAAGTCTACTTGATTACAGGCCGTTGCAGTGCAGAGTGCCTCTTGACCTCCTGGTGGTCGAGTGAGTCTTCGTGGTCGAGTCCTTAAGGCCAGTCGAGTGAATCTTCGTTGGTCGACTGGAAGGCGACCTCTTCTAAGGATGTCCTGGGGTAAGTTACTTGGATCAGGTCCATGACCCTACCCTAGGTACATAACCCCATCATTAGCCCCCGAATGGATTGAGGCTTCGAGTGAAGAAGGAGTTGATGTCGTTTCTGATTAACCTTTGCGCTCCGGTTGTGCACTGTTCTGGACCAAAGAATCCCTTCGTCGACAGGAAACAACTTGCCTTCAGTCGACTTGATCTATTCTGTTTTTGCGTCGAGTGATCTTTCAGGCTTCGACGATCTCCGAGCGACGGATCGCCGGAAACACCGCGCCTGACAGACTGATTTGTTACTCGCGGATTCCGCGGGATGCGAAATTTGGGGGCGCGCGCGAAGCGGGGCGGACCGCGGCGTTCGGATGGGACGGGGCATGGACGCCTCGATCTCCGCGCCGCCTTTTTCGCCACGTATCCCGTCTGCATAACTGTTCCAGATATGATTAGATCGACCGGGCCCACCTGTCATCCACTCGGAAGGGACCTTATAAATGTGCCCGGCGAGGATTTCTGTGCTGCGCCTTAGCATTCTCCCCCTCTCTCTGCTTCCTTCCTCCCTGCTCAGCGTGCTCGCTCTCGCCCCCGCACCACTTCCCTTCGCGCATCTCGCCGGCGACCATGGCCAAGGAGAAGACGGCGGTGCTGGAGCGTGCAAAGAAGGCGTCGGCGTCGGAGAAGGCGAAGGGGAGATCCACCAGCCGCGGAGGGTCCTCGTCTAGATCCCGCCTGCCGAAAGGCTGGGTCCAAGGAGACTGGATCCAGTCGACCATCACTGAGAATGACATTCTCGACATGGCCAACGAGGGCTTGATCCCCCACGGAGCTGTGAGGCTTCCGGGGAAGGAGTGGCAGCCTCAGCCAGAAGAGGGTGAGTGTGTGCTTTTGGCCACCCATGTGGATCGTGGGTTTTCCTTGCCGCTGAGTGTTTTCTTTCGTGGCTTCTTGAATTTCTTCGGAGCGCAGCTCCACCATTTTACCCCAAACTCCATTGCCTATCTTGCTGCGCTCGTGTCCATGTGTGAGGGTTTCTTGGGCTGTCGACCGCACTGGGGTTTGTTCAAGCATATATTCACGTGTCGCTCTCAGACCGTGAAGAAGGCGAGTCCAGGCGACGAAAAGACCCGAGTCGTCCAAATGTGTGGGGGTTTGGGCATCCAGGTGAGGAACAAGAGCACCTTTCCGCCCATGACCTTTCCCGAGTCAGTCAGAGGCTGGCAGTCGACCTGGTTCTACTGCCGGGACCAGTCGACGCCGGGACAGTCGAGTGGACTCCCACAGTTTACCATGGACCGAGTGAACAAGCCCTCCTCTCTGAAGTTGATCCCGGAGGAGAAAGCTGATGTGAAGATGTTGATGGAGCGCGTGGTGCAGTTGGTTCGGGAGGGAGTGACGGGCATGGATCTCCTGGAGGTCTTCCTCAGGCGTCGCATCCAGCCCCTCCAGTTCCGGAGCCACTGCATGTGGTTGTACTGTGGGACCGAAGACGAGACTAGAGTCCATCCAGAAGCAGTCGACGATGTCACTCTGGAAAGATGGATGGCAGCCGTCACCGGAAACAAGGACAACCCACGCAGAGCCAGAAGGATTCCTCCACTCGACCACAACAGTGATCCAAATAAGGTACACTTGCCCTGCTCTCCACTGCATTCTTGTCGCATTCATCTCTGTCTACTCTGCCTACTGGTCGACTGATCATTGTCTTGATATCTGCTAGGCCCCCACCGAGTTGTACTCGATGCCCAATGGGGCACAAACTCCGACGGAGGAGGGTGAGGCGAGTGGGGGCGAGAGCCAGGACGAGGAGGAATGGGACTCGGACGTTGCAGGGGACGACGACGACGATGATGATGACGACGGCGATGATGATGACGCCGAAGACGAGGAGGAAGAGGAGGAGGTCGTGCCACCGCGCTCGGAAAGGCGGTCGAAGCTCGTCCACGACCCTTCGACTGAACGTGGCAAGGGGGTTGCGACGCAGTCGACCAAGCGCCCTAGGACCACTTCTCCAGCGCCGACTGAAAAGGCGCCGAAGCAGCCTAGGGGGGCTCCGCCAAAGCCGACCAAGCTCCTGCCGAAGATGAAGGTGTCCATCCCCACCATATCAGGGTAATTGTGTCGTTTGAGTCTTCTCATTTTGTGTGAACTTTATCTCTGGTCGACGCTGAAGTTAGTCGACTGATCTTTTGGAGTTGCAGTGCTGCTACTTCTGAGACCTCGGCCCGAGCTGATGACCACGAGATGGAGGATGCAGCAACTTCGAACCCAGGTAATGTATTCTTAACACCGTTCTTAGTCGACTGACTCGCGATCTCTGATCCTGATTCTTCTCCGCAGCTCCACCCAACACTGTTATCAATCTCCCTGACGACGACGAGGATGAAGAACCACTGGCACGCAGGAGGAGTCGGAAAGCGTCCGCCAGTAAGGTGCCTCAGGATGTGACGGCGCCTGAGATTCTAACTGTGGAGGAAGAGAACACCACTCGACACACGGTGTCCTTCGCAAATCCGCTGACGAGTGCTCAGCAGCCCTCTCTCTTCACGACGCACCACGTCCCAGAGGACCAAGCTGGCGCAGCGAAGGAGGCAATACGCCAGGCGGGACTCATGATGGAGCAGCTGAAGACCATCCGGGATGCGAGCCAGGCAGCTTATGACGCCAGTTCTGCCCTCCAAAGCAATGTCCAGGTCAGTCGACCACTGTTTGTTCTGTTGGATATGCTACCAAAAACTTTTCTTTTCCGGAATTTATAGTAGTCACCCAGTGGGTGTGTCGAATAAACTCCGTGTTAGCGGGGGCACGCTGAGTGCACCCGCTGGGTGTAGTCCCCAAGGCTAAGGTCGACTGCTGGCAGTCGGCCTTAGGCTTTATGATGTCAATCTTTCTGTCAGTCGACTGGTCGACTGGATTTCACAAACCGGTGGGGGCACGCTGAGTGCACCCACTGGGTGTAGTCCCTAAGGCTAAGGTCGACTGCTGGCAGTCGGCCTTAGGCTTTATGACGTCAATTTTTCTTTCAGTCGACTATGTCGACTGGATTTCACAAACCTGTGGGGGCACGCTGAGTGCACCCACTGGGTGTAGTCCCCGAGACTGTGGTCGACTACTTGCAGTTGATCACAGTCTTAGAGAATGCATCTCTTCTTTTTTTTTGAGGTCGACTGGTCGACTTTGTCTTCATCGGGATTAGTGGGGGCACGCTGAGTGCACCCACTGGGTGTAGTCCCCGAGACTACGGTCGAATGCTTGTATTTGGCTGTAGTCTTAGAAACGTGTGTTTTTCCCTTTTTCACTCGGAAGTGAATTATATTTGACATTTAGTCGATTGGTTCTTCGCAGAACTCCTGTGATCTTGTGGCTCGCTACTCAGAGCTGGAACAAAAACATACTCAAGTCGAGCTGAGCTTGAAGCTGGTTCAGGAGAAGCTGACAAAGGCAAAGGAGGAGACCGAAGGTATGTTTGGTGAGACCCTGACGACTGCTTTTCCCCTTGCTTGTTTCAAAATTTGATCTTGTTGTAACTTGCAGGTAAGGTAAGGGAGGCCCAGCAGAAGAAAGACCTTGAGCTAGCTGAGAAGATCAAGCTTGCTGACGAGAAGTTAGATTCAGTCACCAAGCTCGAACAAGACAATACCAATCTGAAAGCTGCTCTTGGGATTGCCAACAAGGAGGTCAGTCGACTGAAAACTGATAAAGCTGCCCTGACCGACCAAGTCAGCAAATTGACTGAGAAGAAAACTGAACTGGAGGCCTTCCTGAGTGGCCTTGCCAAGAAGCTGTTTCTTATGCTTGAAGGTAAACCTCCATGTTTGGCAAATATTTCCAATTGTGGCTTTTTCCATTCGACTATCCCCTTGACTTAGTGATCATCCTTGCAGAATTTTGTCAAAACTTTGAAGAAGAAACCAGCCGACTGGAGCCAAACCTCGACCCCGTCAATTCTCCGGTGAACGACGAAGTTGCCATGGATGTTTTCCGACTGGAGTCTCGTGTTGCAGCTGTCGTGGACTATCTCGCAAGGCTGAAGGCCGCCACATCTCGCATCGACTCGACGCTCTGGCCTGAGGAGACACTTCAGAATGACCTTGAGTCGCTGATGGCCCGTTTGAACACGATCCCTGGTCGAGTGCAGGAGTGGAAGAAGTCCTCGGCTCGGTGTGGTGCAGATGCCGCTCTGTGTCTGGCCCGAGTCCACTGCAAAGATGCGCGAGAAGAGAAGCTGGCGGCCCTTCGGGTGGCCAATACCAAGAAGCACGACTTCAGGTCCTTTATGGAAACTTTCCTTGCAGCTGCCACTCGGATCGCCGACGGAATTGACCTTGATGAATTCGTTGCACCTTCCAGCCCTCCACAGGAGGGGTAAAAAACTTCTTCTGGCTCGATACTTTTAAATTTGCCTCGGTATGCCGAGTGGAATTGTAACCGACAAACCTTAACGGGCTTGATGCCTGAGCACTTTCGGTTCCTTTAGATGCCGATTCAAACTTGAATTTGGTGCTTGAATACGATTGCCTTCGGCTCGAAATGTCTTTTGCAGGTTCAAAGCAAGGTGCCTTTATTGCAATCGACTTATCCTGCGGTCCACTTAGGCGAGCACTGGGCCGCAGCTAAACCTCCGAGTGGAAGTCAGGCTTACCACTCGGTAGGATTTTTATAACTTAGGCGAGCACAAGGCTGCAGCTAAGCCTCCGAGTGAGGGGGTCGCTCTTCACTCTGTAGGATTTTTATAACTTAGGCGAGCACATGGCTGCAGCTAAGCCCCCGAGTGAGAGGGTTGCCCTTCACTCGGTGGAATTTTTATAACTTAGGCGAGTGCTTGGACTGCAGCTAAGCCTCCGAGTGAGAGGGTTGCTCTTCACTCGGTAGGATTTTTACAACTTAGGCGAGTGCTCGGACTGCAGCTAAGCCCCCGAGTGAGAGGGTTGCTCTTCACTCGGTAGGATTTTTATAACTTAGGCGAGTCCTTGGACTGCAGCTAAGCCCCCGAGTGAGAGGGTTGCTCTTCACTCGGTAGGATTTTTATAACTTAGGCGAGCACGAGGCTGCAACTAAGCCTCCGAGTAAGAGGGTTGCTCTTCACTCGGTAGGATTTTTATAACTTAGGCGAGCACGAGGCTGCAGCTAAGCCTCCGAGTGGAAGGCTGGCTTACCACTCGGTAGGATTTTTATAACTTAGGCGAGCACGAGGCTGCAGCTAAGCCTCCGAGTGGAAGGCTGGCTTACCACTCGGTAGGATTTTTATAACTTCGGCGAGCACGAGGCTGTAGCTAAGCCTCCGAGTGGAAGGCTGGCTTACCACTCGGTAGGATTTTTATAACTTAGGCGAGCACGAGGCTGCAGCTAAGCCTCCGAGTGGAAGGCTGGCATACCACT
>NC_041390.1:466951255-466978085 GCF_002162155.2 Triticum dicoccoides
GACGTTGTAAAGACGGTACGCCCCATTGTGGAGGACCTTGGTGACTATGAAGGGGCCTTCCCAAGAAGGAGCAAGCTTGTGTGGTTTGTGCTGATCCACTCGGAGAACCAAATCTCCTTCCTGGAAGGCTCGACCTCTCACATTTCGGGCGTGAAAACGGCGCAGATCTTGTTGGTAGATGGTCGACCGGATCAGAGCCATCTCCCTTTCTTCCTCTAAAAGGTCGACTGCGTCCTGCCGCGCTTGTTCAGCTTCTGCTTCGTTGTAGATTTCGACTCGGGGAGCATTATGCAGAAGATCACTTGGTAAGACCGCTTCGGCTCCGTAGACCAAGAAGAATGGAGTTCTTCCGGTCGACCGATTAGGTGTGGTCCGCAGTCCCCAGAGTACAGAGGGAAGTTCATCGACCCAAGCTCCAGCCGCGTGTTTGAGATCACGCATCAGTCGAGGCTTCAATCCCTTAAGAATCAGTCCATTAGCTCGTTCTGCTTGTCCATTCGACTGCGGATGGGCGACTGAAGCGTAGTCGACCCGTGTGCCCTGGGAGTCGCAGAAAGCTCTGAATTCCTCCGAGTCAAAGTTCGACCCATTATCCGTAATGATGCTGTGCGGGACTCCATATCTGAATATTAGTTCCCTGATGAAGCTAACAGCAGTACCGGTGTCAAGGCTCTTGATTGGTTTAGCCTCGATCCACTTGGTGAACTTGTCGACTGCCACCAGTACATGCGTGAAACCGCTTCGTCCTGTTCTCAAAGGACCGACCATGTCCAGCCCCCAAACCGCAAAAGGCCAGACGAGTGGGATGGTCTTCAAAGCTGACGCAGGCTTGTGCGACATATTCGAGTAGAACTGACATCCCTCGCACTTATCCACTATCTCTTTTGCCATCTCATTCGCCTTGGGCCAGTAAAATCCGGCTCGGTATGCTTTGGCCACGATGGTCCGAGAGGACGCATGATGACCACAGGTTCCCGAGTGAATATCATTGAGGATGAGTCGACCTTCTTCTGGTGTTATGCACTTCTGACCGACTCCAATCGCGCTTTCTCTGTATAATTGTCCTTTGATTACGGTAAAGGCCTTAGATCGACGGACGATCTGTCGAGCCTCTTCCTCATCCTCCGGGAGCTCTTTCCTCAAGATATATGCGACATACGGAATCGTCCAGTCGGGAATGACCACCAAAACCTCCATGATCAAGTCGACCACCGCTGGGATTTCAACTTCAGTCGGATCTGTGGCGCTCTTGGGCTGCGGAGTTTCTTCGGTGAAAGGATCTTCTTTGACTGACGGAGTGTGTATATGCTCCAAGAACACACCACTCGGAATGGCTTCTCTCTTGGAACCTATCTTTGCTAGATCATCAGCCGCTTGATTTTTCAGTCGGGGTATATGATGGAGCTCCAACCCCTCGAACTTCTTTTCCAGCTTCCTCACTGCACTGCAATATCCAGTCATGGCTGGGCTTCTCACGTCCCACTCTTTCATCACCTGATTGACCACTAAATCCGAGTCGCCATAGACCATTAGGCGACGGACGCCGCGTGAAATGGCCATGCGCAACCCATATAGGAGGGCCTCATATTCTGCCTCATTGTTGGAGGAATCAAAGTGAATCTGGAGCACATATCTGAGCTTATCTCCTCTGGGGGAAACCAGGACAACCCCAGCACCGGAACCATTCAACATCTTAGAGCCATCAAAAAACATGGTCCAATGCTCCGAGTGAACTTCAGTCGGCTGCTGTTGTTCAATCCACTCGGCGAGGAAATCTGCTATCGCCTGGGACTTAATGGCTTTCTTTGCCTCAAACTTGATATCAAGGGGAAGAAGTTCAATCGCCCATTTGGCCACTCGACCAGTTGCATCTCTGTTGTGCAAAATCTCTGATAGTGGAGCGTCGCTGACGACTGTGATGGAATGGTCAGAGAAATAATGAGCAACCTTCTTTGTGGTCATGTATATTCCATACACAAGCTTCTGATAATGAGGATATCTCTGCTTGGATGGAGTCAAGACTTCAGACAAATAATACACTGGGCGCTGAACTTTGAGAGCTTTTCCTTCTTCTTCCCGCTCGACCGTTAGCACAGTACTGATGACTTGTCCTGTGGCTGCGATGTAGAGCAACAGAGGCTCTTTGTTGATTGGAGCAGCAAGCACCGGCTGGGTGGAGAGCAGAGCTTTTAGCTCGGCAAACGCTGCATCAGCTTCTGGAGTCCACTCGAACTTGTCAGCCTTCTTCATCAGTCGGTAAAGAGGCAGTGCCTTTTCACCGAGTCGTGAGATGAATCGACTTAATGCGGCCAAGCATCCAGTAAGCTTCTGGACATCGTGCACTCGCACAGGGCGTTTCATTCGGAGAATAGTGCCAATCTTCTCTGGGTTAGCGTCGATTCCCCGTTCGGAAACGAGAAAACCGAGTAACTTGCCACCAGGAACTCCAAATGTGCACTTTGATGGATTGATCTTGATATCATACCTTCTGAGGTTGGCAAATGTTTCGGCGAGGTCAGCGAGCAGGTCGGAACCTTTTCGTGACTTGACAACAATATCATCCATATAAGCTTCCACATTCCGACTGATTTGAGTGAGTAGACACTTCTGAATCATTCGCATAAATGTGGCTCCGGCATTCTTGAGGCCGAATGGCATGGTGATATAGCAGAAGCACCCGAATGGAGTGATGAAAGCTGTTTTTACCTCATCGGGCCCGTACAGACGGATCTGGTGGTACCCGGAGTAAGCATCTAAAAAAGACAACCTCTCGCATCCCGCGGTCGAGTCAACAATTTGATCTATGCGAGGGAGAGGAAAGTGATCTTTCGGGCAGGCCCGGTTGATGTGCTTGAAATCAATGCACATTCGGAGCGACTTGTCCTTCTTAGGAACCATGACGACATTAGCGAGCCACTCAGAGTGGTATATCTCTCGGATAAATCCTGCCGCCAACAGTCGAGCCACTTCTTCACCGATGGCCTTTCTCTTGGATGGCGGACCGCCGAAGATGCTCTTTGACTGGTTTTGCAGACGAGTCGACTCTTAGGCGATGCTCAGCCAGTCCCCTGGGAACACCTGGCATGTCAGCGGGCTTCCATGCAAAAATGTCCCAGTTCTCACGGAGGAACTGGATGAGCGCTTCTTCCTATTTTGGGTCGAGTGTTGTGGAGATGCGGGTTGGAGCTGCTTCGGGGTCGGTCGGGTGAATGTGAATAGGCTTCGTCTCACCGGACGACTGGAATGCAGACTCTGTGGCGGGCTTCTTGGATTGCAGCAAGTCACTCGGATCTGCGTTTTGCTTGTATTCTTCGAACTCGACTGCTGTCACCTGGAAATCTGCAATCTTGGAGCCCTTCTGAAAGCACTCTTCTGCCTTTTTCCTATCACCAGTGACAGTGATCACACCTTTGGGACCGGGCATCTTCAATTTGAGGTACACGTAACATGGTCGAGCCATGAACCGTGCATAGGCTGGTCTCCCCAAAATGGCATGATATGCACTCTGAAAATCCACGACCTCAAACGTCAACTTTTCTTTGCGAAAATGCTTCGAATCACCAAACACCACGTCCAAAGCTATCTGGCCGAGTGACTCGGCCTTCTTCCCTGGTATAACTCCATGGAATCTCATGTTACTAGTGCTCAGTCGGGACATCGGAATGCCCATACCTTTCAATGTGTCAGCATACAATAAGTTCAGCCCACTTCCACCATCCATCAGCACCTTTGTCAGTCGAGTGCCTTCGACAACTGGATCGACCACCAAAGCTTGCCTCCCAGGGGTGGCAATATGAGTCGGGTGATCAGATTGGTCGAATGTGATGGGTGTTTGAGACCACTTCAGATAACTTGCCTTTGCTGGGGCAACCATGTTCACCTCTCGGTTAATCACTTTCAGTCGACTTCTGCTTTCCACATCTGCAAAGATCATCAGAGTGGAGTTGACATGCGGATATCCTCCCTCACTGTCCTCTTTGTCTTCGGCCTTGTCCGACTCCTTCTCCTTGTCCTTAGACTGTTTTCCCTGAAACTGCTGGATCAGGAGTCGACATTGGCGAGTGGTGTGCTTTGGGTAAATGATATTCCCCTCTTCGTCTTTCTTCGTGTGAATGTGACATGGCATATCCAACACGTCGTTCCCTTCTTTATCCTTTACCTTCTTGGGGTTCCAGGATCCTTTTGGTTTCCCCTTAAACTTTCCTTGAGTCACGGCCAGAGCCTCTCCAGGAGCTGCCGGTTCAGCCTTCCGCTTCTGTTTCCGACTGGTGTTTCCCTTTTCCGACTGACTCGACTTGTGCTTGCCGCTTCGGAGTCGGTCTTCTTCTTCGCCATTGGCGTACTTGGTAGCAATCTCCATCATCCGACTCAAGGTCATGTCACCGGTTCGACCAAATTTCAAACTCAGTTCTCTGTTCTTGACGCCGTCTTTAAAGGCGCATACTGCCTGATGATCAGAGACATTTTCCACAGTGTGGTGCAAAGTGATCCACCTCTGAATATACTCTCTGAGAGTCTCATTAGCTTTCTGCACGCAGACTTGCAACTCTGTCAATCCAGCTGGTCGCTTGCAAGTCCCTTCAAACGTTCTGACGAACACTCGAGACAGATCTTCCCAAGTGTAAATGCTGCTAGGAGGTAATTGAGTCAACCATGCCCTAGCAGAACCTTCCAACATGAGGGGTAAATGCTTCATGGCCACCTCGTCGTTCCCACCACCAATCTGAACTGCCACTCGGTAGTCTTCAAGCCAAGTTTCAGGCTTAGACTCACCAGTGAACTTGCTGACTCCTGTTGCCAACCTGAAATTGGGGGGAATAACTGCGGCTCTGATAGCTCTGCTGAAACATTCAGGACCAGAAACATGCACTCGACTGCTTGTGGGTACATCTCTGTTGAGTGCGCCTCGATGGGCTCTGTTCCGGTCGACCAACCCTTGCACGATAATGGATCGCGCGTCGAAGCCTGGCTCTCTGGGGTCAACTGGAACCCTACGCCCTGTACTGTACTGACGCCTATCATCTGGCTGCCGAGGAGCGTAAGACCCACCCCTCGGAGGGGAATAGGGAACTCGACGCCTATCATCTCGGTCGAGTCTGTCGCCATATTGATCTCGCCGATTCTCACGCCCTTCGCGCCGCGGAGGCGATCTGGGGCTGTGAGCCGACTGAACCGTATTCACAGTGACAGATCGACTGTGAATTCTGTTGCGCGACTGAGACACGGCTGAATTCTGATCTCCTGCTGCCCGGAGCAGATCCCTGATCTGCAGCAAACCTCTGCCAGCTTCCGACTGCGAAGGCTGGATGGACTCTGCTATACGGGTCGCAGCTGCTAAATTCTGAATTGGGGTTCGATATACCTGAGTCGGCGGGAAGAGTTGACGTCGACTGGTGTCGGGAACTCGTTGCCGCGCGCGCTCGTCGAGTGCTCGCTGAAGGTTCTCCGGTCGAGTGCGCTCGGCCAAATTGGCCAGACGCGCCTCCTCCAAGGCACGAGCCTCGGGGGTTTCTCCTGCGATGGGAATACGCAGGGGATCCTCATTCCTGCGGCGAAGTTCCTCTCTTTGCAGAGAGTCGAGTGGCTCGGGCTGGTACTCTTCGTAGCCTCGTGCAGGGTCGCCGCCGTCACCTGCTCCACCACCACGGGCGAAGCCAGGAGGGCTGTGGGGCCCGTCGACCATCAAGATTTCCGCCGCTGGATCACTGCTTCCGCACTCGGATGCAGTCTCTACGGAGCCAGTCGACTAACAAGCCGTAGAGAGATTCGTTGGGCTCGATTGCCGCAACTTGGGTAGTGGCCGATTGGCGAGCCACCGCGTGACTCACCCATCGCTGAAGCCTCGACCGGCCTGAGCGCTTGCGCTGGCGGGAGACCGGGAGGGTGGACGATGGAGAAGCCGACCGATACTGGGTCGACGGTTGCCGCAGCAGAACACCGCGGACACATGCGCGAAAATGCGTCGCACCGCGGACGGGGAGCGCATCTACGTCGAGTGGAGCCTCCTGGAGCCATGCGGAGTCGTCGGCGATGAAGGTGAGAGCGCCGAGACGGATCTCTTGACCCTCGACCAAAACTCCAGCAGACACCATGATGAAAGTACTCGGAAGAATCGCAACTTCTCCACAAAATCGCTAAAACACCTGCCCCAAGGTGGGCGCCAACTGTCGTGGTTCTAAGCCTGACAGTAGAGTGGGGGGTAGGTATGGAGAGGCAAGGTCCTAGCTATGGAGAGGTTGTAAGCACAAAGGATGTACGAGTTCAGGCCCTTCTCGGAAGAAGTAACAGCCCTACGTCTCGGAGCCCGGAGGCGGTCGAGTGGACTATGAGTGTATGAACTACAAGGTGCCGAACCCCTCTACCTGTGGAGGGGGGTGGCTTATATAGAGTGCGCCAGGACCCCACCCAGCCCACGTAGGAGAGGGTTTAAGGTGAGTTAAGTCTGGGGCGTTACTGGTAACGCCCCACATAAAGGCCTTTACTATCATAAAGTCTACTTGATTACAGGCCGTTGCAGTGCAGAGTGCCTCTTGACCTCCTGGTGGTCGAGTGAGTCTTCGTGGTCGAGTCCTTAAGGCCAGTCGAGTGAATCTTCGTTGGTCGACTGGAAGGCGACCTCTTCTAAGGATGTCCTGGGGTAAGTTACTTGGATCAGGTCCATGACCCTACCCTAGGTACATAACCCCATCACACGCCAGGACAGGTAGTTGTCCGGCGCGAGCTTCACCGGCAACAGATGCGAGAAGTAGAACGGCGCAGGCACCGTGGCCAAATCAACATGGGCATGCGGCGATGCATACAGGCCCATCGACGAGGCCACCCCAGGATGCACGGGATACACCGGGTAGGACGGGTAGGAGCCGGGGGACGCCGCCCTGGGAGCACCATAGTGTGTCGCGGGGGCGCCGTAGGGTGTCACAGGGGCACCGTGGTAGGGTGCCGCGAGGGCGCCGTGGTCGGCCGCGACCGAAGCCGTGGGCGGCGATGCAGCCGCAGGTCCATGCGGGTGCGGGGAAGATGCCAGGTAGGGTTGCGGCGGCGGCGCGCCGTAGTAGGAGTGAGGTGGCGGGACGCCGTAGGGCTGCTGCAGGGGCGGCGCGCCATAGGGTTGGGGCAGCGCCGGCCAAGACGACGACGGCGGCGGCCCACCATGGGTCGCGGAAAGGCCGCCCGCAGGAGGAGCAACGTCAGAGGGAGCACCGATCGGGGTGGCACCACGGTCTCCCGATCCGATCGAGGAGCGAGGCGATGACGAGGCACCATGGGCCATCGCGAGAGGCTGCGAGGCAAGAAACAGCGAGGCAGTAGCGAGAGCCGGCACCGCGGCGGCGGCGGGAGGAGCCAAGATCGGTGCGACGGCGGCGGCAGCGGAAGACATCGTAACCTAAACTGATACCATGTTAAACATATAATTTGGGAACTGCTTGACACCCCTAACCTGAGGTGTGGCTATCTCATTATATAGAGGTATCCAAGAGGTACAATACAATGTTACAGTACAGATATACAAAGGCTACGTATATAGAGTCTAACATCCACCGCCCACGAGTAGAGCTGCTCGGACGATTTTTTTTCAAAACTGTGATGATTTTTATAGCAAATTCGGAATCTATACGTTCTCACGCACCAAAATCAAAAGTAGCACCCCATCGGCCTCCAGTTGACCGAAGAGGGGCTCTTCGGCCTGCGGTTGACCGAAGTGGGCTCTTCAGCCTCCAGTTGGCCGAAGAGTGCCCCAACTGGGTTGAAAAGGACTCTTTGGTCTACCGTAGGCCGAAGAGCACTCTTTGGTCAACCGTAGGCCGAAGAGTCCTCGGGCCCCAACTTTTCGCATTAACAGGAGGTCGAAGCTGCATGGCTGCGCTCTTTTGCCCATGCTAGGCCTTGGGCCCCAAAGAATACTCTTCGACCTACGGATGACCAAAGAGCACTCTTCGGCCAACGGTAGACCAAAGAGTACTCTTCGGTCCAGTTGGGGTACTCTTCAGCCAACGGAAGGCGGAAGGGCCCCTCTTCGGCCCACTGGAGGCCGACAGGGTGCTAGTTTTGATTTTCTTGTGTGAGGACGTATAGATTCTGAATTTGCTATAAAAACCATCACAGTTTTGATTTTTTTTTCAAAACTGTGATGATTTTTATAGCAAATTCGGAATCTATACGTTCTCACGCACCAAAATCAAAAGTAGCACCCCATCGGCCTCCAGTTGGCCGAAGAGGGGCTCTTCGGCCTGCGGTTGACCGAAGTGGGCTCTTCAGCCTCCAGTTGACCGAAGAGTGCCCCAACTGGGTTGAAAAGGACTCTTTGGTCTACCGTAGGCCGAAGAGTGCTCTTTGGTCAACCGTAGGCCGAAGAGTGCTCTTTGGTCAACCGTAGGCCGAAGAGTCCTCGGGCCCCAACTTTTCGCATTAACAGAAGGCCGAAGCTGCATGGCTGCGCTCTTTTGCCCATGCTAGGCCTTGGGCCCCAAAGAATACTCTTCGGCCTACGGATGACCAAAGAGCACTCTTCGGCCAACGGTAGACCAAAGAGTACTCTTCGGTCCAGTTGGGGTACTCTTCAGCCAACGGGAGGCTGAAGAGCCCACTTCGGTCAACCGCAGGCGGAAGAGCCCCTCTTCGGCCCACTGGAGGCCGACAGGGTGCTAGTTTTGATTTTCTTGTGTGAGGACATATAGATTCTGAATTTGCTATAAAAACCATCACAGTTTTGAAAAAAAATCTGCTCGGACTCCCAAGGAAGTTTGCTGCTGTACCACAGTCAACACACGCCACCTGCGCCCCCGCTTCGCCGCGCAGCGCACACCAATCTGCCCACGCGCCGCCCGGCCTCTCCTCTTTCTTCCTACGCGCGCCGAGAGAAGATGGGGAAGCGATGGATCCCGCTCGAGGCCAACCCCGACGTCATGAACCAGGTGAGCACGGCCTCCTCCCCCCTCCCCCCACCCCCGGTGCTAGGGTTTTGCTTCCTTTTCGTCTCGGGCGCGCTCTCGCTCACAGACGGCGCTTCCGCCGCGTGTTGGCGCCGATGCCTGCAGTTCATCTGGGGACTGGGAGTCACCGAGGGGGAGGCGCAGTTCTGCGACGTCTACGGCCTCGACGACGAGCTGCTCGCCATGGTGCCCCAGCCCGTCCTCGCCGTCATCTTCCTCTACCCGCTCACCTCCCTGGTAAAATTCCCCGTGATCTCCCTCGAGAGGCCTTCTTCGCTTTCGATTATGCGATGCGGAATTGTGATGGGTTTGTTGCTTTCCGGGGCGAGCAGGATGAGAAGGTGGAGGAATACGATGCTTCTGCCACCTCGACGGCAGGGGGCAAGGTACGGCCGTGTTGTTCTGTTTACTTTTTGTTCCTCCGTAGCGCACCTTCTGTGTTCGACTGAATGCTTCAGCAACGTTGTGCTCCTTTAACCCTAGATCGGTGCCTAGGTAGAGAAGGTCTAATTTAACTGTCTTGCTAGCATACCTTCCAACTTTGAGGTAGGGTCTTTTGTTAACCAGGTGTTTTTCACAGAAAGCGGGGACATTATATTTTTGCTTTTTTTGGTTAAATATCTCTGTGGGGTTATTATACCTCTGCTGTCTGAAATAGAGTCTTGGTTCCGCGGTGCGAATGTTTCTTGTACAATGTCGTGTTACAACAACATCATGACAATGCCTTCTTCTTTTATGTTGTACTGTTGCAGAGGTCCAGAAAAATGTTGATCTTGGTAATTATTGTTTCTATTTTACCAAACAGTTGTTGTTTATGATTTTTTTTCCTTGTTGAGTTGTGATCTTTCCCTCTACCCACAGTCTGGCACATTATTCTGTTGTTGATATTACAGGTATAAGTGTATGACAATGAAATCTGTAATCTGAAATCTGGATCATGTGTGCTCAACCAAAGCATAAGTGGCCTGCTTTAGAGATTATTTTGGGTGGAACTGAGTGCTTAGTTTTTGTTACGGGTTGAATTATAAATTCTTTGAGTGCAACCATACGGACTATTGTTCTGAGTCGTATAATGTATATGTTGACTTTACAATTTAATCAAGCCATTATCCTAGTTATTCTGCAATCACATAAATTATAGGCATTTTAGGTTGAAAACACTTTGTTTGCCATACTCGAGTTAGATATGCTACAAGCCTACAACAGATTAGGATAAGGATATTATTCTTTTGAGCCTGTGTGCATTGTGCCTTACTAATATTTGGTAACTTGCCAACTTACCACATATACGAAGTGTGGCATGACATTTATCCAAGCTACAATGATTGCTATGTTGGTCACCTGTGTGTACTGTCGCTTAGTTTTGCACCATAGCCTTCAGAGAGAGAATGCATAATCAAACACAACAGATCTTGGCCATGTTTGGCATTGTTGTGGATTACCATTATCTTTTTGTCCCGCTTTGTGGTTTTACTTATTTTAGTGTCTGTTTGACCCTCTTTTGTCTGCTTTTGTGGCTAATTTTCTACAACGGATTGTTAAATAAGCACAACACATAACAGTTCAGCAACAACAAATCAAGCCTTTATTCTGCCAATCATATTTCACGTCACCGGAGGCTTTTTGATACCCTGTCTATATTGCATTTTTCAGCGTGTTATTCAGTAAACAATGTTTCACCCTTGATTCCTCTTTATAGGGTCTTGCCTGTATTATTTTCTTGATCTATCCTGCATGTTGAGAGTGCCAGTAAACAGTAGATAGATCCAAATTCTCTTTTATTTCACTTGTGCATGATGTCAAACTGCACATTAGTTTGCAGGTCACTGGAACTTGAGCACATGTTCAAATATTGAGATCTGTTTTGGCGGGAAAAATATTATCAAGTGGTGGGGTGTATGCAGATAAGGTTTACCTTTCTAATCCAATAACTTTAACTTGGTATGTAGGATTCAAGCAAGAAGGTGTACTTTACAAAACAGACTGTTGGCAACGCTTGTGGAACAGTTGGTGTTATTCATGCAATAGGGAATGCTGCATCCGACATCAAGCTGGGTAATTGTTGCGACTTTTCATTACACTTAGATAATGCGCTGCATTCTATGGGCTACTATTGCACAGAAGGAAAGCTGCCAGTTAGCAACAATCCAATAGACAGAAAAACTTTAATCAAGTTATGCTTTCTCAGTGATTCAATATTTTTTCAAGTATTCCCAAACAATATGGCAAGCATCCAACACTCTGCTTGGTTTGGTCATAATATAAATTAGTTGCACCTGGTTTTTGAACTTCAAAGCATCCCCTGTTTTGCTGCTTTTACTAAAATGGGCAAAAAGTTACATAGGATGTAGTGAAAGTGGCTTGACTGTGTTGAGAATTGAGAGTAGATGATCAGCAAATGTAAAAGAAGAAATAGTACTCCCTCCGATCCATATTACTTGTCGCTCAAACGGATGTATCTAGCACTGAAATATGTCTAGATACATCAATTTCAGCGACAAGTAATATCGATCGGAGGGAGTAATGAGTTTTATGACTATTTCACATGATTTTCAGCATATACCCAACTCAATAGTTCATATCCTGATCTAACTTTCTAGCACATTAAACGCATCTGCTAATATATATGCATTTCACAAGATTTATTGACTCCTTTCTTCTTTGCAGTTGAGGGATCTTATTTTGATAGGTTTTATAAACAAACAGCTGACATGGATCCAGTTCAGGTTAGTATCTGGAAATAGATAAATTCATTGATATCTCCGTAATGAACTTATGTATTATCCTCATGCACAACATGTTTGCTATCTTTAGCGTGCTGTCTTTCTCGAGGAGGATGATGAGATGGAGGGTGCTCATGCTGTTGCTGCTACTGCTGGTGACACTGACGTAACCACTCTCATCCCATTCTTATTGATTGTCCACTAAATATACTCGGCTTTGCAAGGAATAACCAATTACATTATGATAGTACCACACTTCAGTTATGGAAAAATAAGTTTAAATGGGCCTTTAGGGCGATTTGCCTTGTCCAAAATAGTGATGGTAGGAAATACAACCATATCAAAGCTATCCTCAAATTTGAGGTTGGAATGTGCGCCTTTTACCAATTGTCTTCCTTGTGCAGGTAAACGTTGAGGTGAATGAACATTTTGTCTGTTTCTCCTGTGTTGATGGTAGGTAGCACACTAGCCTACTTTAATACTAAAATATTATTGGCAGTAGTTATCTGTTGGCTAACAAATATGTAATTTGTTTTGGCATGCAACAGGTGAACTTTATGAGCTTGATGGACGAAAATCAAAACCGATATCTCATGGCCCTTCGTCACCTGAGACCTTGCTGCAGGTCAAATATTCGTCCCCATCTTCTATTTTATACTTATATGACATAAAAGAGTGCTTATATTATTGGACTGACAAATCTGATTTCAGATTTTTAGCATTTCCGATATTGGTTTGCTTTTTCTATTGTCCTGTTAGCAGTTTGTTTTATCAAAAAGTTTGTCACTGTTTTCTTATTTCTAAATGGAAGTTGTAAATTATATCTGCACATTGGTACATCCTAAATTAGTAAAATATGCTCAGTATTGAACCTGGTTTTCAGCAAACATTTCCTCATCTTTTCTGATGCCTTCATTGTATAGTAGTTTTAATTTCTGGATTTTGTTGATTCCCTCTATATTTGAACTTAATAACCGTGGATTTTTTTGTAAAATCTGTTCTCAGGATGCTGCAAAAGTCATCAAGGCCAGAATTGCGACGAACCCTAACTCGTTGAACTTCAACGTCATGGTTCTTTCAAAACAGTGAATCGGTGATGTAAGGTGGAATGGATAGGCTTGGTCTTTTCCATTCTCATGGGCTGGTGCCTGATAGTCAGCATAGCCCGTCGGAAAAACAGAGACTTGTTGCCTAAAAGTAAACTGTGCTCTTTGTGCAGAAGTTATGTCTTTGTCTTCTGGCTTTTGTATCAGAAATAAAAAAGGAGTATTAGTTGCTGGATTGAAAAATGTCTACTATATACTTTTGGTGCCTTTTATCGTTCTTATTCCTATCAAACCGACGGCAGCTTTAGACGCAAGATGAGGGAATGCATTTCTATTCAAATACACAATTTATAGTTATGCCATAAAATCCAGCTGAAACAGTCATGAAAAAGAAGTCACAACTCGGTTATCTCTGTTTTGCTCTCGCATTTCTTTCATATTTCAAAACCCTACAAGAACTAAAATCTTATACAGTGTGTAGAAAGGAAATATCTCCAAAACAAACGTAGTATGTACTGTATGCGACTACTGCACGTCGCTGCCGTGTCTGCACACCGCGTCGAGAGCGGTGGCAAGCGACGCCGAGAAGGTGGCCATGGCCTGGAACACCGCCGGCAGCGTCCTCTGCACGCCGGCGACCGCCGAGGACCTGGTGGCGTCGATGGCCATGGCGTGCCTCTTCATCTCGCCCTCGAGCTTCCTCCGGCACGCGTCGATCTCCTCCTTGCGCTGCACCACCTCGTTGTGCGCGTGGTGCACCTGCCGCATGTCGTGCTCCATCCAGTGCCGCCCCCGGTTCCACAGCGCGAGCCCCGCCGGCGCGTACGAGTCGTAGTGGCTCTTCTCCACCTGCCGCAGCATCCGGGACTTGCGGTCCAGCTCGCGGGTGCACTGCGCCACCCGGCGCGCCGCCCGGAGCTCGTCGCCCTGGTGCGCGTACAGCGCGTGGGTGGCACCGGCGAAGTTCTTGATGGACTTGAGCACCTCGGCGCAGTGCACGCCGTCCAGCGCCTGCCTCCACCGGTCGACGAAGGCGGCGAGCTCCGCGGCGACGGGGGAGGCCGGGGCGCCGTCCGCGGACGGCGCCAACGTCAGCTTGAGCCAGCCGTGCAGGGCGGCGACGTAGTCGCGCTGGTGCTTGGCCAGGTGGCCCAGCGCGGCGCACCAGGCCGACATGGCGGCCTCCAGCGCCCGCGTCGCCCCGTGCTGGATCTCCGTGGTCGCGTCCATGGACGTCCGGCCGCTGAGCCCGCGCAGCTGCTGCGCTATCAGGCACTGCGCCTCGTGGTGCTGGCGCATGGCCTTCCACATGTCGCGCGTGGCGTGGCAGAGCCCCAGCACCTGGCGCGCGAGGTGGGTGTCCCGGAGCTCGGAGATGGCCGCGGAGCCGGCGTGCGCGGCCTCGGACGCCGTGGCGAGCTGCGCGCGCGCCCTGTCCCACGCGCCCTTGAGCTTCTGGATGTCCACGTTGATCTTCCTGCTGTACTCCTGGTCCCGGAGCGCCGCCAGCTTCTTGTCGTGGCGGACCTGCAGCCGCTCCCTCGCCTTCACCTCCTTGTACAGCTTCTTCTCCCAGACCATGAGCTGCTGCAGTGTGGAGCTATGCCGCTTGCCGATCCGGTCGTGCATGCCGTCGACCCCGTCGTGCGAAACTGACGGCGACGACGACGACGACATGCAGCAAAGCACGCCAAAGAAGCTGCTCGCTCCACCTGCAGAATATTTCACATGCACTCTGTTAAATGTCAGCTTCGAATGTCTCACACGTGCGACGCTGGCAAGTGGAGGTTTGCGAGACACTCAGGCAGCAGGGTGGTTCACCGCTGTACTCGGCGTTGCCGGCCTCGAGGAGTTTCGACACCGGGTCGCCGGCGGCGGTAGCCCTGAGGAAGTACTCCTCCAGCCCCGCGGCGACCTCCGCGAGGCTCCGGTGCCTCACGGCCACCCGCAGGTCCTCCCCGCCAACGACGCCGCCCTCCGTCCGCGCGGCGGCGGGAGGCGCCTCGGCAGCGGCAGCGGCAGCGCCGTCCTGCTGCGCCGGCTGGATGGAGCGGAGGAGCGGCGGCGGCGTGGAGGGGGCGGGCGCCGGGCGGTGCACGAGCACGGCGGGCGGGGTGTGGTCGGACACCGGGAGCGGCTCGCCGAGCGCGAAGTGGGTGAGCGCGGACGCCACGAGGCCGAGCGAGCCGAGGTAGCCGGCGTGCGAGGCCGCGAGCTGGCGCCGCGCCCGCACCGCCTCCCGCATGAGCCGGCGCCGCTCCCTGCACCGCCTCGTGTGCTCCCGCGCCGCCGCGCGGGCCGCGTCCCCCTGCTGGCGCGACCACGCCATCCCCATTGCCCGCGTTCGCTTCGCGAGCAGGAGCTGCCGTGGAGGGGTGGATGGAGGTGGGAGTGAGAGTGAGCCTGGCTATGAGCGGCGAGCACACACTGGAGAGGATGCGGAGCTCGGGAAGTTGAGCTAAGCTAAGTAAGGATCGCGATATATAGGTGTGGTATTGTGTGCTAGTAGAAGGCTTCCTTGAGGGACGTGATTGATTATCGGTCGGTGTCGATCGGCGGGGCGGCGCGTTGTTGTTTATGAACGATCAGTCAGTCAGCATAAGAAAGGCGAAAGGCAAAGCTGGGGGAAGAATGATACTGCTAAGGAAAGTGGTAGGAGAAAAAGGAGCGCGCGTTTCGCTTGTTCGGATGGATGTATTTCGGGGGTTTGGTTGGTACACCAGAAGCTCGCGGCCACGTACTATACCGCTGCTGCTTAATTATTTGGCGCGCTTTGGAGAGCAGGGTGAGTGAGTGTATGCAGACACGCACTATCTATCTCCCGGTCTTCGTTTTGCTGATTCAGTGTCGGTTCGGGAGCGCGAGTGCTGTGTACGTAGACGGACGAAATGCGCGCGCTTTACGTAACTTTAGATAGATAGATAGATACAACCAATACCTCCCCTAGGCCTTCGGTCTAGGGTTTTCCTCCTCCTAGGCGATTTCTTGTCGCCTTTGAGTCTATACCCGCATACAATTGGATCCCGGCTGCCCTGATCGTTTTACGATCTACCTCTGGCCTACGCACGACATCGGCTGCGCGGTGCGAGCGACGGGAACGGTGGCAGACGATGGCGTCTCCTTCAGATGCCAACTCAGGTACGAGCGGCGGCGACTTTGACGCGGCTGCAAGATCGGATCTCGGAGACTTCTTCGACCAACTGGATCTCAATGATGAAGAGTTCATTGATGTGGAGATTGATGAGGATGATCCCAAGATACAGGAAAGTGTGCGCTGGTTGGCCCTTGCTAGGGTTCATACAAACAAAGATTTCAGCCCAGCCGCTTTCTACAGAGACATGAGAGCGGCGTGGAATCTTGCGCAAAGTGTGAGATTTCGGCCGGTTGGCCCAAAGCGGTTCGTCGTCCAGGCGTCTTGTCTGGGGGATTGGGAAAGAATTATGTTGCAAGGTCCTTGTTTGTTCCGCAACAACATGGCAGTGCTTATGTGCCCGTATGATGGATTCAGTAGAGAGGAGGAAGTAGAGATAGTGCATATGCCTATATGGCTGCAAATCCGCAAGCTCCCCGATCCATATTGCAAGCAGAAAATTGTGGAGAAGTTGTTGAAAGGGGCAGGAGAAATCATGGAGATGCGTCTCAATGGGAACACACGAGGTGATTACATACGGGTGAGGGTCAAACATGACATTCGTCAGGCCCTTACAAAATTTGTGAGTATTGTCCGGGGCAAAGAACGTCAAGTTTTCCTGGTCCGCCATGAAAAACTTGCTAGGTTTTGCAAGTTCTGTGGCCTTGTTGGCCATGAGCATAAAGAATGTGGATTGGGAGTTCATGATGAGAAATCGCTCAAGTTCGGGGATTGGCTTTATGCTGACAATCCTGGAAGGCCTCGTTCAGACACACGCCCGAGTAGGTCGTCAGGCCTAGGTTCTAGAGGGGACGGGAGTCCTAAGATGGGGAGGCCGGTTACTGAGCAGGAACCAGTCGACCCAGAGATAGCGGACACCGCATCAAGCCCGGTGAAGATCACCGGCGGCAGAATGGAAGTGGACAAGGTTCCAAAGAAGAGATTAAATATGGATGAAGGTGCAGGCGTCCTTAGGGATGCAAAGGGGAATGCAAAACCGCTGCTTGCAATAACTGATGGCACGGATACAGATCAGCATGAGGACGCCTCGCCCACAAGCAGTAACTCAAGCAGCAAAAGGATGAAAATAGCCATTGAGAGTGACAAAAATGAGATATCGGCGGCCTCCCTAGAGGAGGACCGCCGGACGCAATGAATATATTATCTTGGAACTGCCGGGGGGCGGGGAACCGCCAGACAGTTCGCGAGGTGTTGGCCCTCTCTAAAGCCAATAACCCCAAGCTTGTTTTCCTTTGTGAAACAAGGCAAGATTCAGTTAAGGTACAGAAACTCAAGTGGAGACTTGGGTTGAAAGGATTTCATGGCGTCAGTAGTGATGGAAGAAGTGGAGGTTTAGCATTGTTTTGGGACGAGTCTCTAACAGTGACAGTCATGGACTCGTGCAATCGTTATATAGATGTCCAGATTGTAGATGGTGGCACCGGGGTCTCTTGGCGAGGGACTTTCGTCTACGGTGAGCCGAGAGTCGAGAACAGATACTTAATGTGGGATCACTTGTCTAGTTTACGAGCTGTTTTGCAGGATCCTTGGTTCGTTTGTGGAGACTACAACGAGGCGCTATGGCAACATGAACATTTGTCTAGGGTTATGCGATCAGAGTCACAAATGTCTGCTTTCAGAGATTGTTTACTAGTATGCGAACTGGAGGATTTGGGTTTTTCTGGCATTCTGTTCACATACAATAACGGACAGATAGGTGAGCGTAATGTGCAGGTGCGACTCGACCGTGCTTGTGCAGATGAGGTATGGAGGGAGTTATTTCCGGCGGCAAAGGTCCTGCATTTAGCCACGCCATGCTCTGATCATGCACCGCTTTTAGTGCAATTACAGGACGTACCAGATCGTCGTCAGAGATTTCAACACCCAAAGTATGAAATCATGTGGGAACGTCATCCAGCTTTCTCGGAGGTGATCGCTAAAGCATGGGCAAAGAACAAGCCAGCCGAGGGGCTGGGTTCGATCGCGGAATCGTTGGCTGGGATGATGAAAGAATTAAAAGGATGGAGTAAAGAAAATTTTGGTAATGTGCTAAAGGAGATAGAGACTCTCCGTTCACAACTTTCTGAACTTTAGCTCGGCGGGGCTGAACATTCGCAGATACGACGTAAAATGTACCAGCTAGATGAATTGTTATACAGAGAGGAAATGATGTGGTTGCAATGCTCACGCATTGAGTGGTTAAAAGAGGGTGAAAGGAATACTAGCTATCTCCATAGAAGGGCGGTCTGGCGAGCTAGAAGGAATTATATACAGCGACTGTTAAAGGCTGATGGATCCTGGTGCACAGCCCCGACTGAAATGGAACGAATGGCAAAGTCGTACTTTCAGGAAGTATATACTAAAGACCCAACCCTTGTTCCCGGGAAGGTTTTAGACTGTATCACCGCTAAAGTTACAGAGGAAATGAATGAATCACTCTGTCAGCCATATACTGAAAAGGAAATTTCGGACGCTCTCTTTCAGATCGGGCCGTTGAAGGCCCCGGGCACGGATGGTTTCCCAACACGTTTTTATCAACGGAATTGGGCTGTGTTCAAGGAACAAATTATTGCAGCAGTGCAGGAGTTCTTCATTACGGGAGACATGCCGGATGGGATTAGTGACACGTCCATTGTGTTGATTCCAAAGGTTCCCCATCCAAAGGAACTGAAGGACTTCCGACCCATTAGTCTCTATAATGTCGTGTATAAGATAGTGTCCAAGTGTATGGTAAACAGGCTTCGGCCTCTGCTCTCAGAACTTATCTCGGAGAATCAAAGTGCCTTCATCCCGGGAAGGCTGATCACAGATAACTCCATTATAGCCTTCGAATGTATCCATCATATTCAGACTTTATCAGAAAATTCGGAGGCTTATTGTGCTTACAAGCTTGACCTGTCGAAGGCATACGACCGTGTTGATTGGGAGTTTTTGGAGAAGGCACTTCTTAAGTGGGGGTTCTCCCAGCACTGGATTTCTCGTGTCATGGCATGCGTCTCTTCAGCCAAGTACTCTGTGAAGATCAATGGCAAGTTGACGAAGATATTCACCCCTTCGAGGGGCCTGCGCCAAGGTGACCCCTTATCCTCCTTTCTATTCCTTTTTGTAGCAGATGCCTTGTCAGCCCTCTTAAACAAGTCAATGCTAGAGGATGGTTTGAAAGGGGTAAGAATCTGTAGAGGTGCTCCCGAGATATCTCACATTTTATTTGCAGATGACTCTCTGTTATTTTTCCAAGCGTCTCAGCAGCAGGCAGGATTGGTGAAGGGTTTGTTGAACACTTACGCGGTGGCCACGGGCCAATTAATTAACCCATCAAAGTGCTCCATCCTTTTCGCCGATCATTGCCCGCCGGAAGTCGTTACAGAAGTAAAGAGTGTTCTCGAAATTACTCAGGAATGTTTTGAGCCTAAGTATCTTGGTCTCCCAGTGCCAGAGGGGAGAATGCATCAAGGTAAATTTGAAACTGTCCAAGACAGGCTCCGGAAGAGATTGGTAGATTGGGGGGAGCAGTATATGTCCTCAGGCAATAAAGAGATACTTATTAAGTCAGTGGCCCAAGCGATTCCGACTTATGTAATGAGTGTCTTTAAGATCCCCATGTCTGTATGTGATGAACTCACACGTATGATTCGTCAGTACTGATGGGGAGTGGAAAAAGGAAAAAGGAAAATGGTGTGGCTTAGTTGGGAGAAGATGAGACTTCTGAAAGCCATGGGCGGCATGGGCTTCAGAGATATGAGAGCTTTCAACCAGGCTCTTCTTGATAAACAAGCTTGGAGTCTTATTGAAACACCTGATAGTTTGTGTGCTAGACTGCTGAAAGCCAAGTACTTTGCTGCGGGCCATCTTCTTGATACAGTATTCACAGGTAATGGCTCGACGGTGTGGAAGGGAATTTTGCATGGGCTTGAGCTGTTAAAGAAGGGTATAATTTGGCGCGCCGGGAACGGAACGCTTATCAGGACCTGGAGAGATCCTTGGATCCCACGGCCGTACTCTTACAGACCTATCACCCCGAAGCGCAATTGCCGTTTTAATAGAGTTTCTGATTTCTTGGATATGAATGGTGCTTGGAGGATGGACAGACTAAGAGATCATTTCTGGGCAATGGATATAGAGCATATATTAAAGATACGGACTTCTCCGAGGTTGCGGACTGATTTTGTCGCGTGGGCGCCGGAGAAAAGTGGGTTGTTCACGGTGAGGAGCGCTTAAAGTGGCTACATGTGATCATGATGTCGCCCTTGCAGGAGGGTCTTCCAGCTCCGAACCGTGTGGCCGACGCACGCTATGGAACTGCATATGGAATTCTTTGGTTCCCCAACGAATGAAAATATCAGCGTGGAAAGTAGCTACGGGGGCCCTCCCAACACAAAAATGTAAAAGGTTCAGACATCTCTCAACTAGGTCCACGTGCCCCTTATGTGGTATCGAGGAGGAAGGTTCCTATCATGCCCTGGTAGCGTGTCCTCATGCCAGAAATATTTGGATCAGCATGAGGACAAGATGGTCACTACCGGGAGATGAAATGCTTATTGACAATGGAAAGGAATGGCTGCTACATCTTCTGTCTAGGTATTCAGAGAATACACGGGATATGATCATTATGCTTTGTTGGCGTATATGGCAGCTGCGGTCAGACCAAACCCATGGGAAAGAAGTTCCTCCAGCTCATGTAACGGTAGACTTCCTGGATAGCTACTACCAGTCGGCCAGGTTAGCTGGGAGGTTTTCAACGAATGAAATCATCAAAGAGAAGATGCCATCTTCGGCTATCCCTCTTATGGCTGAGAAAACAGTGCCGTCAGTTGAGCCATGGCCGAATCCAGTACCAGGGCAAGTTGCACTCTCTGTGGATGGTTCCTTTAGTGCTTCGGACGGCTTGGCGGCTGCTGGGATGGTACTGCGAGACATCATCGGTCACATCATCTTCTCGGCTTACCGTGTGATATTCAACTGCAACGACTCTCTGGAAGCCGAGATTCATGCGATCATGCAGGGTATGGCATTGGCAATCCAACACTCGTCTTTAGCGGTGGTTGTTCAGTCAGATTCAACAGAGGCGCTTGCTTGCTTGTTGAACCGGGGACTCGAGCGCTCAGCTTATGGGCATTTGGTTAGTGAGATCAAAGAGTTAATGTCTGGTAGGGAGTTTTATCCGCAAAAAAATTCTCGTAGTCAAAATAGAGTTGCAGATCGTTTGGCCAATTATAGCCGCACCGAGAGCACAATTGCTGTGTGGTCAACCTCGGCTCCACCATGTATCAAGGAAATATGGCCTCTTGATTGTAACACTGTTACTCATTAATAAAACTCCCTTATCCTCGCAAAAAAAAAGATAGATAGATAGATGCGTGGAGGTGGAGCGTATTGCTCTCCACTCTCGGCTAATGTATTCTTGTCTAGCTAGTGTAATCTACTCTGTGGAGTACTATACTTAATTAGTTAAATGCCCATACGTTGCCACGGGCCAATATGGGATTTATCGCAAGAACATTCAGCTTCAACGCTTCAGTCATTGAGTCATTTGTTACCGTGCTATATAAATCCTCCTATGTTTTCTTCAAGCTTGTAAAATTGTCGTAGTCATTCGCATCATCCCTAACCTACACACTGATTTCTATCATCCCTGACCTACGAACAAACAAATGAATATATCATGAGTCGCTCTGCTTCAGCTATTACATTTTTACCTTGCTCCAAATCCACATGCCTTTTGTCTAAGTCGCCAAATTGCCATAGTCATTCCCATCGTCCCTAACTTCTAATGGCTTGCAGCATTGTCGTCCACTCCCTCTAAGTTATGAAAAATTCAACAATCCCTAAAACAATTTAGCAATGCCATGGATCAGAAATCACAAAGTCCTCTCATTTTTTTAGCATTGCATTAGAGCTCACAGTTCCACTTGTATGAATCATCCTACCTCAAGTTTAGAGTAAAGACTTTGATGATGAGAATTATGTATTTATTCATAACACAATTAATTAAAATATAAGAACTGTGATTGCCTTTTACCGAAAAAGGGTTCCCGCCTGCTTTCTATTCCAAAGCAACCAACAACGAACACATAGCATTGCTGGCGAGTAGCACATGAAGCCCAAAAGAGAAAGAAGAAGAAACAAATGCCAACAACGGCAGATCGACAAAGCGTGGATGACCCGCCACCGCTGCGCCCTCCGGAACCAAACTACCACAGCCGCGGCCCCGATCCGCCACGTACCAAGCAACACCTCCAAGAAGGCACGCGATGCCGACGATGCTGCTGCCTAGACGAGTCCCAGGGTTTCCCCCGGCACGCGGAGGGAAGTGGGGTATGGCTACCACCGATACCCTCCAAGAAGGAATGGTGGCACCCGCATCGAAGCCGGACGAACCGGCAAGGATTTCCCCCGCACTCCAAACCGCACAACCCAACCGGAGCCGACCATGCGCCATCGTGGTTGCGTCGCGACCCACACTGTCTCATGGCGAGCACCACCACGAGGCCAAGAAAGACCGGAGAGCAGTGCTAAGCGACGGGAGCAGCAGCACCGAAGCCGAGCGGGAGGGAACCACCTCCACCGCAGTTGTGCGAGAGGCTCGCGCCCCCAGCACCGTCGCGGTCGCGGTCCAGACACGGCAGCAGGGCATATCAGGCCACCCCTGGCCCAGCCAGGCCCAAAACGGGCCCGTTAAGCCCCGCCAGCTACGCTGCAGCAGGCCGGGGTCGTCGCCGCCAGAACCCAGCACCCAACCGTTTGTTGCGAAAAAGTTTTGGTATGTTTTGACTTTTTCTGAATTTTTTAAAAATAAAATACGTAACCAGGTGTAATTACCACCTTGTTCCAAAGGGTATTTTCCCTTGAAGCTGCCGATATAAGCCTCAGAGTCCATAGATACAAACCTCATGTCAACATAGATATCTGATGTCTTAGACATACCTTGATCCAAAAGTTTGCACCCACCCATGGGCAGTGAATGCAAAACCAGTGAGCTGCTCACCGAAATACTCAGGCCTCCTTTGGTTTATAGGAATTTTGTAGGAATTTCATAGGGTAGGATTTTTGTAGAAAAAATTCCTTTGGAGCCCTTTGATTTGTAGGAATGAAATCATATTCCTATGAAGGAATTCTTCATATCCTTCACATTTCATAGGAAAATAAACATTAGCCTAGACTCAATGGAAAAAATCCTATGATGTGAAACAAAGGACATCTTCTTTCCTATTCCTACTCATAGGATTTGAAATGCATGTCATCTCATTTCCTATGACTTTCCTATTCCTATAATTTTCCTATCCTATGAACTAAAGGAGGCCTCAACCATATCGTTCCTCTATCGAATACATATCAACCCACTTTAAATGTGAAATCAAACATTGTCAATTATAAGAAAATAACATTGATTTTCTCAAGCATGGCACAAAGTCTTGTTAACACTAAACATTATTAATAGAAGGATGTTGACCTCAGGCTGTCCATGAAGATGCACATCAATGTCAAGCTATTCTCCGATCTTAGCAACTTTGCTAATTTCCTACTTAATGGCACTGGTGTGCTCCTCCTCGGAGTTCATGAACTCTTTTTTTTTTCAGTGTTAGAAAAAATATAACTACCAACAAAACAGCCAGCCTCTTCTTCCCGACACAAGAGCTACACAAATCTGACAAGAAACTAAAACTGTTGTATTGATCAGTAATGGCGGTTACAGCCTAATGGGTTTTTATACATGACTTAAGACAATTGCAATTTCATTTAATTTGAAAAAAGAATCACATATACAATAATTACTTTTCTATGGACCGCTCAGAATATAATGGCGATAGTCTGATGCTACCACTCGCACGCCGCTTGCCCCGCTCAGAATCTGGACTGGCTGGTAGACTGGTATCTGAATGGTTTTCGCTCCACGCTCGCCATGCACAAATGATATATATATATATATATATACATGTTTCCATCCTGTAATACATGATGGGTGGTCGATACACTGTTCAGTTTTGACATGTCCAATGTTCATGCAATTGACCCTGGCAAGAAACATATTTGACTTACGGTTTTAACTTTTAATAGAAACGAACACCAAAACTAGAATCGTACGGCTAACTGAATTTTCTTGGCATAAACCACATATTTACGTAGCAATAGAGATTTAGATCCAAGTTGTTGCCTTGAACATAATCTTTGATGGGCCCGCACCTCCTGACCATCTACATCTTGACAGAACTTGTTCATAAGGTGGAAGGCTGCAGCTACTTCTGGAATTGAACACTGAACACCTAATAATTTGTGCAATATGAGTCCAATATTTTATTGTTTTGTCAGAAGCACAACTTGTGGAATTGCTAAGTTGAACGGCTGGCAACATACCTGACTTATCATTTCAAAATTCTTGTGATCTTGATCGAAAGGGTAGGTACCAACAAACATCGCGTAAAGGAAGGCCCCACATCCACACATTATCTATTGGCATACAAAGACAAATTAGTAGTGCTTCAGCAAATAAAACATAAATATATAAACCGTTGCGCTTAAATGCTATGCACCACTCATGACAACAAAAGGTGGATGTAAGATTCAGAAAGCAAGTAAAGCTTTTATGGCCTAGCAAAATGAAATAATCAGGCAACATATGGCAGAGTATGCACAACACAGTTTAAAGCACAAAGAGAATGGATTATACCTTGCGACCATATTGATGAGAAATACATGCTAGAGTCCCAACAGTTGATGTTGGTTCGGAATGATGAACCCATGTGGAAGCCCATTAACATACAGTTACAACATATACACTTTTCAGTTAACCTTCGGTAATTATTTTGTTGATAGTGGAACCCGGTCCATTGATTGGATCACAAGGAAAAAAGAAAAATAAATAAATTATTTTCCTGGGTTCATTCTTGCTCACGATAGTCACGATTCTTCAAAACAAACGTCTGCATTCACATGAGAGCTAAACACTAAAACCTTGTGTGTACGCAAATATTTATTTTCTTCTCACGTTCGGCCAGCTAACCATGTCATACCAATGCATATATCCATGGTGGCAAGAAGAAACGATATTCATATTAGCAAGGTCATAAATAGACATGCATGTGGTGTCCTTCAACATCTTTAGCCATGTTTCCATCAGAACAAGAAATAGAAACATCACCTCTGACAGAAACAAGATAGTCCAGGGTTGCCATTTGGGTCGAGTGTTTTTTTGGAAGAGGTGTAGTTCATCGTCAGATAAAAAGCATCCTTATGCACATACACTATGTTAGGAAACTTTGTATTCAACGCAGTTAATTTTTTTCACCATCATAGATTTCACCTGTAGCAATATATATCCGAGTGTGCCTGGGGAAATAAGAGCTTTCTTCAGAAGCTATTGCTGGAAGGAAATGCCGCCGATGCACAGCACACAGTAGCATTAAGACGGCCCACATGCAATATAAAGCGAATCTACATACTCATCCATCTAGGAGCTCTATACTTGTTAAAATTATCGTGTATGCATCCTTGCTAATGTGGCTTTCTCTCCTTGGTTGATAGCGAGAACTACGCTCTACGTCTACGTACGTGTCGGCGTCACCGATGCCCACTATGCATGTGAAAACTTAGTACGCTGCGCACTTGAGACGAGGAAGAGTCCAAATGCTGGTTGCACATGCATATAACATTATTATAAAGGCTATCCACAGTACTACGACGACTCATATCGGCCTTTCTTGACCACTTTCACCGATTAGAAAACATAATCGTGGGCTGTCGGCTGGAAAGAAAGGTCGGATGATCTCAACCGAAGGACCGATGGAAGCATGCATACACGGCTAAGGAAACGGAACCGATCGACGCCAGACTGAGACCAGCACATACATATGCTTATCTCGGCGCCTCCGGATCACGCATCGTGTCACGGCGTCACCTCGCACCGCTGGCCGGCCCGGCCTTCTTTCGCGCTCGGTGCGCCTGCTTTTGCGCGAGTCCGCTCTCAAAGGCGTCTGAATCTCAGACGATGAACGATGTACTGGTAGCCCTTGTTTCTCTGTCCCACAGCCGGCTTTTGGGTTCATCGGGTGACAAAGAGAAGATAGGGCTCCTTTCTTTTGGCGACGAGAAGCCGTCGAGCCGAAGGGGGGCATTGGAATTTGGAATGGAAAGGGGTGAAAGTGATGAGACTTGTGACGGGGATGCATGGTGGTTGGTGTTTGCCGAGACACGAAGCAGCTAGGTGAACAGGGATTGGTCCGAGGAAATTAAGAGCATCTACACCCGCAACCTGTAAATCCTGCGGTCGGGCGCATCCGCGAACACTCACCGTCACCTCTTAATTTTTCACTTTCACAGCTATGTCTCTCATTTTATCCTTATACGGAGTGCCGGACCACTGACCGGACACGTCCGAACGCACCTCATACTCATCCCATATATGAGGGGAATTTAATGAGTGCCGGACAACCCAAGCATTTAAAGAGGCTATGAGTGGTTTGATTGGGTCAACTTTTTCCTCCACTCTCCTGTCCGCCCGCCCGGTCAATATAAGAAGTCCGATTATAGATGCTCTAAGAGCATCTCCAACAGCCGCCCAATGCACGGCGTGCTAAAAACTAGTTTGCAGCGCGTCCATCACCTGGTTTGGCGCGGCGGGAAGCGCTGGCTCCAGCAGCCGCGCTAAAATGCAGCCCGCGCGTAGCTTCAGCAGTGCGTAAAAATACAGCGCACGCGACTTGCCGGCGCATGCCATATGTTGCATTTTGGACACAAAAATGAAATTCAAACATCACAAAACAAAGACATGGCACAATAATTTCACACAAACAAGTTGATAACTAAAGGTTCATCCAACCAAGTTCAAAATGCAAACCAAGTTCATGACACAAACGAAAGACACATCAACAATCAAGCCTCGTCCTCGTCTTCATCCTCATCTTCCTCCGATTCATCCGACTCCTCCGAAGACGACTTCGAGGAGCCGGAGCCGTCCGCCGCCTTATTTTTCTTTGCGGATGCCTTTTGTCCTTCTTCGACCGCGCT
>NC_041390.1:466978363-466994824 GCF_002162155.2 Triticum dicoccoides
CCCGCCACCGAGGTCATCCGTGGTGGCATGAAGAGGCTGCGCGCAATGCCGGTGCTCGGAGGAGTTCCGGCGGAGGCGAAGCCAAAGCTCCCCGCGCTAGTGTTTGCGGCGGCGGTGGAGGGGTCGCGGCTGTAGAAAGGGGTGAGGCGGGTGCTGGCGCAGGTGTCCATCAGATCAATTCACCGACGGCGGCGCGTGCGGGACGAAGGTGGCGTGATGGAGAGAGTGCGGCGCGAGCGCTCGATTGTGCCGCGCTGGAAGCGGGCGCACCAAATACACAGCGCGTGATGACGATTCAGACCGTGCGCCCAACTCTATATACCGTGTGTGCGGTTATTACGTGTCCGTTGGAGCCTCTCTACCAATTGCACGCGTGTTAAAAATAGTAAATTTACGGCACGGCGCTTATTTAGCGCGGCTGTTGGAGATGCTCTGATAGGGCGAGGGAGTAGATCGAGCTGTGTGGGATCGAGATTCCAGGACTGGCCAGTGTGGGAGGTGCGGAAGAATCTCTAATCAATGCATAGAAAGGGATGATCAGAAAGAGCTTGGTGCGCTGGTGTGTTAGGATCATCGGTGCAAGTACAAGCATACCCAGGAAAGAGGTCCAACAGGTGTTGCAGAAAAACCGTGCATTTCACATCACTACAATTTATGATTGATTCACAGGCGCGTTGGATGATCAACTAGAAGAAATTTGGGGTGGGCGTGGCTGGGTTTTGGTGCGCAATCTGTTCTTTTAAACGAATCCACAAGGACGTTCGGCTTAATAAAATTAATAAATCAACCTTTCAAAGAAAATGTGATCCTCTCTGCTCATAATCAGACTATACCTAGATTCTTTCTCCTCCCATAACTTAAGTCTTCTATTTAATCTTCATTAAAAACGTAAAAGGTGAATGTCTTCTAAATGTAAGTAGATACCTAAAGTAAGACCAATTTTGAATATATTTATCGATAACAAAAATATTCACTTTTGAGATGAGATTGACATTAAACTCTTTGGAAGCATGACATGTGTTTTATGAGGTTTCGTTGTGGGTCGAGTCCTGTGTGTGAGATATGTGTAAGGAGGTTTGTGGCATCCTCTTTCATTGTGTTTCTGTGCTCTCAAATTTAATCACTTAGATTGAATTAAGCCACATACAATATCTGGAGGATTGCCACAATCATTTTTTTGTTCCAATACAAAAATTTGTTCCCAAATCACATTGCCTGTTTGAAAGTGCTGCACCTTTAGTGTTGCGTGCCAGCTTTCAGGGAGAAGCCGCACCTCGTTAACAGCCAAAACGTCTTACATTAAGAAACAGAGGTAGTATATCACCACTATCATTACTCAATATTGAAATTCAGACTTAAAATGTGTACTTACTAAATTATTAGCTGCAACTAGCAGCACTTAACATTGCAGTTCAGACTTAGCAGTAGTAGTACTCAAGAGCAGATCATAGACTGCACAAAAAAAAGAGACTGCATCCATTTGAAACCAAAAAATAATTCAGAGTACACAATCATTCAAGTACTAAAAAAATGTGCATAGTATATTTAAAAAATGTTCACAATGTATTAAAAAGGCACCGCCATATATTTAAAAATATTTTATCTCATATTAATAAATTTTTATTCGGTATTTTATGAATGTTGATCGTGTACTAAGAAAATGCTTGCTGCGTATTTTAAAAGTGTTCAATGTGTATTAGAAAAGGTTCTTCGCGCATTAAAAATATATTCAGAATGTATTTAGAAATATTCGTTGTTTATTAAAAATAGTTCATCTTGTATATAAAAATAGATATTGTGTTTTAGAAAAATTAAACTTTTTTTGGAAAATGTTCATCATGTATAAAAAGTATATTAATCGTGTATATGAATATGTTTACCATGTATTAACAAATTTTTTGTCATGTACTAAAATATATATTCAGTGTATTTTATTGTTCAGTCGTATGAACATTTCTTCAAATCGTGTGAGCATTTTGTAAAATGGCATGAACAGTTTTAGAAAACAATTTATACGCACATTAGTATTTTTTGTATATAGATAGAGATCTCACACACATCGCTATATAGTTCTTCTTTACGAAAATGATCTGGATCTATCTATTTAAAGGTTCATCAAAAGTATAAAGCACCGCAAACATAAAGAAAATTACATTGAGGTCTCTGGGCCACCGAACGACCATTGTCGCTGCCATAGCAAGCCGCTGCGCTCTAAAGACCAGCTGCCTGGAGCCAGTCGTTGTCCTCGTCGTTGAACCCTTAAACCGATTTGAAAAACCCGACACGAAATCTCGTTGTTGCTTATGCACGAAGAGAATCAGAGTCCAGAAGACCGCTCGAAGATGAAGAATTAAAGCGTGCTTATCTAGAAAGCCCCCAAACTAAAGCGTGCTAGTGATTTTGACTCATGTCATAAGCTAGTACAGGTCTACTACCCCGAAATATGTCAAAGGTGGTCGACCAACATGGTTGACGATTTCAAAATACAAATCTCCATAGCCCGATTTTTTTTTCAAAATTTCGCGCGAACACACATATAGATATATATACCACGTGTATGCAAAATTACATAACACTATACTTCCACGCGTGGCGTATACAAAAAAAGACAAATACATATTTCCAAAATGGGCCGGCCTTTTTTGTTCTTGGGCCGGATTTCTTTCTGCACAGCCTACAAATCACGATTCTTTTAAAAAATAAATTCTTACATGGTGGTGCGGAACACATATTTTTTTCCACGGTTTTTTTTTTGAATATTTTCGGAACTTTTAAATAGGCCTTTTGATTTTTCGAAGAAACCCATCCTCCGTGGTGGGCGTCCGGCAAAAGTGCGCACTCTCTCGTAACATAGGCAGGGCATATTACGGCGCTTAATGAGCGAGCGATGACGCGGTAATGCTCGCAATTAGCGGGGAGACAGGCTACATCTGCCATCCTCAACCTTGAGCTGGCCACCCCTTTCATCACTGAAGCAGCCTGTGCTGCATTGCTAGTAGTACAAGCTAGCCGTGACGCTTGCACAGACCACGGCCTGATTGTTGACGTGGTTTCCCCTCCTAGCTACGACGCTATGAGGTGAGAGAATCCTCGACTAACTTTTGTGTAGCCGAGTCGAGTCAGCCAGTGGGCGTGCGCCCTAGACAGCCCTGTACGGGGCTGATTCGGATAGCGCTCGCTTATCCGATCCGATCCCAAGGCACAGGTGACGATTGACGATCCGGCCCCCACGCCACGCATGGGCATGACAGGATCGGCCACTTTGCTGAGTCGGAACGACCAGCTTCATACCGGCCGCCCGCTCGCTTTTTCTCTTCTAGATCGTCTCGCCTTTGCCCGTGCGCATCATCTGGACTGGACTGGTCGTCGTTTTGTCTTGGGTTCATACGCAGATCACCGTCGCGCCGAGTCAGCGGCAAGACCGCTCGTCCGGGGTCGACGCCGATGCTTATCATGCGGAGCAAGTGATAGAATCGCAGCAGCGCATCACTCCTTAAACCGGCGGCAATGACGACCACGAATTCCATTGTTTCATACCAAATTCATACGGATTACCACTGAAATGTACTTGGTATATATACTACTACTATACTTGTTCGGCCTGTCGTGGCACTGTGGCACTGTTCGTGTTGTAACACAAACTAAACTCTATTCCTTGGCTTTTCTTAATTAACTCACCCGTCCTGACATGTAAGACCATAATTTAGAAATGCATGCTCTAGTCAATGCAACAAAAAAATCGATCGGATGAAAAAGAACAAGCAATAGGCTCCGATATAATGTAAAAGTACATGCTCTAACCGATATAACCAAAAGACCGATCTGATGAAAGAGACTAAGCAATACAACACATAAGACCATCTGGTGAGTAGACTGATGGAGATTCAGCTTACTCACCAGCCCGATCAGTTGTGTTGGAAGCTTACTAGACCTGGGGAATTCACTATCAAGTCGATGTACATTGATGTCATCAACTCTAGTGTTATTCCTAGTTCAAAACATGTTTGGAAAGTTAAGGTTCCTCTGAAAATCAAAGTGTTTATGTGGTTTATAAATAAACAAGTCGTTCTAACAAAAGATAATTTGATTAAGCGCAACTGGACAGGTTCTACTAGGTGTAGTTTCTGTGATCGGGATGAAACTATCCAACATCTTTTCTTTGATTGCCCGTTGGCGAGAGTGTTGTGGCGCTCGGTGCAAATTGCCTTTAACATTACTCCTCCGAATTCGGTCAGGTCGTTATTTGGAACGTGGCTTGCTGGTATAGAGGCCGAAACAGCTAGACAAATTCGAGTAGGAGCATGTGCGTTGTTATGGGCAATTTGGAACTGCAGAAATGATTTGGCTTTTAACAGAACAACAACTATTCATTTTTTGCAGGTTTTATTCCGGGCTACTGCGCTAATCCGTATGTGGTCCTTACTCTCCGACGGAGGCCAGGGAGCGTTTGGTTACTGGATCTGTCCGGTGGGAGATGGTAGCGTGGGATATCTTCAACCGGTTTGGATGGCGGTCATGTAATAGGATAGGCGATTACTTTACCTATCTATCTATCTTATGCCAGCCGGTTGTGGCTTTTGGGCCTTTTTTTGTTTTTCTAGCTCTTTGTGAGTCAGCCTACTTTTTTCAGCAGATTGCAAGACCTTGTTGAACTACTTTATTTATTTATAATTGTGGCCGTATGCATCACACTGATGCAGAGGCCCGGGAGTTCCCTTTTTAAAAAAAACATAAGACTATCTTAATCTTACATAAATAAGCAATCTTTTATCTCTTGTTAAAAAAGAACGGAAATGTTAACTCCCACACGTGTGGGCGTTTGCATCTCGCCCACACGCGTGGATCCGCGTCCGTTCGTGAGCGCACGAATCTTGGCATGTTTCTAGTGCCACGTAGGATTGGCCTGGTGTCTGGGCGTTCAGCCGGTCGCCCACACGGCCGTTTCACCACACAGGAGGGGCTGGTGTGTGGGCGTTCAGCAGTTCACCACATGTGTTTTGCAGGGTACACAACAACTGCCTAGTGTGCACGTAAGCAGATGGCAACTCTCTTTTACCGAGTTGCCATATGTTTTTGCATGGTACATGGCAACTGCCCTAACGTGCATGTACATGGCAACTACCCTAACGTGCACGTAAGCAGATGGCAACTCTTCCTTTTTACATGGCAACTACCCCTAGCATGTTTGTGAGCATATGACAACTCTCTCAACTGCGTAGTGTTAGTATGTGGCAACTCCTAAAGTTATGAAATTATGGCAACTACATTAGATCAGATCATACATGGCAACTGCAGTTGAGCAACCATGGCAACTGCAGTTAAACGAACATGGACGAGGGTCTGGACCATGGCAACTGCGGGCGCGCGGTGACCGTCACGTGTGGCGTGCGGGACCAGGAAGTACGAGGCCTGACATACGGGCATGTTGGCATTATCAACTTCGCCCACACGTACGCGTGTGAGAAGGATCGGGAGGGGAAAAAAGAGGCGTGTGGGCACTAGTTATTTGCCCACACGTAGATATGTGGGCTGTTCCTCTTATACACCACACAAAAAGTGTGATCGAACTTTCTAACGTCCACACATGTGGCATTTATCGGCGTCTAAAAAGAATTGTAGAAAGGCCAAGAAAGAGAAGCTAGCAAACGGGATGCGTCCTCTCCCGCCGTTGTTCAAGTTGAAGACGTTTCCATCCAGTGCGACCCAAGGCCTGCTCTGCTGACAAGCAAGTGCCTGACAGCAGATTTTGACGGCGACCAAAACGTAGGAATCCTTCGTCATAACACCAACGGCACCTCTTAAAATCTTAACCATGGATAAGCACGAGGTTATCTTCTTCCCTAGTCGTTTGTTTATATTATATCGAGGCGTGATCAAAAGGACATCTTGACTCCTTTGTTCCCTCGCGCTCAAAGTTGATGATGCACCAACCTTTAATTTCCAATCACCGCCGCACCAATCCATTCGCCTCAACGGCCCAAAGCAATATTGCAATGTTTTTTTTAGGGAATAATATTGCAATGTTTGTTTAGTTCGCGGGTGCGTGCCAGCCTCGCCCCTGCTGCATATTTCACGCTTGTTTAATTCACCGAGGGAGGGCTGCAAGTGGTGCATTGGCATTTTGGATTCGCGTTCAGGTCTCTGTCCGTTGACAAAACCTACAGGCTAATCGTGCCGTGCATCGCCTTTCATCCCAGTTTTTATAAAAACTAGTAGAATGCTCGTGCGTTGCCACAGGCTTTTTAAATATTTTGCTGAAGTTATAAAAAGATAATATGTGTTAAATTTCAAAGGTAGAGACAATATAACACAGACACCATTGCATAATAATTGAAGTCGAGTCCTCTCTCCCCTCCCTCCTCCCGAATCGCCTCGTGTGCGACCGGGAGGAAACTCTAGCCACTGCCAGCGGGGGCGGCACGCACGGCTCGGGTGCTGGCTAGTGGCCATGACCGTGAGGGCGGCTAGCTTTCGGCATTCGGTGGTGGGGGTGGTCGGCCTGTTTGGTTGCGCATCCCCTGTTCCGTTGGTGGATAGTGCTTACCAGGGTGAAAACTTTGTTTGCCTTTGGCCGACTGACGGCGACGGTGTGTGTGGACGTCGTATCCTTCCTAAAGGCTCCGTCATGGCTGTTCTTGATGCTCCGCGACGCTCTGGGTGAAGACCCTGATCCTTTGGATTGGGTGGTGGTGGCGCTACGCGTCGTGATCTTCTTGAAGACGCCGCTTTGGAGGCCCTGATCCGTCGATGTTTGACTGCTCCTCTTCGTGGTGTCACGTTGAGGGCTTCTTCAAAATCTAGCGATGATTTATCTTCCAACCTATAGTGTGCTATGTTCTGCTTGGAGTTTGTAGTTGTTCTCCAGCACCTCTGTATCCTGCTCCGGGTGTGTGTGGGCGTGCGTTGTATGCGGTGGTTTGCGGTTGATCGATGATCATTGCTTTATATATAAAGCGGGGCAAAAGTCTTTATCGACAATAATTGAAGTATGAGTGATGTTATTTCTAAAACATCATTAGAACCCATCATTTTTTATCTCTGGTGAACAAAGTGGAACATATAAAAAGTCTGACTAACACATTTTTTATTTGCAATAAATCCTGGATACTGCTAATTACATATAAATATATAAATATATACTCCCTCCGTTTCTAAATGTAAGGCTTTTTAGACATTTCAAGTGCACTACAACTTACGGATGTATGTAGTTATATTTTAGAATGTAGATTCACTCATTATATTTGGAAATAGAGGGAGTACAAATATTTGAATCTCTATAAAACTTATATTTGGAAATAGAGGGAGTACAAATGATATTTTATACTCTTTCTTCTCTACTTTTATAAAAACAGAGTTTTTTTTGAATCTCTAAAAAACTTATATTTGGAAATAGAGGGAGTACAAATGATATTTTATACTCTTTCTTCTCTACTTTTATAAAAAAACAGAGTTTTTTCTGACCTGGAAAAACAGAGTTGGTGATGATGGTGTGCCTGCCATCCTGCAATATAGGCGTCCAATTTATATCTGACGGATAGGAAGGAAACTATGGTAATTTTGCAAAAAGATACCCACAGCCCTCTTCACATTTGCAAATAAGGCCTTCCCTCATTCATTCTCTTCTCCCACAAGATAAACTACTCATACAAATGCATCTTGATGTTCTGTGCAAAGCACGGGCATCTTGCTAACTTCTTATAAAAAATAGAGTTGGTGATGATGGTGTGCCTGCCATCTTGCAATATAGGTTGTCTGATTTATATCTAACAGCTAGGAAGAAAACTATGGCAATTTTGCAAAAAGATACCCACACCCATCTCACATTTGCAAATAAGTCCTTCCCTCGTTCATCCTTTTCTCTTATAAGATAAGCTATTCATACAAATGCATCTTGATGTTCCGTGCAACGCATGGGCATCTTGCTAGTTACATATATATATATATATATATATTTGTGGTTAGGAGTTTCTAGTACAAAGTTCGCCACGTACAATTGTTTTTGCTTTTTTCCTAAACTACCCTCCCACCTCATCCACTCTCTCGCTCACTCACCCACTCTCTGTCTCGCCTGCGTCGCCGGCGCCTCTCCCTAGCTCGTGTCGCCGGTGCCTCTCCCTTGCCCGCGTCGCCGGTGCCTCTCCATTGGCTCCGTCGTCGGTGCCAAGATCTCATTTTTATTCTCCGGTGGCTGATTTCGAGTGCGTCGGCTCGATCTGCAACGGCCTTCCTCCACTCCAACGCCGTGCGATACGTCATCCCTTCCTAGCTCCCTCGCTCCTGCTCATCTGGATTCACTCACTCTCGTCTCTTCTCCCTCTCTAACCCCGTCTCCATTACCAGGACGATGCCATGGAAGGGCCACCATGACCAGGAGCAGGACGACGCCTTGGAAGGTTCACCGACAGGAGCAACTACGTACGGTCTGATCTTCTCCACTGACAGGGATATCGACATGGAGGTCCGCCATGGAAGGCCTGGAGCTCGTCATGGAGGGGCCCTCCTCTCTCTTCCCCTCCCTCTACTCTGTTGGTTGGTTGGACGAAAGACCACCGCTCGTCCGGCTCTCCTTCTTCCACCGTTGCTCCCCTCCCACCATAGTGCCACAGACGCTATGCCAAGCACGGAAGGTATCACCCTCCTCCCTATTTGCTTGCTTGCTGCAACTTATCTTCAGAGATGATAAAACTGTAGAAATCTGAAACTGCAGAAATCTTTGGAGTTCCTTCTTTAGAAACTTTTATTCTGGCGCAGTTTGTACAGATTTTTATGTACAGTACGCAAAGTCATATGACTGCTGAAAATGGACCGTCGTATATGCCTGTACATGGTTGGGGGAGGCACGGTCAGCGTTGGTGTATTTTCAGTTTGTACTGTCATAATTTCCGGTTTGTAAAACTGAGAAGTGTATTTTCCATTTTGAAACTGAGATCTGCTTGCACTATCATACAGTAATTTTCAGTTTGTAGATGACTTTAATTGATGGGTTTCTTCTTTGTAATTAGATTCGGGGAGCCGCCTCGATCCAGAGTACTCGCAATCCATTATAGGGCAATTCAAATCCTGCCTCTGGAAGCATTGGTTGACCTATTGGCACAACCCAAATTACAACCTTGTCAGATTTTCCTTCACTTTGTTCACAGCCTTGCTGCTTGGCTCCATCCTTTGGAAGATTGGCACCATTATGTAATTACCGTACTTATCTTTATCTTTTACTCCTTGATTACAATGTACCAGCATCTGAATTTTTTGTGCCTTAATGCAGGGGTGGATGCCAATACTCTTAGAATGGTCATTGGAGCAATATACACAACAATGATGTTTGTCCCCATCAACAACTGTGCAACCGTTCAACCAATTGTTTTAATCGAGAGAACAGTTTGTACAGAGAGAGGGCTGCTCCATTGCTCAGGTAAGAATATAAAAGATCCTTGGCAGCTCCTGAGATTATTTGTGCCTTGTCAGTGTGCAAATGTAGTTTGTCTTGTGTATTGCATATGCACATCACATGGATTATGCTTGCATTTACTTCAAAATTTACGGCAATCGCTAGTTGTCTTTTGAGCGAAAACTGAAATTTAAGTTCTCTGCTGAATTTGGGGTGTACTGTTGGTTAGTTTGTTACTGTAAGTACCAACATTTCAGCAAAAGATTATTGATTTGTTTTTTAAAATCCATATCTTGAACTGAAAATCCTTGATACATGTTATTTGTTAATGGTAATAGTTAGTGTTAGACTCTGTTATATGGAATCTACTTTATCATGGACATGCCTAGGGGCTTAGTGTAGTTATTGTGGCCCTAGCCGTCAGAGCTGAACTATCGCTTGTTATCCCTATAGATGTTCGTGCTAACTGAATATGCTAATTTGCATTGCTTTTGTTGCATAACCATGTTTTTTTTTTCTGAAGCTACTTATGCAGCGAGGGTACAGGTTGTTCTAGATGGCTCTGTAGACAGTGAGAATGAGGAGACTCAAACCCATGAAGATTCTAATGAGGAAATCGATTATGATAAATAACAACACAGGTAATCTTTCAGACAGACACACCAAAAAAAAAATAGTTCGGTCCTTAATTCATTACTTCCAAAATGTAAAGTAAATTCCAGAGACACATAACACAGAGTCCTTTGTGCTAAAATTTCTAATTAACCGCTCCAAAATATGTACTCGCCACAAATAAACTTTCTAATTCGCTAGTCTTCATCTTTGACTCACTACAAATAAATCTATGAAAATAGATCTCTGCTAAAAATCCTGCAAAAATTCCCATAAAATATTTCAATAAAATCTAAGAAGTTTTCATCTTTGAAAATCTACCACGATGTCATAGGTTAAAATCCAATCACTTCATCATTGGTCCAATTAATTTTTTATAACAAAAGTTGTTCAATTTGTGACTAAGAAAGTGGTTGAATTTTAGAGTGGTAATATGGTATACCTCGGATAGGTTGGTCTATGATAACCGGAGGTGGAGTGGATCAGCATCCAATGTGAGGCACTCACTGACGGTCTGTCCGTGGTTGTGGGTATGCGTCCGGCGCCTAGGGATCAGAGTCCGAATAGCAGAGTTCGTCGGTGTGGGCTAGCAACGTCAAGACTTTAAAAAGATTATCATCAATTGTGCACTACATATCTGATCTTGACAGTGCAATATGAACATGACTCATGTTTAATACAGCGAACAGAATATCAAATTAGAAATGGTGGTGTTGTTTGGCTGGAGGGGACGGTAATTCAGGGAGGGGTAGGGAGGGTGGATTATGAGTTTGAGGGTTGAAGTCCCATCATTTTAGAAAGTTCAATATACATCAACACTTCATGATGATTCATCATAGGATGCATTTCAAGATACAAATCAGTCACTCACAGTTTTTGTCTGTCTTACCAAACATGAAAGTAAAACTAAAACCATAATTTACATGCCTAATCCCACCATGATGTCCCACCCTGTCCCAGTTGATGCCCAAGCCAAATAATCCAGGGAAGATATGTAGAACAATGTAATGTATGACCAGAGAACCAAACTACTGAGATCAATACAGTGAGAAAACTAAGTTTTTGAAAAGTAGTCAATGATAAAAAAAATGTTAGAACTTCATCAGTTGACACCATAACAAGTAAAAACACAGAAGACATGTGACTGCTAATTACTCAATAGATGTAGATCAAGGTCCCTCTATAATACCTGCAATGTTAGGAGTCATCTAAGCCCAAACAGGCATCATGCCTTCTCATTTATCCAACCAGAAACCTCCTCTAAGAAGGCACGACCCTGTCCAACGGTGGCACATTTTTCACTCGGGCATGCCATGTTGGCATGAGAAATAATCTCAAGAGCATCCCATTTAACCAAAAATGTTACCATTCCAGATTACTCAACGCGTTGAATAATCTCATGCCATGCAGCTAGTTGTATCCTATGCGGACATGCGTGTCCTGTTAAATTAGAATTCATCACAATAACAGAAATGCAAAGCGGAGAAAGCACATATGTTGGTGTCACGGTAAGCAGCCAATTAGTACAAGCTTCCACATTATGCAAAATTGCACTACAAAGATATTGTTACCTATATGCGATATTCTATTTACATGTAGAAGGTAGATTGCATCGTCATAGAAAGTATAGAAAATTTCAATGCTTACAGACTTACCTTCCCATTATTCTTTCTCAGATCAGCAGAGATGAATCGGCTTCCACCGGATCCTTAGCTGGTGTAGCCTCAACTGCTTGCTCAGGACGATTGCTTAGCATGACGTGCAGCCTCCCGCGGTAGTAGTTCAAATCCTGCACAATGACACAAAAGGCATAGACCGTCAGAACACAGTCCAATGGTTTCTAGACCTGGCGTACATCGACGCCTCCATGGCTGCTGAACAGGATGAAGAGGAGCACTGGAGGAGGACCATGGCAGCGGTGAGACCCAACCCGTCGCGGCGCCTAGTGAGCAGGCGCACGGGCACACCAGTAAAGCACATCACAGCGGCGGCCGTGTCCTCCATCTCGATGCTTCAGCCGGGCGTCACCATGCAGTCACACAACGACCTGCACTCCATGATAACCTCTCGATTCCGCCGCCCCCGAATCTCACGGCGTCGAGGTGGCCATGGGAGGGCTCGCCGGAGTGGTTTAGGAGAGGATCAGGGGTTGTGGAGATCAGGGTGGAGGTGGTTTGGAGAGGTTCGGGGGTGAGGGCGGGTCTGGATAGGATGGAGACCGTGAAAGGAAACCAAAAACATAGGTGATTTCCTCCCTTTTTTCCATGCGGAAGAGGAGGTGGAGTCAAACGTTTTATTTGGAGAAAAATCGGTGGGGGAGATCGATCGATGCGAGGGTTGCGTGCGAACGAACGAACGACGTACGGACTCCTTCATTAGAAGTAGAGATTCAGACACATGTGCTCCTTCCCGGTCACAACGCAGACATTTCTTCCTTCTTCCAAGTAGTGTATTATTCCTCACTAAACAACCGTGATGCACGCCCACCTTGTATTATTAAACTATATATCATATCAATGGGAGACCTGCAAATTTGAAAGGAATCACTCACTGATAGTAGTACTATTAGTATTACCAAACAACGGCTGAACAAAGAAGATTCTCCGTTGGAGAAGAGAACGTCTGTGCAAATTTTGCACCTGCACCCTCACCACCTGTCACGAACCAGCTTCCGGATTCCACTGCTCACACTTTTTACTGTGCCAACGCCACTAACCCTAGCGACAAGTTTCAGACTTAACCACACAAATTTCACAATGGCGTGGCGCGTAATCGCCTCCAACTGATCGAAGGTTTCTTCGAGCGACGCATTACGCGCCATTCATCTCATCTTGATGCTCTGTTCCTCACGTCGCTCAACACATCAAGCAACTAATCGCTCGTGAGAAGTGAGAACGATCACTGGTCGCTTCGCCGCTTCAGCTCACCAGCTGCTGGACGGCGCCGGCGGCCAGCCACGGCTGGGCTGGGAGGGTCAGCTGGACCGGAGCCTGCGCCGGCGGGGGCGGCACCAGAGCCATGGCCATGGACGCTGCCGCGGCCTCGCCTCTCTTTCTCCTCTTCGACGACCCGGGCGCGCTGCAGGAGGGAGATGAAGAGTCGGGGCTCGCCGGCTGGGGAGACGGACGCTTCTGGCCCGCGGCTGCGGCGGCGGCGGCGATCTCGGAGCCGATGCGGAGCGGGAAGTTGAGGAGCGCGCGGGAGCCGCGCATGCGGTAGGCGGCGCGGTCGTAGGCCACGGCGGCGTCCTCGGCGCTGTCGAAGGTGCCGAGCCACACGCGCGCGCCGTTCTTGGCCGGGTCCCGGATCTCCGCCGCGAACTTGCCCCACGGCCGCTGCCTCACGCCTCTGAAGTGCTTCCCCCTCGACGCCGCCGCCGCGACCTCGGCCTCCTCCTCCGCCCACGGCGCGTCCGGCCCGGGCGCCGGCGGCGCGAGGAAGCTGCCGAGGCAGGAGCCGTCGTAGGAGCCGTCGGGGGAGGGCAGGAGCTCGGGCTTGACGGCCGCGAAGGAGCCGTCGGGGAGCCAGCCGCAGGAGAAGGCGTCGCGGAGGGCGCCGTAGACGACCATGTCGTCGGCGTCGTTGGGACGGAACGGGAGCGACTCGCTCCACTGGTCCGCCACCAGGCTGCCGAAGCTCGCGCTCCGGCAGTACGCCGGCCGCGCCGGCTCCTCCAGGAGCTGCTGCCGGATGCTGTCCAGCGCCGCCGCCTCGGACGCCGGATTAAGCAGCAGCATCTTGTCCTGTGTGGTCGCGTCTGGTCGTAGGATGATCTGAGTTCGCTCTTGGGATTCGCCGAGCGTTTGTCAGTGGATTTTGTGGAGGGGCTGGTTTCGGTCTCCCGGTTTATATACAGAGAGCGCGGAAGGGCGTCACGTGCTTCTAGCTTCGCCGAACGTTCCTGCGTTAGCCCCACGTGATTCCATTGTTTTTCTTATCGTTTTGGAAGGTAATGATGATGAATTGATGATGATGGTGTAGTGAATTAGTGGAGCACTCAAACTAACATAAGCATCAACGATTTTGCTCAGCACTCCTTCATGTTTTTTGTTAGGTCCCTTTTAAAAACCACTAAGCATGGATGATTAAATTAAGTGCAGATCATGTGTTGACCTGGCTCTGCTGGCCAAACAGGCATGGCGTCTCCTTGATAATCCCGACTCATTGTGTGCTACTATTCTAAGGGCCAAGTATTACCCTGATGGTGATTTGCTGAACTCCAAGCCAAAACATGGTGCTTCCTTCACCTGGCAAAGCATTATGGCAGGCATTACTACTCTCAAGCGTGGCTATATTTGGCGAGTGGGGGATGGACATAACATCAATATCTGGGAAGATGTTTGGATGCCAAATTATGCCACTAGAAAGATTATGACCCCTAAGGGGGGACATTTGTTATTAAAAGTGGTTGATTTGATTGACCCGGCCTCCAATAATTGGGATGAGGACCTGATTAGACAAACTATGTGGTCCATTGACGCACAACGGTTTCTTTCAATCCCAATTTCGCAACATAATATGACAAATTTTATTGCCTGGAGTTATATGAAAAATGGTATGTTTTCGATACGGTCTGCTTACCATGTGGAGTGGAATTATCAGTATGGGAGTAAATTAAAACATTCCAACGGGATGGGGCGAACCACACCTAATCCTATATGGTGTCAGATATGGAAGTTATCTTGTCCGGCAAAAGTCAAAATCTTTTTATGGCGGACACTACATGGCACTCTTCCATGTCGGGCAACACTGACTAATAGACACATGAAGGTCTCGCCTCTTTGTCCTTCCTGCTCTCAGGGTGTAGAAGATACAAAGCACATGCTTTTCCTATGTATAAAATCAAAGGATATTTGAAAAAGGCTAGGGATGGATGTGATTATTGATAAAGCTTGTGAGATTGATCGTGCTGGAGAAAATCTAGCAAATGTACGAGAAATGGGGTACCAAAATGTACAAGAAATGATACCTATCTCAGCTTGGTATCTATGATCGGAAATACGGAAATTAATACACAAGGAATTAACTCAAAATGCGACTCAGATATCAATCGGGATCATATCTCTCACATATAATTTTGTAAATGCGTCATCTTCAAAGGCGTCTATGAAAAAGGGGGGGTTGGCACTGTCCTTCTAGGGGCTTCGTGAAACTAAATGTTGACGTCTCCTTTGACCATGACATGCTAAAGGGTACGATGGGGGCGGTCTTGAGAGACGACAAAGATATGTTTATTGTAGGAGGAAATGAAAAGATCGACTACTGCGCGGATGCTTCGATGGCAGAAGCCTTAGCTCTCAAATTTGGCCTAACATTAGCACAAAGGGCGGGATGTAACTGCCTAATCATCAACTCAGACAATCTAAAGGTGATTGAGACCATGCAGGACGGACGACAGTTAGCCGGGTGTGGCGACGGCGATTTTCGATGACTGTTATCACTATACATGTGATTTTATTATGACTAGATTCGAACATTGTAATAGAGGCAATAATAAAGTTATTATTTATTTCCTTATATCATGATAAATGTTTATTATTCATGCTAGAATTGTATTAACCGGAAACTTAGTACATGTGTGAATACATAGACAAACAGAGTGTCACTAGTATGCCTCTACTTGACTAGCTCGTTGAATTAAAGATGGTAAAGTTTCCTAGCCATAGACATGAGTTGTCATTTGATTAACGGGGTCACATCATTAGAGAATGATGTGATTGACTTGACCCATTCCGTTAGCTTAGCACGATGATCGTTTAGTTTGTTGCTACTGCTTTCTTCATGACTTATACATGTTCCTCTGACTATGAGATTATGCAACCCCCGAGTACCGGAGGAACACTTTGTGTGATACCAAACGTCACAACGTAACTGGGTGATTATAAAGGTGCTCTACAGGTGTCTCCGATGGTACTTGTTGAGTTGGCATAGATGGATTAGGATTTGTCACTCCTATTGCCGGAGAGGTGTCTCTGGGCCCTCTCGGTAATGCACATCACTATAAGCCTTGCAAGCAATGCAACTAATGAGTTAGTTGCGGGATGATGCATTACGGAAACGAGTAAAGAGACTTGCCGGTAACGAGATTGAACTAGGTATTGAGATACCGACGATCGAATCTCGGGCAAGTAACATACCGATGACAAAGGGAACAACGTATGTTGTTATGCGGTTTGACTGATAAAGATCTTCGTAGAATATGTAGGAGCCAATACGAACATCTAGGTTCCGTTATTGGTTATTGACCAGAGACGTGTCTCGGTCATGTCTACATAGTTCTTGAACCCGTAGGGTCCGCACGCTTAAAGTTCAGTGATGATCGGTATTATGAGTTTTTGTGTTTTGATGTACCGAAGGTAGTTCGGAGTCCCGGATATGATCACGGACATGACGAGGAGTCTCGAAATGGCCGAGATGTAAATATCGATATATTGGACGACTATATTCGGACACCGAAGTGTTCC
>NC_041390.1:466995266-467043556 GCF_002162155.2 Triticum dicoccoides
ATTTAGGCCTCATGGGCCTTAGTGGGAGAAGAGGAGGGGCGGCCAGGGCAGCCGCGCGCCCCCTCCCCCTCTAGTCCGAATTGGACAAGGAGGGGGGGGGGCGCCCCCCTTTTCCTTCTCCTCCTTTCTCCCTTCCTTCCTTCTCCTACTCCAACAAGGAAAAAGGAGGAGTCCTACTCCCGGTGGGAGTAGGACTCCCTCCCTGGCGCGCTCTCCTATTCTCTATGTTCGGCAGCAAGTTTTGTTTGAGGCAAGCAAAAGTAATCAAAAGGGCTAAATTTAACGGGACAAAAGTCCCCAAGATCAACCTTGGGAGGTATAGGTTCCTCCTTTGGTCCTTCATAATGCACAACCAATTCATCATTATAAGCATTGTTTTGACAGAACTTTGTGAGACTATATTCAAGAGAATATCCTAGTTCATTATTTCGAACAGACAAATCATCATTAAGTTCAGAAATTCTATCAACTAAAACATTGGTAGGAACCCTTTTTCTAAGATTTTCATTGAAAGCAACATAGTCTAGAGATTGAAAACGCATTATTTCTTCTTGATCAAAGAGGATAGCCTCTATGGGAGGACGGCAAGCGTCCACCCTATAATGCGCAAAGATTTCTTTGGCTTCTTTTATTATGAATCTAAACTCATGAGCCAAAAAGATAGTAGCGGCACGCTTAAAAGAAGAATGCTCAATATTAGAAAATTCCAGAAAAATCCTTTGTATGGAAGGATGCATGTGCATGAATTGTCTTTCAAGTGCAACTACAAGCATGGCAATAGCGTTCGCAAGACTACTAGTTCTGTGAAGGATAGAACTACCCATAGAAGGTAAAGCACCGACATAAGTAAAGAAATCTTGAATAACTCCTTTTCCAATAATATTACCACTACCAACACGGAATTTTTTTGTATGAAAGATGGTAGGTTCTTTAGAAGGAGCATCAGAATTTATCATGATATTATTATTGTCCATATCGACAATAATTTCCCCAACTTCAGACATAGAGGCAGAAGGTAAAGGACTTGACATAACGACAAGCTAGCAAACTAACACAGGAGCAAACAAAAAGGCAAACGGAGAAAGAGAGGGAGGATAGAGAGAGAGAGGGCGAATAAAATGGTAAGGGTGAAGTGGGGGAGAGGAAAACGAGAGGCAAATGGAAAATAATGTAATGCGGGAGATAGGGATTGTGATGGGTACTTGGTATGTTGACTTTTGCGCAGACTCCCCGGCAACGGCGCCAAAAATTCTTCTTGCTACCTCTTGAGCACTGCATTGGATTTCCCCGAAGAGGAAGGGATGATGCAGCAGAGTAGCGTAAGTATTTCCCTCAGTTTTTGAGAACCAAGGTATCAATCCAGTAGGAGGCTACGCTCGAGTCCCTCGTACCTACACAAAAACAATAGCTCAACGCAACCAACGCGCTTAGGGGTTGTCAATCCCTTCATGGTCACTTACGAAAGTGAGATCTGATAGAGATGATAAATAATATTTTTGGTATTTTTTGTATAGAGATGCAAAGTAAAAAGTAAAAGCAAAGCAATAATAAAGTGATGGAGATTGATATAATGAGAAAGAGACCCGGGGGCCATAGGTTTCACTAGTGGCTTCTCTCAAGAGCATAAGTATTCTACGGTGGGTGAACAAATTATTGTTGAGCAATTGACAGAATTGAGCATGGTTATGAGAATATCTAGGTATGATCATGTATATAGGCATCACGTCCGAGACAAGTAGACCGAAACGATTCTGCATCTACTACTATTACTCCACTCATCGACCGCTATCCAGCATGCATCTAGAGTATTAAGTTAAACACAGAGTAACGCCTTAAGCAAGATGACATGATGTAGAGGGATAGTTTCATGCAATATGATAAAACCCCATCTTGTTATCCTCGATGGCAACGATACAATACATGCCTTGCTGCCCCTTCTGTCACTGGGAAAGGACACTGCAAGATCGAACCCAAAGCTAAGCACTTCTCCCAAGAAAAACCAATCTAGTAGGCCAAACCAAACTGATAATTCGAAGAGACTTGCAAAGATAACCAATCATACATAAAAGAATTCAGAGAAGATTCAAATATTATTCATAGATAGACTGGATCATAAACCCACAATTCATCGGTCTCAACAAACACACCACAAAAAGAAGATTACATCGAATAGATCTCCACAAGAGAGGGAGAGAACATTGTATTGAGATCCAAAAAGAGAGAAGAAGCCATCTAGCTACTAGCTATGGACCCGTACGTCTAAAGTAAACTACTCACACTTCAACGGAGGGGCTTGGATGATGATGTAGAATCCCTCCGTGATCGATGCCCCCTCCGGCAGAGCTCCGGAACAGGCCCCAAGATGGGATCTCGTGGATACAGAAAGTTGCGGCGGTGGAATTAGGTTTTTGGCTCCGTCCCCGATGGTTTGGGGGTACGTGGATATATATAGGAGGAAGAAGTTCGTCGGTGGAGCTTCGAGGGGCCCACGAGGTAGGGGGCGCGCCCTAGGGGGGGCACCCTCCTCCCTCGTGACCACCTCGTGGCTTTCTTGACGGAGGGTCCAAGTCTCCTGGATCTTATCTGGTGAGAAAATCACGTTTCTGAAGGTTTCATTCCGTTTGGACTCCATTTGATATTCCTTTTCTTCGAAACCCTAAAATAGGCAAAAAAACAACAATTCTGGGCTGGGCCTCCGGTTAATAGGTTAGTCCCAAAAATAATATAAAAATGGACAATAAAGCCCAATAATGTCTAAAACAGTAGATAATATAGCATGGAGCAATCAAAAATTATAGATACGTTGGAGACGTATCACCGGTACACAATCAGCGCCCCACTCATCAACCGCCGCAACAATGCTCTCCGGTTCAGCAACAGCCACGCCGGCGGGGGCGGGGAGCTCTGCGCCACCTCCGGCTCAAGTTCTGTCTAACTTGTTCGGCGCTTTTGGCAAGATTGATGGCCGCAGAAGTGGACGCAGCAGCCCGAGATCAGCACAATGCCGAGATGGCAAAGGTGAAAGATCAGATAACTCAGGCTAAAGCGGACCTAGCGGCAGAGAATGCTAGGATGGCTACAGAACGGGCCGAGTTGGAAGCTCAGGCCTACCGGCTTAGGCTGGATCATAATGCTTCAGAGGAAGTCATGAGAAGAAGATACCGATCGCATCTCCCGCCGAGAGATGAGTCAAGAAATCTCTTCAACGCGCCAGGAGCAGGAACTAGTAACCAGCCAATATTAAATCGGACGGAGGCGCCAGGAACAGGAGCGCCGGTTCAGCCACGCACCATGGACCCACGTCGTTAGAACAACATTGTGCCACAGTACGTTCCAACACCTCTCGGGCATTACTCCAACCTGTTGGACAACATTGTGGCCGCCGCTTCACGCGTGGCAGCCCTCCCAACCGACGGCGAGTCACCAGTAGCGGTTGAGGCACGACGGGCCAGAGATCTCCTTCAAACAGCTCTAAACCAGCAGCAGGCTTATTCACACAGTCGTGAGAGGATTCATTCCACCCCCCTCCAAGCCGGAGCTACAGCAGGCACGTTGAGGATGAACCGGCCGTGTCAAGCAGTGCACGTCGCCGTAACTCACCGCGGGGGCACAACCCGGCCGGGGGAGGTGCTAATGCGCAGGATGTGGTGGATCATGGTCGCGCACGTCGAGAGGCCGAGTTAGCAGCTCTGCACGGAGCCCGTCAACCTACTCCGGTTCACCCTACCGCTTCAGTAGAGCCAGGTGTGGTGTTCAGTTCCTTAGGGGTGCCGTGTCTCACCCCCGCTTTGCGTAATGTGCGACTGCCCAAGGATTTCAAAGGACCTCGTAAGGTACCCAATTACACCACCGATCTGCAACCAGAGGCATGGGTTGAAAGTTACGAGATGGCAATGGAGATGTTAGATGTGGATGAAGCAGTATGTGCTAAATGCTTCACCATGATGTTGGAAGGAACAACTCGTACTTGGTTGAAGAGCTTACCAACTAATTCTGTCGAATCATGGGCCGAATTGAAGCACCGGTTTATCCAGAACTTTAAAGATACTTGCAAGCAGCCCATGTCAATTGTGGATCTGGCCGCTTGTGTCCAAGAGGATGGGGAGTCTACGACCCATTGGGTAAAGCGGGTGAGGGAGTCCTATATTAGGGGGTATCCGGACAGCCGGATTATATCCTTTGGCCGGACTGTTGGACTATGAAGATACAAGATTGAAGACTTCGTCTCGTGTCCGGATGGGACTCTACTTGGCGTGGAAGGCAAGCTAGGCAATACGGATATGTATATCTCCTCCTTTGTAACCGACCTTGTGTAACCCTAGCCCCCTCCGGTGTCTATATAATCCGGAGGGTTTTAGTCCGTAGGACAACATACAATCATACCGTAGGCTAGCTTCTAGGGTTTAGCCTCTCCGATCTCGTGGTAGATCTACTCTTGTACTACTCATATCATCAAGAATAATCAAGCATGACGTAGGGTTTTACCTCCATCAAGAGGGCCCGAACCTAGGTAAAACATTGTGTCCCCTGCCTCCCGTTACCATCCGCCTTAGACGCACAGTTCGGGACCCCCTACCCGAGATCCACCGGTTTTGACACCGACATTGGTGCTTTCATTGAGAGTTCCACTGTGTCGTCGCCGTAAGGAAGGATGCCTCGTCTTGTTGTTAAAAACGACATTACCACCGGGGGAGCCCTGGCTATCGGCCAAACTCTCCGGCTTGGCAGTTTCATCATGACCGCCCGTTCAGCCGCTGCACCGATGATGACCTCTCGGGTCATCAAAAACAGCCTCCACGTCGGCTCAGAATTCGCCGAGCAGATGGATCCAATGTAGCTCTCTTCCCTAAACGAGCTCTTGGATCGTATCGCCGCCTTGGGAGTCGCTACAGACTATGATCGGATTGGGCTTAAACCCGATCAAAGGGAGATTAACTCTCCACCGGTCACCCACCATATTGCGGTAGTGGAGGAACAATGTGGCGATTCTTCCTCTATTTTGAGGACTAACTATGTCTGGATTCCCGAGCTCTCCGAGCCGGATACCCGCTTACGGGAGGACATCACCCAAGCCCTAAACCTAGAATCAGGCAGCGGGCCAGACTTATCGGGCAACACTCCGGAACCCGAACTTCCAAGATTGGAAACTCCTCGGCCCCTGGGTCTCAGATTGGGTAGGGGTTCGGACTCAAATCCACCCACCCACCCAGACATAAACGATCTTTGCCACATCAGGCAAGAGCCCCATGAAACAGTACATTATTATTGGGCCAGATTCCTCGTGATGAACAAGGTTAAGGATTGTCACGAGGAAGACGCATTCTCATTTTTTCTGCAATAATTGCACGGACAAGGGAATCCTTAACGCCTTAAGTCGTCGTGACATATCACGCTTCGCTGACTTGGTGTCCATGGTATGAAAGTACTGTGTGATGGAAAGCGCCTGGAAAACCGAAACTAAATTTTGGGATAATCCGGCTCAGAATATACACCCAATCTGAAGTAAAAGGGTGCACTATTATAAGACACCCAAGTTAGTTACAAAGAAACAAAAACCCTCTACAGGGCATGGAACCGTATTGGAGGGATGGCTTAACGGACCCTGCAAAATTCATAGTACAGCGGATACCATACCAACACACAGCCTTAGAGCATGTTGGATACTCCGGCAGGTGGCCAAAAGTGGTGAGGATCTTCTTATCCCAAATGCCACAGAGCACCATCCCGTGGATAACAATATGGTATTAACAGTTTTTGAAACCTTCGCATCAAATAATAGGCGCAAGCGAACACTCCGCAACCTCGCCGAAATCTGCCACGTGGCAGCAATGAATCCATGGAGTGACACGGCTATTACCTTCAATGCCAGTGACGAACCTAAATTCCAAACTGCCCGAACACCAGCTGCACTGGTCCTCAGTCCAATTGTGGACGGCTTTCGACTCACCAAAGTTCTCATGGACGGCGGCAGTGGATTAAACCTCATCTATGAGGAAACTCTTCAAAAAATGGAAATAGATTGGAACCGCATTGAGCAAAGCAGCACAACCTTCAGAGGAATCATCCCCAGTCGGGAAACACGCTGTGCTGGGAAAATCACACTAGATGTGGTATTCGGCACGTCGGAGAACTATAGGTCCAAAGAAATTACATTCCAAGTGGCCTCGTTCAGTAGTGGATACCACGCCCTTTTAGGACGGGAGGCGTTCACGATCTTCCAAGCCATATCCCATTATGGGTAGATGAAGCTCAAAATGCCCGGGCCTAACGGAATCATCACTCTCGCTAGTGACCCGGACACAGCACTCCACACCGAAAACAAAACAGCCGCATTGGCCCTCGAGGCATTATCCGAAGCCCTTTTGGTCAAGGAATTAACTGCGCTACGCTCCACGGTGGACAGGGATGACGTAATACTTGACAAGAGATCCAAGTCCACCTCTTTTAAAACCAGCGGATGAAATAGTCAAATTCCAAGTCCACCCAACAGACCCTACAAAAACAGCCTCCATCGGGGCACAGTTAAACCCCACCGTGGACGCCGCACTATGAGAGTTCCTGCGCGAGAATTGGGACATATTCGCCTGGCACCCCTCAGACATGCCAGGAATCCCACACAGGCTGGCCGAGCACAGCCTCAATATCCTAAAAGGATTCAAGCCGGTCAAGCAGGCTCTTCGGCATTTCTCTGAACCTAAGAGACTTGACATGGGAGAGGAACTAGCCAAGTTATTGGAGGCCGCATTCATTAAAGAAATAAAACACCCAGACTGGCTAGCAAACCTGCTGATGGTACCAAAGAAGGACAAATCCTGGCGCCTATGTGTCGATTTCAAGGACCTCAACAAGGCTTTCCCAAAGGATCCCTTCCCCCTCCCCCGCATTGATCAAATTATCGATGCTACCGCAGGACACGAGTCATTGTGTTTCCTCGACGCATACTCCGACTACCACCAAATCAAGATGGCAGAGTCCGACCAAGCCATAACGGCATTTATCACACCATACGGCCCCTTCTGTTTTAACACAATGCCTTTTGGGCTCAAAACGCCGGCGCGACATATCAGCGCATGATTCAGACATGTCTGGAGAAACAGATCGGCAAAACAGTAGAGGCATACGTAGACGATGTGGTCGTCAAAACCAAACACGTCGACTCTCTAATAGACGACTTGAGGCTCACATTCGACAACCTCCGAACATACGACATCAAGCTCAATCCGGAAAAATGCGTTTTCGGCATACCAGCCGGAAAGCTCCTGCGTTTCATTGTCTCCAGTAGAGGAATTGAAGCTAATCCGGCCAAAATCCGAGCTTTGTCACAGTTGGCTACCCCAACAGACCTCAAACAAATCCATAAATTAGCTGGATGTGTGGCGACTCTAAGCCGCTTTATCTCCCGCTTAGGAGAAAAGGCATTACCCCTTTATCGCCTCCTTCGACGCACCGAACACTTCGAGTGGACGGACGCTGCCACAATCGGATTGGAAGAAATAAAGGCCATATTGGCAACCAACCCAATCCTGGCTGCGCCAAACATCGGCAAACCAATGCTGTTGTACATTGCGGCAACTCGTCAGGTTGTAAGCGCAGTGCTCGTCGTCGAACGAGAAGCAGACGAACATAAATTCCCTCTTCAAAAGCCAGTATATTATGTATCCACTGTCCTCACTCCATGCAAATCACGGTACCCACATTATAAAAAGATAGCCTATGCGGTATTCATGGCATCCCGGAAGCTGCGACACTACTTTCAAGAGTGCTCATTTACAGTAGCCTCAGAAGTGCCACTTAATGATATTATAAACAACCGCGACGCCACGGGCCGGATTGCCAAATGGGCCATTGAGCTCCTCCCGTTCGACATAACATACAAACCTCGGTGATCCATTAAATCGCAAGTATTGGCCGACTTTGTCGCCGAATGGATGGAAGCCGAACTCCCTAAAGAGTACGGCGCATACTCCAATTGGATCATGCACTTCGACGGCTCCAAAATGCTGGCTGGTCTAGGGGCTGGTGTCATCCTAATGTCCCCAACTGGAGATACAGTGCAATACGTACTGCAGATACTAGATACAGACTCCAACAACGCAGCCGAATACGAAGCCCTGTTACATGGTCTTCGGATGGCAGTTTCCATGGGCATTCAATGCCTAGAGGTGCGCGGGGATTCAAACCTCGCAATATCCCAAATAAATGGAGACTTCGATGCCAAAGATCTGGAGATGGCGGCCTATCAAAACGCCATCCTAAAGATGTCAGCTCGGTTTGAGGGGCTCGAATTTCACCATGTGGCTCGGGAAAACAATCAGGCGGAGGATATCCTTGCCCGCATCGGCGCAAAACGTGATGCGGTCCCCCCAACATCTTTTTGGAGACGTTGTTTAAGCCATCCGTGGTATGGGAAGGGGACACCAGTAACAACAGTCAGGACCCGGACAAAATGCCCAATACCGAACACTCTGACATAATCGGAGGCTCCGCCACCGAAATAACACCTTCAGCCCACGTCATAATGGCCATCATTGCCCCGTGGACAGAACCATTCTTGGCCTACCTAACTAGGTAGGAACTTCCCGCGGACCAAAATGAGGCACGCTGCATAGTGCGGAGATCTAAAGCCTACAGGGTCCATGAGGGAGAGTTGTATAAAAAAAAGCACTACCGGAGTCCTTCAAAGGTGCATCTCCGGAGAGGAAGGGCGGAAGCTTTTGGCAGAAATTAACGCCGGACTTGGCGGCCATCACGCCGCAGCTCGGGCCCTTGTAAGCAAGGCCTTCCGTACAGGGTTTTATTGGCCGACAGCCCAGGCAGACGGACAGGACTTGGTCCAACGCTGCGCCGGTTGCCAGCCTTTTGCAAACTAAAGCCACATGCCACCCACCGCCCTCCAAACAATCCCCATTACCTGGCCCTTCGCGGTCTGGGGGCTTGACATGGTTGGACCCCTTAAAGGGGGAACGCATAAGAAAAAATACTTACTGGTCATGGTGAATAAATTCACCAAATGGATAGAAGCCAAACCTGTTAAAACAGCCGAATCCGGACCGGTGATAGACTTCATATCCGGGGCCGTACACCGTTATGGCGTCCCCCACAGCATCATCACTGACAACGGCACGAACTTCACGGCCGATGAGGTAAAACTCTGGTGCGGCAACATGGGCATCAAGCTCGATTATGCTTCCATCTATCACCCACAAACCAACGGCCAAGTTGAGCGAGCAAATGGTCTTATCATGAGCAGCATTAAACCCAGATTAGTGCGGTCCTTAAAGGATTCTAACACGCACTGGGTAGAGGAGCACGACTCCATACTCTGGGGGCTGCGGACCACGCCGAACCGTACTACCGGATATACACCCTTCATTATGGTGTATGCGGCAGAGGCAGTTCTGCCCTGCGACATAATTCATGACTCACCTCGAGTGCGCATGTACGAAGAAAGAGAAGCCGAGCTCGATCGGCAGGATAGTCTGGACACCCTGGAGGAGGAGCGCGACGTGGCAAAAGCCCGTTCCGCATTTTATCAGCAACAGGCTCGCAAATACCAAAGCAGAGAAGTACGGGCCAAAACTTATAACGTTGGCGAGTTAGTTTTACGCCTGCCGGAGAAGAAAAAGTCCAAGCTCGAGCCCAAATGGGAAGGTCCCTTCATTATTGACCAAGTTCTGACTGGTGGAGTGTACCATCTGCGGGATGCATCGAATAATCGACTTGAGCCGAACCCATGGAACGCTGCCAGGCTCCGAAGATTCTACGCCTAGCGCCGGACTCTATGTTCGTCTCCTTCCATTGTCCATTTTTTGCATATACATTATCTGTCCTTTTTCTCTTTCTTTCTTTTATTCTTTCTCTAGGCCTTCAAGGGCCAACTTGTGCCTCGCTTGCACAGTATAGATGCGCTAACCACGCTCATTATACCTGGGGGCTTCTTACACAGAAGCTTAATTATTTATCTGGGCTTCATGTCCAACACATGTGTTATTTTTCCACATGTACCTTTTCTTCGCCATTATATGCATCGATATGACTTAAGTTTTGGCCAAGCTGGGTTGCCTGGCTCTTGTATTTATGCCCGGCGTTCCCGTTAATTCGGCTAGGGCATAAGGGGAGCACCTCTGCGATTATTACTACCGGGTCAGCCGGATGTGTACCTCAGACTGGGTGAAGCCGAAAGCTAGCGTTCTTAAGGGAATATTCGGTCGGTGAACAAAAGATGATTTTTATTTATGTGCCCCCAGATGTTTGTTGCCCGCGTTTCCCCTTGCAGTCCGGACATGCACTTTAGGGCATGCGTACCCAGGTAAAGGAACCCTTAACGGAACTATTCTTCCTGGAAGATGTTTCTTACTACCCATGTAATATAACATAACTAGTTGGGCACTTGTCTGTTCAAGCACTAATGACCCCTACGCCTGGTCTCCATGCATACCCCCGGTTTTTATATAACTGAGCGTGTATTCGGACACACTCCGGACTATGGGGTACCGAGGTTGAAGCGAAAAGGTCCGCCATGACAAATGATTTACAATCCGGCTAGAAGGCATTATACATGTCACTTTAATTACATAGTCATGCAGACTGACTAAATTCCTCTTCTATACCATCCAACAGGCGGTCTAGCCTACAATCCTGTTGGGAATACTTTGCGGCTAATTCTACTTGCCCATAGACTAAGCTAACGGGGATCTCTTTCCCATCGGGCCCCACAGGTCCGACCTCGGCCATGTGATTTGGGTCAGCCTTGGTATACCGCGTCTTCACCATGGCCCAGGCTTCCTTGGCACCTTGACGGCAAGCATATATCTTCCATAATCGGAAGCGCCGCCGTGCTCCCTTGAGCTTCTCCGCAAGCTCTCCAATGCCTTCTGGCAGGGAGACAGACGGTCACAAGGCCTGGGCAATACCTTACACCACCTGCCGAACTTGTTCGTGCAGTTGTGAGAGCTCGGATAGAAGATCACCCGCAGACCCGGGCATCTCCTCCGTGGGACGACCCGTCAGCATACCTATAGACATAACTCTATTAGCCGGCTTCTCCGCCGACCCCTTTTTTTTAGGGTTCGTTCAAGCACTTACTGAAAATGCCGCGCCGAAGCCGCTTATTCTCCTTCTCGGAGTCCGCAAGCTGGGCTGGAACATCTTTCAGTTCCACGCTCAGCTTGGTATTGGCGTCTTGGAGATTGTTTTTCTCCCGCCTGACCTCAGTCAGCACGCGTTCACCAGCCTTTAGCTGTCGCACGACATGTTGTTCCTTCGAATTTTCTCCGGATTCATCTGCAATATCTACTGTTAGATCTGCAGCCACGCCGCACGCTATATGGTACCTATCATTCTTTGAAACAAACGTTACTAGCGGGGGAATTTTTAGGTTCCTTCAATGCGGCAACGGCGGCCCGAAGTTGGGTCTTGCATTCCTCCAGCTCTTGTGACAGTCGAGTATTCTTCTCTATAAGAACATGCACAATAGATGATCCTTAAATCAGTTCTGCTAACTGTTTCAAGTCTCAGGGGCTACTGATACATATAATCGTCAGATTTGCTTACATGTACATCCCTTACATACTGGTCCGTGGCTCTGGCTAGACCACTTTGAGCAGCATGGAGGTACGCGTCTCCAGAATTGAAGGCATCAAATGCCTCTGGGGAGAAGCAAGCGTCACGGAGTACGGCTCGCGACGCCTATGATTCATGGCGCTCTCCACTTCTGAATTTGTAGCAGATAGTCTATCTGCATCCTCTGCAGGAGGAGTATCCGGCGTCCGCCCCATGTCGGCTTCCGCCTCTATGTCCGCCCTATAGCCCGACTAGTGGAAGCATGATCGGCAGCCTCACCGGACATATTCCGGTGAGCGTTTTTTCTGTTAAAGAAACATGGGCGTCATTACATTTTGAGAAATATGACAACCACGGAGCGGGGTTTTTGTCATACCTCTGTGCCGGCGTCTCCGTCCTGACCGCCTTCCTTTTTGGCCTGCCCGGCCTCGGTGCCTCTTGTTGGCGAGTTGCTGCGGGTTCGGCACGGCGTCCCGAAGGCCTTCCCTGTAAAACACCATATGTATATGGTAGGTGAAGTGTCTAAAAGGGGATCCTAGTTTTTAGAGTTGGGATTTTTGGTTTTTCTTACGTGCGATGCGGGAAGCAGTCCGGGATAGTCGGCCATAATGGCCACCATGGCGTCATCACAGCTTAATTGATTGAACTGCCGATCTATCAGCTCCACGAATATGTCCGGATCTTCTTCGAGTCCGGGACCGAAGGCCTGGTCAGGGTCCTCTGGTTGTGGGGATGGGCTGTTGACCTCCCTTATGGCTTTCCGCAGTTCTTGCCGCACAATGGCAAGGTGAATACCTACGACAAAGAACGCGGGAAGAATGGGAGTAAGGAGATATAACTCACCCAGCTTGGAGGGTTGTACATGGAGAATCCATCCCGTGGCTTGAGGCAGATGAACTCCTCTTCCTCTCCCTTGAACAATTCAGACAGAATTTTTGCTAAAGCGGCAGCGTTGTCCAGATCCTTACGCCTGCAACGGGTGGCGTCATCTTTCCTGTTAAAACACCACAGGGGGTGCCCTCGATATTGAAGTGGTTGCACTCCCCGCATTATGCATATTGACATAACCTCGATTACTGTCAATCCTGATTAAGCCAACGCTTTTATCCGGTTCATCAGGTAAAGGACTTCTCCGTTGTCTTCCTCCTGGGGGCTCCGTGGGTGCCAACTTCGGTGTTTCTTCAGAGGAGCATTGTTGAACTCAGGAAGACCCCGCCGAACAGGGTCCGGAAGGGGGACGTCCTCCATATAAAACCATTCCGAAGGCCAGTCTTCGGACGTCTTCTTCGGAGTACCGGACAGGTATCCGGTTTCGGAGATGCGCCATATTTCGGCTCCGCCCACTTGATAAAGTGACCCCTTCTGTGTGCGAGGGACGAGGCAAAATAACCTTTTCCACAGCTCGAAATGAGCCTCGCAGCCCAGGAATAACTCGCAGAGGGCAACATAGCCGGCGATGTGTAAAATGGAAGCAGGGGTGAAATTATGCAGTTGGAGGCCGTAAAACTCCAGGAGCCCACGGAGGAATGGATGAATTGGAAATCCGAGCCCCCTTAATAAATAAGGAACAAGGCATACCCGCTCCCCCGTAGAGGGGCCGGGGAAGCTCTCCGCTTGCTCCCCACCATTGTAGGTGGCGAGCCTGGCTCGGACGGGCACCATATACGCTGGAGGGAGAAATCCCTTAGTCTGCAGTTCGACTAATCGACTGTATGGGACTGAACACCTCTCCCAATCACCAGGCTTAGGGCTACGGGGGCGGGAGGAGGAGCTGCGGAGGTTGGCCATGCTGGAGTCGATCTTTCCGAAGCGCTCCGATGGATTCTCGCTGGGGGAGGATGGTATGGATTGGACCTAAGAATCCCCATCCCTTTAATAGACAATTTATTTATCTGGCTAGGGGGGCAAATGTAAAAACGCCCTGGCGCCTCGTATTCATTCGATGTGTGGGAGATAGCCCTTATTGGGCGCAGAAGCCAAGAGGTCCAACATTTATGGGACCGGACACTGCTTAACAAACGTTCGAAATTTGGAGAAGAACCCGCCTTGCAATGCCGAAGACAACACTGCGCGCCAGACTCATCATCATTGAAGCCTGGTTCGGGGGCTACTAAGGGAGTCCTGGATTAGGGGGTATCCGGACAGCCGGATTATATCCTTTGGCCGGACTGTTGGACTATGAAGATACAAGATTGAAGACTTTGTCCCGTGTCCGGATGGGACTCTACTTGGCGTGGAAGGCAAGCTAGGCAATACGGATATGTATATCTCCTCCTTTGTAACCGACCTTGTGTAACCCTAGCCCCCTCCGGTGTCTATATAAACCGGAGGGTTTTAGTCCGTAGGACAACATACAATCATACCATAGGCTAGCTTCAAGGGTTTAGTCTCTCCGATCTCGTGGTAGATCTACTCTTGTACTACTCATATTATCAAGAATAATCAAGCAGCACGTAGGGTTTTACCTCCATTAAGAGGGTCCGAACTTGGGTAAAACATTGTGTCCCCTGCCTCCTGTTACCATCCGCCTTAGACGCACAGTTCGGGACCCCCTACCCAAGATCCGCCGGTTTTGACACCGACATCGGGTCTCAGCTATTTTGCATTCATCAGATCGTATCAATACAGATACTGCGGTACTAACGTTGGAGGGCAATTGCCATTTTCTGCCGCTCAAATAGAAGTTAGGAAGGCTCAAACGTCAGTGCAATGATATGTCAACGCTTATGGCCGCTTTGGTTAAGTAAGTCGATTCAGATAATACCAAAGACCCTGACTCAGAGGAGGACAAACCGGGGAAAGGGAAAAAGAGCGGCAAAACCAAGGGTCAGCAGCATAATCCGGCAGGCCATGGGAACAATGGTAAACGCAAGGCCGACAATAGTTTGGATTTTGTGGATAACACCAATGCTCAGGAGAATGGTCAGCGCCGTAAGGGAAAGCAGCCCCAGAGGGGCAGAGGTTCAGGCCCCAATTTGGAGCGCCTGTTAAATCAACCCTGTCCAAAGCATGGATCAAAGGAGAAGCCAGCATCGCATCTTTGGAAGGATTGTTATATCATGCAAGATTTCAAGAACTCCAATATGTTTCAGTATGATAATGGCCCGCCCGGTGGTTCAGGAGGTGGTTTCCACAGGCCGGGTTACGGAGACGGCAGCTCCGGTTCAGGATTTCAGGGCAATCAAACCGGACACAACAATCAAGGGAACCAAGGCAACCAGGGAGGTTACAACCATCAGGGGAACCAGCAGCAGCAGTCGGGTTATCAGAGCAATCCTAAGCAGTTAAATAGTGGGCAATATCATGTCTTCACCACTAGCTTGTGTAAGCATGATCAGAAGCTTCACAAGAGGGCGGTGAACTCTATTGAACCGGCCGTGCCTCATTATTTGTGCTGGTCTGAGCAACCCATTTTATGGAGTAGAGAGGATCACCCGCCCCGGGTTGACAATCTGGGTCATCTAGCCTTAGTGGTGGCCCCTCAAGTTGGGGGATATAAGTTCACTAAGGTACTCATGGGTGGGGGAAGTAGTATCAACATTCTATATTATGACACCTTTCGTCATATGGGGTTGACAGATAAGAATCTTAAACCATCAAACACCGTTTTTCATGGGGTGGTGCCTGGTAAGTATGCATATCCAGTGGGCAAGATAGCCTTAGAGGTGGCTTTTGGAGATGATCATGATTCAAGATCAGAAACATTGACTTTTGAGGTGGTGAAAATCAAAAGTCCGTATCACGCGTTTTTTGGGCGACCGGCTTACGCTAAGTTCATGGCGAGGCCGTGTTATGTTTATTTACAGCTTAAGATGCAGGTCATAAGGGGGCCATCACAGTACACGGGAGCAGGAAGATCGCACTGGAATGTGAGGAAGGTGATGCGGCTTATGCTGAGTTGGTTTGTGCCACGGAGGAGTTGAAGTTTTATAAAGACCAAGTTGATCCGGCAGATATGACTTCTTTGAGAAAGCCAACTAAGGAACACGATCCGGCGTTGAAATTTAAATCGGCTACAGATACTAAGATGGTTGATTTTATTCCTGGTGATTCATCCAAGCAGTTCAGTATCAGCGCTAACCTGGATCCCAAATAGGAAAGCACGCTCATCGAGTTCATCCATGAGAACTGGGACATCTTTGCATGGAAACCTTCTGACATGCCAGGTGTACCGAGGGAACTCGCTGAGCACACACTTAACATTGATCCTAAGTTTGAACCGGTCCAGCAGTTTCTCCGCCGCTTCAATGAAGAAAGGCGCAAGGCTATTGGCGAAGAGGTAGCTCGGTTGTTGGCTGCAGGGTTTATCGTGGAGGTCTTCCACCCAGAGTGGTTGGCTAATCCGGTGCTGGTTCTTAAGAAAAACGGCACTTGGCGTATGTGTGTAGATTACACAGACTTGAACAAGGCTTGCCCTGCAGATCCATTTGCCCTCCCTCGTATTGATCAAATTATCGATGCTACAACGGGTTGTGGCCGTTTGTGTTTTTTGGACGCTTATTCTGGTTATCATCAGATCAAAATGGCAGTTAAGGACCAGGAGAAGACAACTTTTATAACTCCTTTTGGAGCCTTCTGCTATGTCTCCATGCCCTTTGGGCTCAAGAGTGCCCAGGCGACTTATCAACGCTGTGTTCAGAATTGTCTTCATAAGAAGATTCGGCGCAATGTTCATGCATATGTGGATGATATTGTGATAAAGTCCAGGAAGGAGGAAACATTGATAGATGATTTGAGAGAAACCTTTGACAATCTCTAGGTTTACAAGATGATGATCAATCTAGAAAAGTGTGTCTTTGGTGTCCCGACAGGTAAACTCTTGGGTTTTCTGGTGTCAAACAGAGGCATTGAGGCTAATCCAGAAAAAATCTCAGCAATTACATCTTTAGCTAAATCGGCGTGTATCAATGACGTTCAGTGTTTGGCCGGCAGGATTGCGGCTTTGAGCCGGTTTATCAGTCGTCTTGGGGAGAAGGCTATCCCTTTATATCAGCTGCTAAAGAAAACAGATGATTTTGTCTAGAGCGAGGCGGCTGATAAAGCGTTTGAGGATCTGAAGAGGCAGTTAGCTGAACTACCTATGCTTGCAGCTCCGATCGATAAAGAGCCGTTATTGTTGTATGTGGCTGCTAATGCCCGAGCTGTTAGCATGGTTATTGTGGTGGAGCGCAAGGAAGCTGGAAAGGAATATCCGGTTCAACGACTGGTTTATTATATCAGTGAGGTGCTCATTGAGTCAAAGCAGAGGTATCCACATTGGCAGAAGCTGGTGTATGGGGTATTTATGGCAAGCCAGAAGCTCAAGCATTATTTTCAGGGTCATCCTATCACAGTGGTCAGTTCAGCCCCTCTGGGAGACATCATTCAAAATAGAGAAGCAACTGGCCGGATTGCTAAATGGGCTATTGAGCTTGGACCTCATGGGCTCAAATACACACCTCGCACAACAATTAAATCCCAAGCGCTCGTGGATTTCATCAATGATTGGACAGAGTTGCAGGCACCAGAGGAAAAGCCAGATAATACGTATTGGACTATTCACTTTGATGGATCCAGACAGTTGGAGGGCTCGGGGGCTGGAGTCATACTAACTTTCCCACGAGGTGACAAGTTTTGTTATGTCCTCCGTTTAATGTTCCCTTGTACTAACAATGCAGCTGAATACAAGGCCTTGCTCCATGGTCTTTGGATGGCAAAGGAGATGAACTTAAGTCGGGTTAAGTGCTTTGGTGACTCGGATCTGGTGGCTCAACAGGTGTCTGGCACTTGGGATTCAAAAGACCCACTCATGGCGGCCTACCGATGAGAGGTAGACATGGTGGCTGGCCATTTCAAGGGTTATCAAGTTAACCATATAGGCCGGCGAAAGAATGAAGCGGCAGACGCTTTAAGCCGCCTTGGTTCTCAGCGTAAACTAGTCCCACCAAATGTCTTCCTTGATGTGCTGCATAATCCGTCGGTCAAGGTACCAACAGAGGAGGAGTTGGCTATTCCTCATCTGGAGGCTCAATTGGTGGCAGCTTTGCATGTCATACCGAATTGGACAATCCCATACCTGGCTTACATGAACCGGGGCGAGTTACCGAAGGATGAAACCTCGGCGGGGCAGATAATCCGGCGTTCCAAGTCGATGACCATAATCAACGGAGAGTTACATCATTACAGTGTCTCAGGGGCAATTCAGCGTTGTGTCTCTCCTCAAGAGGGTTGTGAGATTTTGCGAGAAATCCATGAAGGGGATTGTGGTCACCACACCGGTTCAAAGTATTTGGTAGCTAAAGATTTTCGCCACGGTTTTTATTGGTTAACAGCTCACGCTGATGCGGAGGATTTGGTCAAAAGATGTGACGGTTGTCAAAAATTCGCACGCCACACTCATATTCCGGCTCAGGAGTTGAGGATGATTCCAATAACTTGGCCATTTGCGACTTTGGGGATTGATATGGTTGGACCCTTCAAGCGATTCAAGGACAAAAAGACCCACTTATTAGTGGCAGTTGACAAGTTCACCAAATGGGTGGAAGCAGAGCCAGTCAGTAAGTATGATGCGGCCATGGCGGTTCAGTTCATCAAAAAGATGATATTCCGGTTTGGCTTTCCACACAGTATTATAACTGATAATGGTACTAATCTGTCAAAGGGAGAGATGGAGGAATTTTGCCAACGTGAGCACATCTGGCTTGATATAGCATCGGTAGCTCACCCCCAATCTAATGGTCAAGCGGAGAGGGAAAATCAAGAAATTTTGTGAGGTATTAAACCCCGGCTTATGGTTCCTTTGAAACGGACACTGGGTTGTTGGGTTGAGGAGTTACCTTCTATGTTAGGGAGCATCAACACCACACCCAACAGATCTACGTGTTACACGCCTTTCTTCATGGTTTATGGAGCGGAGGCAGTTCTTCCTAGTGACATTCGTCATGTCTCGCCCCGTGTGGCAGCTTATGTTGAAGCTGATAATGAGAAGGCACGTCAGGATTCACTGGACCTGTTAGATGAGGAGCGTGATCTTGCAGCAGCACGTTCGGCGATTTATCAACAAGATCTCCGACGTTATCACAGCCGTCGGGTTAAGACTAGAACTTTTCAAGAGGGCGATCTGGTGCTCCGCCTCATCCAGGATCAGACTGATATGCACAAATTATTCCCACCTTGGGAAGGACCTTTTGTGGTCAGCAAGAATCTGCACAACGGGTCATACTACCTCATTGATGTTCGAGAGCACAAAGACTCACGTAAATCGGAGGAGGAGACCAAGCGGCCGTGGAATATAGCTCTTCTTCGGCCTTACTATACTTGAACCACAGGCTCTTCGTATGTACATATTTATGACAATGTATATATTATATAATAAACCAGAGCCTCGAATAAAGCAGGGTCTCTGTTCTTTTTACATCATGTGTGAGCTTCCAAGAGTTTCTACTGACAAAGCGGAGTTTCGTTAAACCGGTCTCTGCGGCCGCACGGATATAAAGAAAATCACTAGGGGGCTTGGTTGTTGTCACACCATAGCTACACCTCTTGATCGGTTTAAAACACCACAAAGGGATATCACTAGGGGGCTTGGTTGTTATCACACCATAGCTACACCTCTTGATAGGAATTAAGCCAAAAGGAAATTATGTGGAGCCAAAGAGAGTCTGTTGCATTAAGCACAGCTCAAACATAGGTAACCATCGAGCACAGCTCACATGTTACCTGGGGGCTCTTTGCTTCTAAAAGAACAATGAGTTTTGAACCCTTGTAATAGGCTATCAAGCCAGGCTTGGAAGCCAGGTATATTCACCTAAAACCCCGGGTTATCCTGCCTCTTTAAGTAAGTCACTCCGTCCAGGTAAACCTGGTATGACCCATCGAACGTTTGACAAGTCCATCCCATGGACCCTGAACTTGTCAAAGTTAAATGGGTGATTGGTCAAAGATTGAGGTCCATCTTAAAAGGCTTTGCAAAATGGTTTAACTCAGTGGCCTGGCAGCCCATTAAAAGCCTCGATTTAGGGCCTAGCAGCCCATGAAAAGCCTTGCATATTTCTGTTGTTTTTGCTGTTTTTTTTTGATAAGGGATTTATAAACATTTTTTTGACAAACCGGTGTTCATCACAAACCGGCATGGCTTTCAGCGCTTCGTTGTCAGTACATGATCAGATTCGAAACTGGTAGCGAACTACTCCGTACTGGTTTTGGCTAGATGTCACCAACCTTATACGAACAAATAAACGGCCTTTTAGCCCAATATGATTTCTACATGAACCGGCAAGAGGGCCAGGAGTTATCGACACTCCGGATTGATGTTTTTACCTCTACCATACAAGTAGTTGGTCAGCCAACGAGGTATGTCACCGATTTTACTTATTTTATCGGATTACTATAAACTTTGGTTATCCCTCCAAGTTGTGTATAGCTTTTGGGCATCATGACTCGTCTAGTCGTAAACCACTAGGATGCTTTTTTAGTTTTCATATGCAGGAACATAAAGGATTATGCATACATGAATTCCAAAAGTGGAGCAAGTTTTCACAATGTCAAAGCACCACAAAACATGCTCGGTGGCATGACAAATAAAGGGGTTTTTGCTATCCTATTACAAGAAGCTTCAAAACGGCTCCAATTGAATAATTGTTTCTAAGCAGTGGCACACAATAGCTGGTAAACCGGCTGCCGATTTAAGATGCTTCGTCTGGACGGTTTGACGATTGAGGATCATTTGGTGCACTCGCTTCTTCTTCATCCCTCCCGAGACGCTGGAAATCAACCGTTGACCAATCGATTCCGGTTAAAGCTTGAAACACGGCTTCTTCATGGATAAGGCTAGAGGGGTTAATGTCAGGAGCGTAAGTATGCTTACGGATTGGAGGCACAAGTTCTTCGACTTCATGGATTTCGGCAGGTTGTCTCTTCCCGTCAGTGTTGTAAGCCAGCTGGAAATGAGACAAATATGTGTCTTCTGCCAGTTTGCTGGCTATTGGCCGCATCTCCTTTGTCAGCCTTCGGAGATCATCATTGTTGAAGTTTGAACCGTCCTCCTTCACACTTGGATATCCTTTAATGATGTCATCCTCTTCAAGATCCGGAATCCATGCCTTGGCCCGGATTAGTGCGGTCAGCGCTCCTGCTCTTGCGGCTGCCTTCTTCAGTTCAGTAATCCGGGCTGGTAGCATGGCCAGCTTCTCAAGGGTTTCTTTTATCAGTGTTGGTGCCAGTTTATTGTAGGCTGCAATACATATAGCACGATGGGATCCAGAGTAAAGCTGTTCTATTAAGGTGTAAGCCGCTTTAAGCTTCATCCGCATATCAGCGTCCAGATGAGTAAGGCGAGTGCCTGTCATGGTTTAATGTCAGCCAAACTGGTAAACAATAAGATCTCATGAATTGGACAAACATCATAAGGAGATATTTACCAAATACAACGGATGTCATGGCGTTGATTTGTCGCTTCAAGCCAGTTAGTTCATCTACAACTGGCTTCAGGGCTGCTTCGGCATCCTCAGCTCTTTTGGTTAAACCGGCCTTTTCGGTTTCCCATACAGCACGCTCCTTGTTAAAAGTCTCCTTTAGCTTTTCCATAGCTATCAGGGCATTGGTCAGTTCCTCCTTGGCTTTCACAGCCTCTGCTTGTTGGGACTTCACGTTCTCTTGCAAGTCAGCGGTTCGGGCATCTCTATTGCTTAGCTCGGCCTGTAACAACGAAGATATGTCAACAACAAGATATGTATTTTCTAAGTACTAAGCGTATAACAAGTTATGCACTTCGTACTTGGGGGCTAATGCCTATTTGCTCTATTATCAATACATCTTTTACAAGTCTCCAGAACAATGCAAGCATTATCCTTGACACTTGGGGGCTAATGTACATCTGTTCAAAATGGACGCATGGATTCAAGACCCGGATTACCTCGCAAAGCTAAACTGGCCCTTGGGGGCTACATTGAGGAAAGCTACATAATTACATTGGTAAAGTATCGGTTTTGATTTCGCTAAGGACCTGACATTTTGAGGGTCAGCAAGAGAGGATTAAAGTATTACAAAGTCCCGGTTTAAGATTAACATCATAAAACGGCCCTTGGGGGCTACTTGGGCTAGTATTTCAATTTTGGAATCAAGAGATAAAGGGAGATGAAAATACCTCATAGCGTTCCTTCATCAAGTTCACCAAACCGACTTCATAATCTCGGTTTGAGTGCAGACGGTTTAAAAAACCGGAATGGAGTTCTTCAGCGCTGAGATGAGCATAACTTGACAAATCAGTGCTCCATTTACCCTTCTCCATGGCAGCATGCTCTTCTTTGGCGCTATGTTTGGCCAAGATTACAGGATGCCCAGGAGAGTTGTGGCCCATGCCAGTAATGATAACGTCATCTCCTGGGCCTCCAGTAGCTTTTGTGGGTGATGGTGGAGTGCTAGTAACTCTCACCGGACTAGCCTGGATTGGAGCTGCCGGTTCAGTATCAGGAACAGCAGTATCAGCTTCAGTTTGTTCATCAATATTCCGGTCTTGAGGGGGTGTCTCATCAAAGGTAGCGTCAGTATGGGGACCCTCCGGTTCACGAGTTTGGTCCGGTTCATCTGTTTGCCCCTGTTCAAGAACCACTTGGTCTTCAGACGGTTTGGTCACCCGAGCTTTTTTGCTAGGTCTGGCTTTGGCTCTGCAAACAAAAATGAAAGAGGTGAAAATTTAGCATATTACTCAGAATATGTAAAACATTCGAAGAAAGGGTTTGAGTACTTACCCAGCTACAATTTTGAGAGGAGGGAGTTGGGTTGCTGTTGACTCGCCAGAGGATGAGGGAGGTGTCACCTGATAATTTGAATCAGATGGATTAAGAGGTTGTCTGAAATAACCTGCCTTGGGATAAGAATTGTCAGAAGTGGGGGAGACCTCAGATCAGCGCTTCCGAACCGGGGTATCAGGTAAACCGGCCGAAGTGACCTGTTGGCCGCTGTGCCGGGTTGTCCGGCGAGCTTCATGCTGCTGCGTCTTCAAAATAAATATTGGATCCAAGTAAGCAAGAGGATGAGAAAAGCTTACTTTCCGGATCGCTTGACGGGTTTTTTGTGTTGGCATAGAGTCTGAACCGGAGGAATGGGTAATTACCTCTACATCATTAGCCTGGTTGCCTTCTACGTCCTCCTGATAAAGATCATGGTTAATGAGATGCATGAAAAGGGAGCCAAGGGAGTCAAGTTCTACCTCAACTTCCGGTTCCTCTGCATCTTCATCAAGTTCCATGTTGATACGTTCGACTGTTTTCTGCTTTGAGGTTCGCTTGACAGCTTTGGTCCTGGGACGGGATGGCTTTGCCGCTTTATCTGCGGATTTCCGCTTCCAGAAGGGATCATCACCCTGTTTATACACAGACAAAAGAAAGTTTACAGATTGAACAGTTTAAAGATATTAACGATAAAAAGGAAGCATAGTTCTTACAGCACGTGGTTTATTTTGAGTGTAGAAGGGGTTCAAGCCGGTTTGGCGACATACTGATTCCGGTTCATTAAAAAATTTCTTGACACTTTCAGTGACCTCTTCATGGGTTACCTGAATGTTTATGTGGCGTTGGGGGTCTTCTAATTCACCGGTGTACTCACACATTAAACCGAGGCGGCGGCTTAGTGGCAAGACGCTCCAAGAAATCGAGCAACGCACGAAATCAACGCCTGATAAACCGTTGGCCATAAAGGCCCGGAGCTTGGCGAGTTGAGGGGCATATTTGGCCCGTTCCATAGAACTTAAACGTTGCAGCAATGGATGAGTGTTGGAAAGCCGGTGATCACCGATAGCCTGGAAGAGGGTTCTCATCTTCAGGAGAGGTATCTATGCAATAGAACCAAGTCTGGTTCCATTCCTTAGGGTGACTGTGTAGTTTAGCATGAGGGAATTCAACTTCTTTCCGCTTTTGAATAGAGACACCACCAAGTTCAGTGTTGGGACCATTTACAAATTCTGTACGCCTGTTCAGATGAAAAAAGTCCCAGAATAGCTCAGCAGTTGGTTCTTCTTGTAAGTACACTTCACAGAAGACCTGGAAGTTGCATAGATTGGACACCAAGTTGGGTCCGATATCTTGAGGATGGAGTTGGAAACTGGCAAGAACATCTCGGAAAAACTTCGACCCGGGCGGTTTGAAACCACGGCCTATGTGGTCGACATAAACCACTTCCTCACCCTACCTCAGGGTAGGAGGATTCTCTGTTCCTGGAACTCGCCATCGAATTTCAGTTTTCTTGGGCAAGGTGCCGATATTGACCATTCCGTTCAACTGTTCTTCGGTGACCCAGGAAGGAGCCCAGTTGCAAGTGTAAAACTGTTTGGCCATTGTGAAACGAAAAGCTGAAAAAGAAATGCTGGTTTACAAATCATTCATGGTGGTACGCAAGATGCAATGGATTAAAACTATACAGATATGTGAAATTGCGTAAACTGGAGACTGATACAATAATGAATGACAAGGTCATATCAAGGGTATACATGTGTTGTTAAACAAGACTGTTGCAATGAATGTAAAGGAGGTTTGCCAATTTTCCAGCGGACTAATGGTATGAGATAGATTGTTTTTACAAGGGTAAACCGCCTATATGGTAAGGAGGATACAGATCTAAGGTAAAATGACTAAGTAAGGAGAAACAGATTTCAAAAGAGGGCATGGAAGTTTTGGATCTACTGAAGACAGGAAAGCAAAATATTTTGACCTAATAAGGGTTGGACCCACAGCAGTTCGTAATGCTTCAGATCGGTTTTGCATACAAAAGGATTGTTCTGGTAGCGGAAGGAAAGCTATTTACGTGCAATATATCAAGCGTAAAGTTTTTAAATCCATAGATGAGGAGGAACAGAGCCGTATTGGAGCTCCGATGAACTTTGATAAACTGCAAAGAACGAATGAACCTTCAACAGATCTACAAAAGGGAAAGGGAAAGAACTCATAGAGGAGGAAGCAGCAGAGGATCGCCGCGTTTCTCTGGTATGACCAGGTCGATGCGGCGGCCTTTGTTGAAGCAGAGGGGAAGCTCGGTGACGGCGGCGGCGCTCAGGGCCAGAGATGTCGCGAGGAGGAAGAAGAAGTGAAGGAGACGAAGGGAAAAAAGGAGGACCTATGGTCCTATTTATAAGGCGAAGCGATAAAGCAATAAGTGCGGGAATCGAGGAGCTCAAAAATGGATAGTTAATAATGGTGTCGCCTCGATGATTGGACATGCATTAATGAAGGTAACCTTCGGCTTCAACGAATAGATGACGTCAGGGCGGTTTATCATGATCCTGGAGTATGACATCACGGCGGTTTACAAGATCAAGGTGAAGATGCAAAGGAGGAGTTTTTCTAAGTGTTGAAGATTGACATGAACAAGTTCAAACCAATCTGGAGCCTAATTTTGGGGATATTACTACTGGGCATAAACCGGCCAGGAGTAGCCGGATTATGCTTTATGAAGATTAGAAGCCCATGAAGACGTAAGAATGATGGCGCTTTGTGAAGGCCCAAGGCCCAAAGGTGAGTTAAGGCCTGTAGATGTAAACCGACCTTATTATGTAACTTGCATTGTAAGTTAGGGAGTATAGAGACCGAACCGGACATGTTTATGATCCGGCTTCGGGACTCTGTAAACCGGCGGGCGTTAGCCTATGTATATAAAGGGACGACTCGACAGTGGTTTAAGGACAACAGACAACAACTCGAGGGCCGGACAAAGCGGATTTGCTCCCTAGTCATCGAAACCCTAGCAATACCAATCACAACTATACGTAGGCTTTTACCTTCATCGAAGGGGCCGAACTAGTATAAACTCCCCGTGTCCCCTGTCTGGTTTAACCCCTCTAAGCTAACCCGTAGCGATGGCTCCACGACTAAGTCCTTTCACGAGGACATCTGCCGTGACAAACCCACGACATCTCCCGTGAAGCTCTGCTAGATTGGAGCATGTGGGACGTCATCGAGTTGAACGTGTGCAGAACTCGGAGGTGCCGTGTGAGGGAGTCCTGGATTAGGGGGTCTCTGGGCAGGCGTGTAACACCCACGATGCAGCTATATCTCCCACGTGTCGGAGCATGACTTAGAGGCATAACTGCATTGTAGGCAATGTCGCAAGAGAGGTAATCGTCACACAACCCATGTAATGAATAAGGAAAGGTATACATAGTTGGCTTACACTCACCACAAAAAAGGTAGAAGGGGACACCGGAGGACATAGGAGCGCCGGAATGCAAAACGGACAACGGAGAAAATGCTCGGATGCATGAGACGAACACGTATGCAAATGCGATGCACATGATGACATGATATGAAATGCATGCCACGCAAACAAATGACAAGGCAACAACAGCGAATAACTGTAAGACACCTGGCACATCGGTCTCGGGGCATTACAAGGCGGACTATATCCTTTGGCCGGACTGTTGGACTATGAAGATACAAGATTGAAGACTTCGTCCCGTGTACGGATGGGACTCTTCTTGGCGTGGAAGGCAAGCTTGGCAATACAGATATGTAGATCTCCTCCCTTGTAACCGACTTTTTGTAACCCTAGCCCCCTCCGGTGTCTATATAAACCGGAGGGTTTAGTCCGTAGGACAACATACAATCATACCATAGGCTAGCTTCTAGGGTTTAGCCTCTATGATCTCGTGGTAGATCAACTCTTGTAATACTCATATCATCAAGATCAATCAAGCAAGACGTAGGGTATTACCTCCATCAAGAGGGCCCGAACCTGGGTAAACATCGTGTCCCCTGCCTCCTGTTACCATCCGCCTTAGACGCACAGTTCGGGACCCCCTTCCCGAGATCCGTCGGTTTTGACACCGACATTAGTGCTTTCATTGAGAGTTCCACTGTGTCGTCATCATAAGGAGGGATGGCTCGTCTCATTGTCGAGGACAACATCACCTTTGGGGGAGCCCTGGCTGTAGGCCAAACTCTCCGACTAGGCGGCTTCGTCATGACCGCCCGCTCGGCCACTGCGCCGACGATGACTTCTCGGGTCATCGAAAATAGCCTCCACATCGGCTCGAAATTCACCGAGCAGATGGATCCAATGGAGCTCTCCTCTTTGAATGAGCTCTTGGATCGCATCGCCGCTCTGGCAGTCGCTATGGACTATGATCGGATTGGGCTTAAACCCGACCAAAGGGAGATTAACTCTCCGCCGGTCACCCATCAGATAGCGGTGGTGGAGGAGCAATGCGACGAGTCTTCCTCTATCCTGAGGATGAACTATGTCCGGATTCTCGAGCTCTCCGAGCCGGATACCCGTCCACGGGAGGACATCACCCTAACCCTGAACCTAGAATCAGGCAGTATGCCGAACCTGCGGGGCAACATCCCGGAGCCCGAACTCCCAAGATCGAAAACTCCCCCGCCCCTGGGTCTTAGATTGGGTCAAGGTCTGGACTTAAATCCACCCACCCACCCAGATATAAGCGATCTTTCCCACATTAGGCAAGAGCCCCAAGAGACAATACATTACTATTGGGCCAGATTCCTCCTTGTAATGAACAAGGTCAAGGACTGTCGCGAGGAAGATGCAATTTTGTTCTTTTGCAACAATTGCATGGACAAGGGAATCCTCAACGCCATAAGTCGCCGTGACATTGCACACTTCGCTGACTTGGTGGCCATAGTACGGAAGTACTATGCGATAGAAAGCGCCTGGAAAACCCAAACAAAATTTTGGGACAATCCGGCTCTGACAAAACCCCCAGTCCGAACTAAAAGGGTGCATTCTCATAAGTCGCCCGACTCAATTGCGAAAAAGCAAAAGGCCACTACAGGGAGTGGAACCGTATTGGAGGGATGGCTTAATGGCCCCTGAAAATTCATAGTACAACGGATACCATACCAACACACAACCTTAGAGCATGTTGGGTACTCCGACAGGTTGCCAAGAGCGGTGAGGATCTCCTCATTCAAAACACCACAGAGCACCATCCCGTGGATAACAATACAATATTGACAGTCTTCGAGACCTTCACCTCAAATAATAGGCGTAAGCGAGCACTTCGCAGCCTTGCCAAAGTCTACCATGTGGCAGCAATAAATCCATGGAGCGACACGGCTATCACCTTCAATGCCAGTGACGAACCTAAATTCTGAACAGCCCGAGCACCAGTCGCCTAGGTGCTCAATCCAATTGTGGACAGTTTTCGGCTTACTAAAGTGCTCATGGACGGCGGTAGCGGATTAAACCTCATTTATGAGGAGACTCTTCAAAAAATGGAAATAGACATAAACCATATTGAGCAAAGCAGCACGACCTTCTGAGGAATCATCCCTAGTCGGGAGGCACGTTGCGCTGGGAAAATCACACTAGATGTGGTATTCGGCACTCCGGAGAATTACAGGACCGAAGAAATTACATTCCAAGTGGACCCGTTCAGTAGCAGATACCACGCCCTTCTAGGGTGGGAAGCATTTATGATATTCCAAGCCATACCCCATTACAAGTACATGAAGCTCAAAATGCCCGGGCCCAATGGAATCATCACCCTAGCTAGTGATCCGGACATAGCACTCCGCACCGAGAACAAAACAGCCGCACTGGCCCTCGAGGCATTATCCGAAGCCCTTGTGGCGGAGGAATTAACCGCGCTGCGCTCCATAGTGGACAGGGACGACGTGATACTTGACAAAAGATCCAAGTCCACCTCTTTTAAACCAGCGGATGAAATAGTCAAATTCCAAGTCCATCCAACGGACCCCACAAATACAGCATCCATCGGGGCACAGTTAAACCCCGCTGTAGACGCCGCACTACAGGAGTTCCTGCGCGAGAATTGGGACATATTCTCCTGGCATCCTTCAGACATGCTAGAAATCCCACGCAGGCTGGCCGAGCATAGCCTTAACATTCTAAAGGGATTCAAGTCGGTCAAGCAAACTCTTCGGCGTTTCTCCGAATCTAAGCGACAAGGCATGGGAGAGGAGCTAGCCAAGTTACTGGAGGCCGGATTCATTAGAGAAATAAAGCATCCGTACTGGCTAGCAAACCTGGTGATGGTACCAAAGAAGGACAAATCCTAGCGCCTATGCGTCGACTTCAAGGACCTTAATAAAGCTTGCCCAAAGGATCCCTTCCCCCTCCCTCGCATCGATCAAATTATCGACGCTACCGCAGGACATGACTCATTGTGCTTCCTTGATGCATACTCCGGCTACCACCAAATTAAGATGGCGGAGTCCGATCAAGCCACAACGATATTTATCACTCCATATGGCCCCTTCTATTTTAACACAACGCCCTTCGGGCTCAAAACCGCCGGCGCAACGTATCAACGCATGATTCAGACATGTCTGGAAAAGCATATTGGCAAAACAGTGGATGCATACGTAGACGATGTGGTCGTTAAAACCAGACACGTCGACTCCTTAATAGACGACTTGAGGCTCACGTTCGACAATCTCCGAACACATGACATTAAGCTCAATCCGGAAAAATGCGTTTTCGGTGTATCCACCGGAAAGCTCCTGGGCTTCATTGTCTCCAATAGAGGAATTGAAGCAAATCCGGCTAAAATCCGAGCTCTGTCGCAGTTGGCTATCCCAACTGACCTCAAGCAAATCCAGAAGTTAGCTGGATATGTGGCGGCCTTAAGCCGCTTTATCTCGCGATTAGGAGAAAATGCACTCCCCCTTTACCGCCTTCTTCGGCGCACCGAACACTTGGAGTGGACGGACGCGGCCACGACCGGATTGGAGGAAATAAAAGCCATCCTGGCCACCAACCCAATCTTGGCCGCGCTAAATGTCGGCGAACCAATGCTGTTATATATAGCGGCAACTCACCAAGTTGTAAGCGCAGTGCTCATCGTCAAACGAGAGACAGACGGACATAAATTCCAACTTCAAAAGCCGGTATATTATGTATCCATTGTGCTCACTCCATGCAAATCACGGTACCCACATTATCAAAAGATAGCATACGCGGTATTCATGGCATCCCGGAAATTACGACACTACTTTCAAGAGTGTTCAATCATGGTGGCCTCAGAAGTACCACTCAACGACATAATAAAAAATCGCGATGCCACGGGCCGGATTGCCAAATGGGCTATCGAGCTCCTCCCATTCGACATAACATATAGACCACGGCGAGCCATTAAGTCGCAAGTACTGGCCGATTTCGTCACCGAATGGACAGAAGCCGAACTCCCTAAAGAGTACGGCGCATACTCCAATTGGATCATGCACTTTGACGGCTCTAAAATGCTGGCTGGTCTGGGGGTTGGCGTCGTCCTGACGTCCCCCATCGGAGATATAGTCCAATACGTACTCCAAATACTATATATACAGACTCCAACAACACAGCCGAATACGAGGCCCTATTCATGGTCTCCGGATGGCAGTTTCCATGGGCATTCAACGCCTAGAGGTGCGTGGGGACTCGAACCTCGCAATATCTCAAATAAATGAAGACTTCGATGCCAAGGATCCGAAAATGGCGGCATATCGCAACGCCGTCCTCAAAATGTCAGCTCGGTTCGAGGGGCTTGAATTCCACCATGTGGCTCGGGGAAACAATCAGGCGGCGGATATCCTCGCCCATATCGGCGCTAAGCGCGATCTTGTCCCACCTAACATCTTCTTGGAAAGGTTGTTTAAGCCATCCGTGGTATGGGAAGGGGACACCGGTAACAATAGTCCGGACCTGGCCACAACACCAGATACCAAACATTCTGACACAACGGAGGCTCTGCCATCGACATAACACCTTCTTCCCACGTGATAATGGTCGTCATCGCCCCGTGGACAGAACCATTCCTGGCCTTCCTAACCAGTCAGGAACTACCCGAGGACCAAAATGAGGCACACTACATAGTGCAGCGATCTAAAGCCTACAAGGTCCACGAGGGAGAGCTTTATAAGAAAAGCACTACCAGAGTCCTTCAAAGGTGCATCTTCGAAGAGGAAGGGCAGAAGCTTTTGGCAAAAATCCATGCTGGACTCGGCGGCCACCACGTCGCAGCCCGGGCCCTTGTGAGCAAGGCCTTCCGTACATGTTTCTATTGGCCGACGGCCCGAGCAGATGCACAATATCTGGTCCAACATTGCGTCGGTTGCCAGCTTTTTGCAAACCAAAGCCATATGCCGCCTACCGCTCTCCAAACAATCCCCATTACTTGGCCCTTTCTGGTCTGGGGGCTTGATATGGTCGGACCCCTTAAAGGAGGAACCCATAAGAAAAAATATTTACTGGTCATGGTGGATAAATTCACCAAATGGATAGAAGCCAAACCCGTCAAAACGGCTGAATCCGGACCGGTGATAGACTTCATATATGGGGTTGTACACCGTTATGGCATCCCCACAACATCATCACTGACAATGACACGAACTTTACAGCCGACGAGGTAAAACTTTGGTGCAGCAACATGGGCATCAAGCTCGATTATGCTTCTGTCTATCACCCGCAAACTAACGGTCAAGTCGAGCGAGCAAATGGTCTTATCATGAGTGGCATCAAACCCAGATTAGTGCGGTCCTTAAAGGAACCAAACACGCACTGGGTAGAGGAGCTCGACTCCGTACTATGGGGGCTGCGGACCACGCCGAATCGCACTACCGAATACACACCGTTCTTTATGGTGTACGGCGCAGAGGCGGTTCTGCCCTACGACATAATTCATGACTCACCTCGAGCGTGCATGTACGAAGAAAAAGAGGCCGAGCTCGATCGGCAGGACAGTTTGGATGCCCTGGAGGAGGAGCGCGATGTAGCAAAAGCCTGTTCCGCATTCTATCAGCAACAGGCTCGAAGGTATCAAAGCAGAGAAGTACGGGCCAAAACCTATAACGTTGGCGAACTAGTTCTACGCCTGCCGGAGAAGAAAAAGAACAAGCTCAAGCCCAAATGGGAAGGTCCCTTCATTATTGACCAGGTTCTGACCGGTGGAGCGTACCGTCTGCGGGATGCATCGGACAATTGACTCGAGCCAAACCCATGGAACGCAACCAGACTCCGAAGATTCTACGCCTAGTGCCAGACTCTATGTTCGTCTCCTTACCCCCATCAATTTTTTGCGTATCAATTATCTGTCTTTTCTCTCTTTCTCTCTTCTTTTTTCTTCTCCTCAAGGCCTTAAAAGGCTAACTTGTGTCTTGGTTACACAATATCGACGCGCTAACCGCGCTCATTATACCTGGGGGCTTCCTATACAGAAGCTTAATATAACTATTTTTCCGGGCTTTATGCCCCACACATGTGTTATTCTTCCACATGTACCTTTTTTCGCCATTATATGCATCGATATGACTTAAGTTTTGGCCAAGATGGGTTGCCTGGCTCTTGTATTTATGCCCTACGTTCCCGTTAATTCGGCTAGGGCATAAGGGGAGCACCTCTACGATTGTTACTGCCGGGTCAGCCGGATGTGTACCTCAGACTGGGTGAAGCTGAAAGCTAGCATTTTTAAGGGAATATTCGGTCGGTGAACAAAAGATGACTTTTATTTATTTTGATACATGCCCCCAGATGTTATAGCCCGCGTCTCTTTTCCCAGTTCGGACATGCACATTAGGGCATGCGTACCCAGGGAAAGGAACCCTTAACGGAACTATTCTCCCTGGAAGATGTTTCTTACTATCCATGTAATATAACATAGCTAGTTGGGTACTTGTCTGTTCAAGCACTTATGACCCCTACGCCTGGTTTCCATGCATACCCCGGTTTTTACATAACCGAGCGGGTATTCGGATACACTCCGGACTATCGGGTCCAGAGGTCGAAGCAAAAAGGTCCGCCATGACAAATGATTTACAATCCGGCTAGGGACATTATATATGTCACTTAAAGTACATAGTCACTTAGACTGACTAAATTCTTCTTCTATACCATCCAACAAGCTGTCTAGCCTACAATCCTGTTGGGAATACTTTGTGGCTAATTCTACTTGGTCATACAAAAAATTGACGGGGATCTCTTTCCCATCGGGCCCCACAGGTCCAACCTCGGCCATGTGGTTTGGGTTAGCTTTGGTATATCGCGTCTTCACCATGGCCCAGGCTTCCCTTGCACCTTGTCGGCAGGCTGATATCTTCCATAATTGGAAGCGCCGCCGCGCTCCCTTGAGCTTCTCTATAAGCTCCCCCATGCCTCCTGGCGGGGAGGCGGATGGCCACAAGGCTTGGGCAATACCCTGCATCACCTGCCGAACTTGTTCGTGCAGTTGTGAGAGCTTTGGTAGAAGATCACCCGCAGGCCCGGGCATCTCCTCCGTGGGACGACCCATCAACATACCTGCAGACATAACTCTATTAGCCGGCTTCTTCGCCGAACTCTTTCAAAAGTTCGTTCAAGCACTTACTAAAAATTGTTGGGGATCGTAGCAGAAATTTAAAATTTTCTACGCATCACCAAGATCAATCTATGGAGTAATCTAGCAACGAGGGGAAGGAGAGTGCATCTACATACCCTTGTAGATCGCTAAGCGGAAGCGTTCAAGTGAACAGGGTTGATGAAGTCGTACTCGTCGTGATCCAAATCACCGATGATCCTAGCGCCGAACGGACGGCACCTCCGTGTTCAACACACGTACGGAACGGAGACGTCTCCCACGCCTTGATCCAGCAAGGAGGAGGGAGAGGTTGAGGAAGAAGTCCAACATCACGACGGCGTGGTGGTGGAGGAGCTTGTGATTCTCCGGCAGGGCTTCGCGAAGCACCATGGAGGAGGAGGAGAAGGTAGGAGGAGGGAGGGCTGCGCCAGGTTCAAGGGTGTGGCCGCCCTCCCACCCCTCCACTATTTATAGGTGGGGGAAGAGGGGGGCCGGCCCCCCTAGATCCCATCTAGGGTTGGGGGCGGCGGCCAAGGGGGGGAGGAGTGCCTCCCAAGTCAAGTGGAGTCCCCCCCTTAGGGTTTCCCCTCTCCCATGCGCATGGGCTTTGGGGGGGGGCTGGTGCCCTTGGCCCATTAAGGTTAGGGCGCCCCCCTACAGCCCATGCTGCTGTATTGGACGTGGTGGAACATTTTCCGGACCTCTGGACCCCTCCGGAATCCTCTGGAACCTTCCGGAAGCTTCCCGGTACAATACCGGAAAAAACCGAACTTTTCCCGGAACCCGAACAACAACTTTCCATATATAAATCTTTACCTCCGGACCATTTCGGAAATCCTCGTGACTTCCGGGATCTCATCCGGGACTCCGAACAACATTTGGTAATCACATACAAGTCTTCCTAATAACCCTAGCGTCATCGAACCTTAAGTGTGTAGACCCCACGGGTTCGGGAACCATGCAGACATGACCGAGACAACTCTCCGGCCAATAACCAACAGCGGGATCTGGATACCCATGTTGGCTCCCATATGTTCCACGATGATCTCATCGGATGAATCACGATATCGAGGATTCAATCAATCCCGTATTCAATTCCCTTTGTCCAACGGTATTGTACTTGCCCGAGATTCGATCGTCGGTATCCCGATACCTTATTCAATCTCGTTACCGGCAAGTCTCTTTACTCGTTCCGTAACACATCATCCCGTGATCAACTCCTTGGTCACATTTTGCACATTATGATGATGTCCTACCGAGTGGGCCCAGAGATACCTCTCCGTTTACACGGAGTGACAAATCCCAGTCTCGATTCGTGCCAACCCAACAAACACTTTCGGAGATACCTGTAGTGTACCTTTATAGCCACCCAGTTACGTTGTGACGTTTGGCACACCCAAAGCACTCCTACGGTATCCGGGAGTTGCACAATCTCATGGTCTAAGGAAATGATACTTGACATTAGAAAAGCTTTAGCAAACGAACTACACGATCCTTGTGGTAGGATTAGGATTGGGTCTTGTCCATCACATCATTCTCCTAATGATGTGATCCCGTTATCAACGACATCCAATGTCCATGGTTAGGAAACCGTAACCATCTATTGATCAACGAGCTAGTCAACTAGAGGCTTACTAGGGACATGGTGTTGTCTATGTATCCACACATGTATCTGAGTTTCCTATCAATACAATTCTAGCATGGATAATAAACGATTATCATGAACAATGAAATATATAATAATAACTAATTTATTATTGCCTCTAGGGCATATTTCCAACAGTCTCCCACTTGCACTTGAGTCAATATTCTAGTTCACATCGCCATGTGATTAACACTCACAGGTCACATCGCCATGTGACCAACATCCAAAGAGTTTACTAGAGTCACTAATCTAGTTCACATCACTATGTGATTAATACTCAATGAGTTCTGGGTTTGGTCATGTTATGCTTGTGAGAGAGGTTGTAGTCAACAGGTCTTGCCATATTCAAACCCCTATGTACTTCGCAAAACTTTATGTCATATCATAGATGATGCTACCACGTTCCACTTGGAGCTATTCCAAATTGTTGCTCCATTATACGTATCCGGTATCTCTACTCAGAGCTATCCGGATAGGTGTTAAGCTTGCATCGACGTAACTCTTTACGTCGAACTCTTTATCACCTCCATAACCGAGAAACATTTCCTTATTCCTCTATGGATAATTTTGACTGCTATCTGGTGATCTACTCCTAGATCACCTTTGTACCCTCTTGCCAGACATGTGGCAAGGCACACATCAGGTGCGGTACTCAGCATGGCATACCGTATAGAGCCTATGACAAGAGCATAGGGGACAACCTTCGTCCTTCCTCTTTCTTCTGCCGTGGTCAATCTTTGAGTCTTACTCAACTTCACACTTTACAACTCAGGTAAGAACCCCTTCTTTGACTGGTCTATTTTGAACTCCTTCAAAAACATGTCAAGGTGTGCGTTCTTTGAAAGTATCATCAGGCGTCTTGATCTATCCATAGATCTTGATGCCCAATATGTAAGCAGCTTTATCCAGGTCTTCCTTTGAAAAACACTCTTCAAACAACCGTTTATGCTTTCCAAAAATTCTACATTATTTCGAATCAGCAATATGTCATCCACATATACTTATCAGAAATGTTATAATGCTCCCACTCACTTTCTTGTAAATACAAGTTTCTAGCAAACATTGTATAAACCTAAAAGCTTTGATCACTCCATCAAAACATATATTCCGATTCTGAGATGCTTGCTCTAGTCCATAGAAGGATTGCTGGAGCCAGCACACCTTTTAGCATCCTTAGGATCGCCAAAACCTTTTATTGTATCACATACAACTTTTCTTACGAAAAGTGGTAAGGAAACTTGTTTTGACATCCATCTGTAAGATTTCATAATCGAAAAATACAGCTAATGCTAACATGATTCCGACGGACTTAAGCATCGCTACGGGTGAGAAATTCTCATCATAGTCAACTCCTTGAACTTGTGAAAAGACTCTTTCCCACAAGTCGAGCTTCATAGACGGTAACATTACCGCCCACATCCATCTTCTTCTTAAAGACCCATTTATCTCAATGGTTTGCCGATCATCGGGCAAGTCCACCAAAGTCCATACTTTGTTCTGATATATGGATCCTATCTCAGATTTCATGGCTTCTAACCATTTGTTGGAATACGGGCCCACCATTGCTTCTCCATAGATCGTAGGTTCATTGTTGTCTAACAACATGATATCTAAGATAGGATTACCGTACCACTTAGGAGTAGTACATGTCCTTGTCGACCTACGAGGTTCGATAGCAACTTGATCCGAAGCTTCATGATCACTATCATTAACTTCCTATTCAACAGACGTAGGCGCCACAGAAAACATCTTTCTGTGTTGCGTCACTCTCTGGTTGAAGTAAAGGTTCGACAACCTCATCAAGTTCTATCTTCCTCCCACTCAATTCTTTCGAGAGAGACTCCTTCTCGAGAAAGGACCCTTTCTTAGCGACAAACAATTTGCCCTCGGATCTAAGATAGAAGGTGTACCCAACTGTCACCTTTGGGTATCCTATGAAGATGTGTTTGTCTGCTTTGGGTTCGAGCTTCTCCGGCTGAAGCCTTAAGCATCGCAGCCCCAAACATTAAGAAGTGACAACTTTGGTTTCTTGCCAAACCAATGTTCACACGTCGTCATTTCAACGGACTTAGATGGTGTCCTGTCTAAAGTGAATGCAGCTGTCTCTAACGCATAACCTCAAAATGAAAACGGTAGATTGGTAAGAGACATCATAGATCGCACCATATCTCATAGGGTTCGATTACGACGTCCGGACACACCATTACCTTGTGGTGTTCCAGGTGGCTTCAACTGTAAAACAATTCCACAATGTCTTAAGTGATTGCCAAACTCATAACTCAGAAAATCCCCTTTTGATCAGATCGTAGGAACATGATCTTATTGTTATGATGATTCTTAACTTCACTCTGAAATCGCTTGAACTTTTCAAACGTTTCAGACTTGTGCTTCATTAAGTAGATATACCTATATCTACCCAAATCGTCAGTGAAGATGAGAAAATAGCGATATCCACCGCACGCTTCAATTCTCATTGGATCACACGCATCAGCATGCATGATTTCCAACAAGTCACTTGCCCGTTTCACTGTACCTGAAAACGGGGTCTTAGTCATCCTGCCCATGAGGCATGGGTCGCATGTGTCAAGCGATTCAAAATCAAGTGACTCCAAACATCCATCGACATGGAGTTTCTTCATGCATCTTACGCCAATTTGACCTAAGCGGCAGTGCCACAAGAAAGTGCTACTATCATTATTAACTCTACATCCTTTGGCGTGAACATGTGTATTACCACGACCGAGATTCAATGAACCATTCACATAGGGTGCATGACCATGAAAGGTATTATTCATGTAAACAGAATAACCATTATTCTCTAATTTAAATGAATAACCGTATTGCAATGAACATGATCTAATCATATTCATGCTCAACGTAGACACCTGATAACATTTATCTAGGTTCAATACTAATCCCGAAGGCAGATGGAGCGTGCGATGGTGATCTCATCAACTTTGGAAACACTTCCAACACACATCGTCACCTCGCCCTTAGCTAGTCTCCGTTTAGTCCGTAGCTTTTGCTTCAAGTCACCAATAATAGCAACTAAACCGGTATCCAATACCCCGGTGCTACCAGGAGTACTAGTGAGGTACACATTAATAACACATATATACTTTGAAGTTGCCAACCTTCTTATCTGCCATGCATTTTGGGTAATTCCGCTACCAATGACCGTTCCCCTTACAATAGAAGCACTTAGTCTCGGGTTTGGGTTCAACCTTGGGTTCCTTCACTGGAGAGGCAACTGGTTTGCCATGAAGTTTCCCTTCTAGCCCTTGCCCTTCTTGAAACATTGGTCTTGTTAAACCATCAACACTTGATGCTCCTTCTTGATTTCTACCTTTTGCGGTCCTAAGCACCGCGAACAGCTCCGGGATCAACTCCATCCCTTGCATGTCATAGTTCATCACGAAGATCTAGTAGCTTAGTGATAGTGGCTAGAGAACTCTATCAATCACTATCTTATCTGGAAGTTTAACTCCCACTTGATTTAAGTGATTATAGCACCCAGACATTCTGAGCACATGCTCACTAGTTGAGCTATTCTCCTCCATCTTGTTGGCTAAAGAACTTGTTAGAGGTCTCACACCTCTCAACACGGGCATGAGCCTGAAATCCCAATTTCAGCTCTTGGAACATCTCATATGTTCTATGGCGTTTAAAACGTCATTGGAATCCCGATTCTGAGCCGTAAAGTATGGTGCACTAAACTATCAAGTAGTCATCAGGATGTGTCTGTCAGGTGTTCACAACATCCACAGACGACGTTGTAGGGGTTTGCACATTGAGCGGTGCATCAAAGACGTAAGCTTTCTGTGTAGCAGTGAGGACACTCCTCGGACTACGGACCTAGTCCGCATCATTGCTTACAATATCTTTCAACTTAATCTTTCTCTAGGAACGTATTGAAACAAGGAGCTACAATGTGACATATTTATCTACAACATATTTGCAAAGACAATTTAGACTATGTTCATGATAATTGAGTTCATCTAATCAAATTATTTAATGAACTCCCACTCAGATAGACATCCCTCTAGTCATCTAAGTGAAACACGATCCGAGTCAACTAGGCCGTGTCCGATCATCACGTGAGACGGACTAGTCAACATCGGTGAACATCTTCATGTTGATCGTATCTTCTATACGACTCATGCTCGACCTTTCGGTCTTCCGTGTTCCGAGGCCATGTCTGTACATGCTAGGCTCGTCAAGTCAACCTAAGTGTATTGCGTGTGTAAATCTGGCTTACACCCGTTGTATTCGAACGTTAGAATCTATCACACCCGATCATCACATGGTGCTTCGAAACAACGAACCTTCGCAATGGTGCACAGTTAGGGGGAACACTTTCTTGAAATTATTATGAGGGATCATCTTATTTAAGCTACCGTCGTTCTAAGCAAATAAGATGTAAAACATGATAAACATCACATGCAATCAAATAGTGACATGATATGGCCAATATCATTTTGCTCCTTTTGATCTCCATCTTCGGGGCTCCATGATCATCGTTGTCACCGGCATGACACCATGATCTCCATCATCATGATCTCCATCATTGTGTCTTCTTCAAGTTGTCTCGTCATCTATTACTTCTACTACTATGGCTAACACTTTAGCATAAAGTAAAGTAATTACATGACGTTTATGTTGACACGCAGGTCATAAATAAATTAAGACAACTCCTATGGCTCCTGCCGGTTGTCATACTCATCGACATGCAAGTCGTGATTCCTATTACAAGAACATGATCAATCTCATACATCACATATATCATTCATCACATTCTTTTGGCCATATCACATCACAAGGCATATGCTGCAAAAACAAGTTAGACGTCCTCTAATTGTTGTTGCAAGTTTTTACGTGGCTGCTATAGGTTTCTAGCAAGAACGTTTCTTACCTATGCGAAAACCACAACGTGATATGAAAATTTCTATTTACCCTTCATAAAGACCCTTTTCATCGAATCCGATCCGACTAAAGTGGGAGAGACACACACCCGCTAGCCACCTTATGCAACTAGTGCATGTCAGTCGGTGGAACCAGTCTCACGTAAGAGTACGTGTAAGGTCGGTCCGAGCCGCTTCATCCCACGATGCCGTCGAATCAAGATAAGACTAGTAACAGCAAGCGAATTGACAAAATCGACGCCCACAACTGCTTTGTGTTCTACTTGTGCATAGAATCTACGCATAGACCTAGCTCATGATGCCACTGTTCGGGATCGTAGCAGAAATTTAAAATTTTCTACGCATCACCAAGATCAATCTATGGAGTAATTTAGCAATGAGGGGAAGGAGAGTGCATCTACATACCCTTGTAGATCGCTAAGCGGAAGCGTTCAAGTGAACGGGGTTGATGAAGTCGTACTCGTCGTGATCCAAATCACCGATGATCCTAGCGCCGAACGAACGGCACCTCCGCGTTCAACACACGTACGGAACGGAGACGTCTCCCACGCCTTGATCCAGCAAGGAGGAGGGAGAGGTTGAGTAAGAAGTACAACAGCACGCCGGCGTGGTGGTGGAGGAGCTTGTGATTCTCCGGCAGGGCTTCGCCAAGCACCATGGAAGAGGAGGAGAAGGTAGGAGGAGGGAGGGCTGCGCCAGGTTCAAGGGTGTGGCCGCCCTCCCACCCCTCCACTATTTATAGGTGGGGGGAGAGGTGGGCCGGCCCCCCTCGATCCCATCTAGGGTTGGGGGCGGCGGCCAAGGGGGGAGGAGTGCCTCCCAAGTCAAGTGGAGGCCCTCCCCCTTAGGGTTTCCCCTCTCCCATGCGCATGGGTTTTGGGGGGGCTGGTGCCCTTGGCCCATTAAGGTTAGGGCGCCCCCCTACAGCCCATGCTGCTGTATTGGACATGGTGGAACATTTTCCGGACCTCCGGACCCCTCCGGAATCCTCCGGAACCTTCCGGAAGCTTCCCGGTACAATACCGGAAAAAACCGAACTTTTCTCGGAACCCAAACAACAACTTTCCATATATAAATCTTTACCTCTGGACCATTCCGGAACTCCTCGTGACGTCCGGGATCTCATCCTGGACTCCGAACAACATTCGGTAATCACATACAAGTCTTCCTAATAACCCTAGCGTCATCGAACCTTAAGTGTGTAGACCCTACGGGTTCGGGAACCATGCAGACATGACCGAGACAACTCTCCGGCCAATAACCAACAGCGGGATCTGGATACCCATGTTGGCTCCCACATGTTCCATGATGATGTCATCGGATGAATCACGATGTCGAGGATTCAATCAATCCCGTATTCAATTCCCTTTGTCCAGCGGTATTGTACTTGCCCGAGATTCGATCGTCGGTATCCCGATACCTTGTTCAATCTCTTTACCGGCAAGTCTCTTTACTCGTTCCGTAACACATCATCCCATGATCAACTCCTTGGTCACATTGTGCACATTATGATGATGTCCTACCGAGTGGGCCCATAGATACATCTCCGTTTACACGGAGTGACAAATCCCAGTCTCGATTTGTGCCAACCCAACAAACACTTTCGGAGATACCTGTAGTGTACCTTTATAGCCACGCAGTTACGTTGTGACGTTTGGCACACCCAAAGCACTCCTACAGTATCCGGGAGTTGCACAATCTCATGGTCTAAGGAAATGATACTTGACATTAGAAAAGCTTTAGCAAACGAACTACACGATCTTTGTGCTAGGATTAGGATTGGGTCTTGTCCATCACATCATTCTCCTAATGATGTGATCCCGTTATCAAAGACATCCAATGTCCATGGTTAGGAAACCGTAACCATCTATTGATCAACGAGCTAGTCAACTAGAGGCTTACTAGGGACATGGTGTTGTCTATGTATCCACACATGTACCTGAGTTTCCTATCAATACAATTCTAGCATGGATAATAAACGATTATCATGAACAATGAAATATATAATAATAACTAATTTATTATTGCCTCTAGGGCATATTTCCAACAAAAATGCCGTGTCAAAGCCGCTTATTCTCCTTCACGGAGTCCGCAAGCTAGGCTCGGACATCTTTTAGTTCCACGCCCAGCCGGATATTGGCGTCTGGAGATTATTTTTCTCTTGGCTGACCCGCGTAAGCACGCGCTCGCTAGCATTTAGCTGTCGATTAGCACGTTGCGCATTCTCCGGCACAACCTCCGGATTCACTCCGGAGTCATCTGCAACATCTATTGTTAGATTTGCATACATGTTGCATACTATCTGGTACCTGTCATTCTTTGCAATGGAAACAAGTGTTACCTGAGGGGGCCTTCTCGGACTCCTTCAACGTGGCAAACGCTGCCCGTAGCTGGGCTTTGCACTCTTCCAGCTCTTGAGACAATTGGGTATTCTTCTCTGTAAGAACCTACACAAATAATGATCCTTTAATCAGTCGTGTCAATTGTTTCAAGTCTCAGGGGCTACTGATATATATAATCATCAGATTTTCTTACCTGTATATCCTTTACATACTGGTCCGTGGCTCTGGAAAGACCGTTTTGAGCAGCACGGATGTACGTGTCCCCTGAGTTGAAGGCATCGAACGCCTCTTGGGAGAAACAAGCGTCACGGAGTACGGCCCGGCGACGCCTGTGATTTATGGCACTCTCCACTTCGGAATTTGTAGCGGATAGTCTATCCGGATCCTCTGTAGGAGGAGCATCCGGCGTTCACCCCGTGTTAGCTTCCGCCTCTATGTCTGGCCCTGCAGCCCGACTGGTGGAGGCGTGATCAGCAACCTCTCCGGATATAGTCCGGCGAGCGTTTTCCTACTAGGAAACATGGACGTCATTATATTTTAAGGAAGACGACAACCACAGAGCGAGGTTCTGTACCATACCTCTGCGTCGGCGTCTCAGTCCTGACCGCCTTCGTTTTTGGCCTACCCGGCTTCAGTGTCCCTTGTTGACAAGCCACTGCAGGTTCGGCATGGCGTCCCGAGGGCCTTCCCTGTAAAACACCATATGTGTACGATAGGTGAAGTGCATAAAAGGGGATCCTTCTCAGAAGTTGGGGCTCCAGATTTTCTTACATGCGATGCAGGGAGTAGCCCAGGATAGTCGGCTATGATGGACACCATGGCATCATCGCAGCTCAACTGATAGAATGTCATGTCGATCAGCTCCACAAATATGTCCGGATCCTCTTCGAGTCCGGGATAGAGGGCCTGGTCAGGGTCCTCCGGTTGTGGAGGTGGGCTGTTGACCTCCCTTACAGCTTTTCGCAATTCCTGCCATGAAACGGCAAGGTGAGTATTTATGACAAAGAATGTGGGAAGGTTGGGAGTAAAAAGTGACAGCTCACCCATCTTGGAGGGTTGTACATGGAGAATCCATCCCGTGGCTTAATACGGATGAACTCCTCTTCCTCTCCCTTGAACAAAGCAAACAGAATTTTTGCTAGAGCAACAGCTGAGTCTGGTCCCTTACGCACGCAGCGGGTGGCATCATCTTCCCCGTTAAAGCGCCACATGGGGTGCCCTCGATATTGAAGTGGATGCACCCCCCACATTATACATATTGAAATAACCTTGATTATTGTCAATCCTGATTGAGCCGGCGCTTTTATCCAGCCCATCAGGTAAAGGACTTCTCCGTTATCTTCCTCCCGAGGGCTCCATGGGCGCCAGCTTCGATGTTTCTTCAAAGGGGCATTGTCGAACTCGGGAAGACCCATCCGAATAGGATCTGGAAGGGGGACGTCCTCCATGTAAAACCACTCCGAAGGCCAGTCTTCGGACGTCTTCTTCGGGGTACCGGACAGGTATTCGGTCCTGGCGATGCGCCATATTTTGGCTCCGCCCACTTGATATATTGACCCCTCCTGTGTATGGGGCACAAGGCAGAATAGCCTCTTCCACAGCTCGAAATGAGCTTCGCAGCCCAGAAATAGCTCACAAAGGGCAACATAACCAGCGATGTGTAATATGGAAGCGGGGGTGAAATTGTGCAACTGGAGGTCGTAAAACTCCAGGAGCCCGCGGAGGAACGGATGGATTGGAAATCCAAGTCCCCTTAGTAAATAAGGGACAAGGCCTACCCGCTCCCCCTTGGAAGGATTGGGGAATTTCTCCGCTTGCTCCCCGCCATTATAGGTGGCGAGCCCGGCTCGGACAGGGACCATATATGCTGGAGGGAGAAATCCCTGGGTCTGTAACTCTACTAATTGACTGAGTGGGACGGAACACTTCTCCCAATCACCGGGCTTAGGGCTACGGGAGCGGGAGGAGGAGCTGCGATGGCCGGCCATGTTGGAATGGATTTTTCCGAGCGCGCTCCGATGGATACTCGCCGTGGGAGGATGGTGTGGTTTGGATCTAAGAATCCCCGTCCCTTTAATAGACAGTTTACTTACATGGCTAGGGTGGCAAATGTAAAAATGCCCTGGCTCCTCGCATTCGCTCGACACATGGAAGATAGACCTTATTGGGCGTAGAAGCCAAGAAGTGCAACATTTATGGGGTGCCGGACACTACTCAAAAAATATTCATAATTTGGAGAAGAACCCGCCTTGCAATGCCGTAGACAATTTGCGCGCCGAACTCATCGTCATTGAAGCCTGGTTTGGGGGCTACTGAGGGAGTCCTGGATTGGGGGGTCTCCGGACAGGCGGACTATATCCTTTGGCCGGACTGTTGGACTATGAAGATACAAGATTGAAGACTTTGTCCCGTGTTCGGATGGGACTCTTCTTGGCGCGGAAGGCAAGCTTGGCAATGTGGATTTGTAGATCTCCTCCCTTGTAACCGACTTTGTGTAACCCTAGCCCCCTCAAGTGTCTATATAAACCGGAGGGTTTAGTCCTTAGGACAACATACAATCATACCATAGGCTAGCTCCTAGGGTTTAGCCTCTATGATCTCGTGGTAGATCAACTGTTGTAATACTCATATCATCAAGATCAATCAAGCAGGACTTAGGGTATTACCTCCATCAAGAGGGCCTGAACCTGGGTAAACATCGTGTCCCCTGCCTCCTGTTACCATCCACCTTAGATGCACAGTTCGGGACCCCCTACCCGAGATCCACCGGTTTTGACACCGACACCGTGCGTTCGGTACTTGGATCGGTCGGATCGTGAAGACGTACGACTACATCAACCGCGTTGTGCTAACGCTTCCGCTTTCGGTCTACGAGGGTACGTGGACACACTCTCCCCTCTCGTTGCTATGCATCACCATGATCCTGTGTGTGCATAGGAATTTTTTTTTGAAATTACTACGTTCCCCAACAGTGGCATCCGAGCCAGGTTTATGCGTAGATGTTATATGCACGAGTAGAACAGAAAGGACTTGTGGGCGTGTGTATATACATATTGCTTGCCGTCACTAGTTGATTCTTGATTCAGCGACATTTGGATGAAGCGGCCCAGACCGACATTATGCGTACGCTTATGCGAGACTGGTTCTACAGACGTGCTTCGCACACAGGTGGCTAGTGGGTGTCTGTTTCTCCAACTTTAGTTGAATCGGATTCAATGAACAGGGTTCTTTCTGAAGATCAAAAAGCAATCACTATATCGCGTTGTGGTTTTTGATGCGTAGGTAAGAGCGGTTCTTGCTCAGCCCGTAGCAGCCACGTAAAACTTGCAACAACAAAGTAGAGGACGTCTAACTTGTTTTTGTAGGGCATGTTGTGATGTGATATGTTCAAGACGTGATGAGATATAAATTGTTGTATGAGATGATCATGTTTTGTTGAAGTTATCGGCAACTGGCAGAAGCCTAATGGTTGTCTCTTTATTGCATAAGATGCAAGTGCCAGGCAAATTTATTTACTTTATCGCTATGCGATAGCAATAGTTGCAAAAGCAATAGTTGGCAAGACGATCATGTGACGACACATTGATAGAGATCAAGATGATGGAGATCATGGTGTCATGCTGGTGACGATAGAGATCATGACTATAATTTGGAGATGGAGATCAAAGGCGCAAGATGATCATGGCCATATCATGTCACATATTTTGATTGCATGTGATGTTTATCCTTTATGCATCTTATTCTGCTTTGTTTGACGGTAGCATTATAAGATGATCTCTCACTAAATTTCAAGGTAAAAGTGTTCTGGTTGAGTATGCACCGTTGCCAAAGTTCATCGTGCCGAGACACTCAGTGATGATCGGGTGTGATAAGCTCAACGTTCATCTACAACGGGTGTAAGACAGTTTTACACATGCAGAATACTCGGGTTAAACTTGACAAGCCTAGCATATGCAGATATGGCCTCGGAACACTGGAGACCGAAAGGTCAAGCGTGAATCATATAGTAGATATGATCAACATAGTGATGTTCACCATTGAAAACTACTCCATCTCACGTGATGATCGGACATGGTTTAGTTGATTTGGATCACGTGATCATTTAGATGACTAGAGGGATGTCTATCTAAGTGGGAGTTCTTAAGTAATATGATTAATTGAACTTTAATTTATCATGAACTTAGTCCTGATAGTATTTGCATAACTATGTTGTAGATCAATAGCTTGCAATGTTACTCCCCGTTTATTTTGATATGTTCCTAGAGAAAAACTAAGTTGAAAGATGTTAGTGCAATGATGCGGATTGGATCCGTGATCTGAGGATTATCCTCATTGCTGCACAGAAGAATTATGTCCTTAATGCACTGCACCGCTAGGTGACAAACCAATTGCAGGAGCAGATGCAGACATTATGAACGTTTGGCGAACTCGATATGATGACTACTTGATAGTTTAGTGCACCATGCCGTCGGCTCCTCCAGGAGCTGCTGCCAGATGCTGTCCAGCGCCGCCCCCACCGCCGCCTCGGACGCCGGATTAAGAAGCATCATCTTGTCTTGTTTAGTCCTAGGATGATATGAGTTCGCTCTTGGGATTCACCGAGCGTTTGTTAGTGGATTTTATGGAGGGGCTGGTTTCGGTCCCCCGGTTTATATAAAGAGTGCAGAAGGATGTCACGTGCTTCTAGCTTCGCCGAATGTTCCTGCTTTAGCCCCACGTGATTCCATTGTTTTTCTTATTGTTTTGGAAGGTAATGATGATGAATTGATGATGGTGTGTTGGATTAGTGGAGCACTCACGCTAACATAAGCATCAACGATTTTCCTAAGCACTCCTTCATGTTTTTTGTTAGGTCCCTTTTACAAACCACTAAGCATGGATGATCAAATTAAGTGCAGATCATGTGTTTGACTAGCTCTGCTTGCCAAACATGCATGGCATCTCCTTGATAATCCCGACTCATTGTGTGCTACTATTCTAAGGGCCAAGTATTACCCTAATGGTGATTTGCTAAACTCCAAGCCAAAACATGGTGCTTTTTTCACCTGGCAAAGCATTATAGCAGGCATTACTACTCTCAAGCATGGCTATATTTGGCGAGTGGGGGATGGACATAACATCAATATTTGGGAAGATGTTTGGGTGCCAAATTACGCCACTAGAAAGATTATGACCCCTAAGGGGGGACATTTGTTATCAAAAGTGGTTGATTTGATTGACCCAGCCTCCAATAATTGGGATGAGGACCCGATTAGACAAACTATGTGGCTCATTGACACACAATGGTTTCTTTCAATCCCAATTTCGCAACATAATATGACATATTTTATTGCCTGGAGTTATATGAAAAATGGTATGTTCTCAGTACGGTCTGCTTACCATGTGGAGTGGAATTATCAGTATGGGAGTAAACTAAAACATTCGAACGGGATGGGGCGAACCACACCTAACCCTATATGGTGTCAGATATGGAAGTTATCTTGTCCGACAAATGTCAAAATCATTTTATGGCGGACACTACATGGCACTCTCCCATGTTGGGCAACACTCACTAATAGACACATGAAGTTCTCGCCTCTTTGTCCTTCCTGCTCCCAGGGTGTAGAAGATACAAAGCACATTCTTTTCCTATGTATAAAAGCAAAGGAGATTTGGAAAAGGCTAGGGATGGATGTGATTATTGATAAAGCTTGTGAGATTGATTGTGCTGGAGAAAATCTAGCTAATCTAGCAAATGTACAAGAAATGGGGTACCAAAATGTACGAGAAATGATAGCTATCTCAGCTTGGTATCTATGGTGGGAAAGACGAAAATTAGTGCATAAGAAATTAACTCAGAATGCGACTCAAATATCAATAGGGATCATATCTCTCATATATAATTTTGTAAATGCATCATCTTCAAAGGCGTCTATGAAAAGGGGGGGGGGGGTTTGGCACTGTCCTCCTAGGGGCTTCGTGAAACTAAATGTTGACGTCTCACTATTTGGGAAATGCTTATACACAGGAGTTTAGTTGTAGCGCTTTTTATAAGAAAGCGTTGCTGCTAAATAACGGTACCGCTTGTCACTGAAGAGCGCTGCTATTGTTCATGTAGCAGTAGCGCTTGTGTCATAAGAAACGCTACTACTATAGTTGTCAACGGTTGCATGGCAGTGTAGGTATACTAGTAGCGTCCGTATTTAAAAAGCGCTACTACTATTGTGCATAGCAATAGCGCTGTCTTCTGACGAGCACTACTGCTAAATAGCAGTAGCGCTTATTTCTAAAAAGCGCTACGACTATGCTTACCTTACCTGCCCCGCGCGCGTCCCTCACTCTCCCTCACACACTCACTCGCCGCACGTCGTCGCCTGCCGTCGCCGCCGACTCCCCCGAGGTATCTCCCTCCTCCTCTCGCCGTCCTCACCTTCGCCCCTCCCTCCTCCTCCTCTCGCTGCCCTCCTCTCTCCCTCTTCTCACGGCCCTCCTCTCCTTCCTTTCCGCCGGTGGCCCCTCCTCCTCCCTCCCTCCTCCCTCTCCTTCTTTCTCCTCCTCCCTCCTCCTTCCCCTCCTCCTCC
>NC_041390.1:467044090-467095279 GCF_002162155.2 Triticum dicoccoides
TATAGGTTTTAGTTTTTGTTAAATGTAGGTTTTAGTTTTTAGTAAATGTAGGTTTTTAGTATATTTTGTTTTTAGAAAATTTGAATAAGTAATTTGAAAAGAATAAGTAAATGTAGGCCTTTTGAATAGAATAGTGAATTTTTAGAAATTTTGAATAAGTAAATTTGAATAGAATAAAATATGAAATTGAAAAAAAAGTAAATGTAGGTCTTTTGAATAGAATAGGAAATTTTTAGAAATTTTGAATAAGTAAATTTGAATAGAATAATTTAATGTAGCTTATGGAGTTTCACTAAGTCCTAAGATGACGATAATAATGTTTTTGTTTATATTTTGTTTTTGCAGAAATCAAGGAGCTCATGCATCATCCCCGCCGCCGTCCCCGTCACCGACCCCCTCCGACCTCGATCGAGGTGAGAGCAGCCGCCCCATGTTGTTAATTTAATTTAGGTATTTTAGGTGTTTAATCTTAGAATAATGTAGTATGAACCCTAGTTATGATCGAATCATTTTCAAAATGTAGGTTTTTAATTAGGTGTAGTTAATAGAATTTAGGTGTTTTAGGTGTCACATTTGTTGTTATTTTTTTAGTTAAAGCAACTATTCCCGCATTGACGTCGATGATGCCTATCCCGCATCATCGTCGTCGACTCAGCGGAGGAGGCCTGGGCTTGGTGAGGAGCCATGTCCGGAACTGGGCTCCGCCGGGCTGGTACTGGGAGGTGCTACCTTCCGGGGGCGTAGCTTGGTGAGGAGCCAGCCCGTCGTTGACCCGAACCTTCTTTGGTGGCGGTCATGTGGGCCAGTGACGGTGCGGAGGCTTGAGGACCCCACGGAGGTGGTACGTCACCGTGTCAGCGAGGAGGACGAGCACGTCCGTCGCTACATGGTTGCATTGGAGGGCAGGTTCTCCAATACCTGGGAGGTTCTTCAGGGATCTCACTGGAGCTATGATCCTGTGATGGTTCCTTCTCTTTGGGTGTCCACCGCCCGCGCCAATACCCGTCGTTTGCTACAGTTTTAGCTGTATTAGTGATTTATATGTATGATACTATTCGAGATCTATTAGTGATAATATTCGACGATGTATGAACGAAAGAGATGGTTTAGTTTTGCTTATTGAATGAATGCTAATTTAAATACTAATTTATTTATGATTTGGTTTTGCTTATTGAATGCTCAAATTGGAAAACTACTCCATCAAGTTTGAATGCTCATATGATGTAGATATAAACATGTATATCTTGTGTTGCTCAAATAGGATATGCGCTTGCCCAAGTGGCCGGCCATGTTTGCAAGTTACACCTCCTATAGTGGCCTATGTTTTGCCGGAGTGTTGATTAATTTCCGTTCCGGCAAATTTCAGGCACTCGATATGTCCTTTTTTAGCAAAGGTCATGCCGATTTTTTCGTGAGTTCTGGCATGACTTGTGCTAGAATATGTAGGAAATATCGAGTGGCCTGGATTTTCTCGAAAAATAATTAAACGGCATTTCAGGTTGACTTTAAGTCTGTCGAGGCTCCATCACCGAAGGTCGAAAAATCAGTGAGGGAGTGTATCCACCATATATGAGAGAGGACGAAGAAGCCCGACTGTTGTCGTGGGGGTCGTTTTTCCTTCTTCTCCTTGTGCTAGACCTTTGTTATGCACTAGGGGAAGGAGGAATAACGACCATCACCAGCGGTCAAAAAATCTATGAGGGAGTGTATCCACCATATATGAGAGAGGACAAATAATCCCGACTGTTGTCGTGGGGGTCGTTTCTCCTTGTTCTCCTTGTGCTATACCTTTGTTATGAACTAGGGGGAGGAGGAGTAACGACCATCACCGACGGTCGCAAATGTCAGAGAGGAATCAGTGAGGGAGAGTCTCCACCATATAGACTCGGCAAACCGATAGTCAACCCGTGATGAATAATAATGATCTAATTTAATTTTTATAGTACATATATTGAATTTTACAAGTTTAATCTTTGAATTACGAACATAGGAAATATCGTCATCGGACGACGAAAGTCTCCCGGGGGAGTGCAGCTGGTGGAATGACGACCGAGGTCTGTGCGACAGGCCTCACCTGGACGAAGATCGACGCTTCAGCATTAAGCTCCAGGAGACCTTCGATGTTGAAACGGTACGCAACAACGAAAAGTTTTTTTCGTAATTAAGCATGACTTCAACTATTTCAACGTGTAATTTTCATCTTTTACAATTCGAGTTGCTTATCCCATGACATGAAAGATGCTATGTCTGGGAGAGGATGGGTTTTGAAGACCATGAAAATTTCGAAACAAAAAAAATTCACCTAAGGACCCATCATGATATGGATTTTGAAGTAAATCTGTATAATTCTGAGAGCGTAACCCATTTTGGTTGCAAAAATTGGGAAGCACTTTGCAAGATTTATGATTTTTATGAGGGTATGCTTGTCACCATGGATCTTGGTGATCCTGATATCAACCAAGACAATATGGACATTTGGGTCCTTGTTGATACGCTTCCAATTCTATCGCTATGTGAGTTTCTCAAACATAGTTATTAACTAATTTATATTTTTCATTTCAAAATAGTTGACAACTTATTTCCATTGACAACTTATTTTCATTATTCAAACAATGTGCGGAACATGGTAGACAGAACGTACAACACCGATGGCTCTGAGTTAACTTATCAGGAGAAAAATCATCTAGTCGCATTTTGTACTGATCTTGAGAATTACAATATCTATTATAAAACTCCTCCACATTATGGTCAATACGTGTCACTAGTGCACGTGTTGAACTACGGCAACATCCATGGAGATGCCATGGTAAGATTTTTTTTAGTATTACGACATCCGTGCATCTTTTGCATAAACTCTTTTAAAACTTAACTACATTGCTAACTACGAAGTTATTACTATGTTTTTCAACAGAAAATCCCGAATGATTGTGCGCCTCATCTGATGTATCAGAATGGTCACCTTGATGTTTTGAACATATGACCAGGTCATCCTATGAATCTCACCTGTCCATATCGAATGTCTAAAAGAAGTGGAGACATAAAAATAAAAGAATGAAAAAAATGTATGGATAGTCGTAAGGAGGTACTTAAAAGCAACATTGTGCGAAAGGCAAGAATTGAAGACAGGATAATCTTCATTCTCCATAATGGAGAGTCAGGGCCTATCTTGTTTTATGCTATTTTACCTAAGAGAAGGTAGTAGGTCCTAGTTAATAATACTCATGATCATGTGCTAAGAACAACTAAGTAGGATTGGTTAGATGACTATGATGATGATGTGGTATCGAGTAGAAGTTGTATGATCGATGATGATGAGTATGACTTGTTATTATGATACCAATGACGAGTTATTTATTATTATGATCGATGATGCATGATGCTAAGTTGTTATGTGAGCATGATTACTTATTATATATAACAGTGGGCGAAATGAATCTGGATTAGATTCAAGTGAAGCCAACATGTGGTGCACATCGAAAGTACTACTAATCCAAACTAGATCAAGTTTGGATTAGAGTAGTACTTTCGACATGCACCACATGTTGCCTCAACTTGAATCTACTCCACGTTCATTTCACCCACTGTTATATATAATAAGTAATCATGGTCATAAAATCATATGATGAAAGTACTGTACATAAAACCACACAATGAAAATAAGCTGTATTTTTAAAAATACATGAAAATGTAGCAGCAGCGTTTTTTAGAACAAGCGCTACTGCTACTTACAAGTAGCAGTAGCGCTATCCAAAGGAAAACGCTGCTGCTAACTAGGTATAGCAGTAGCGCTCCCTATCCAGCGCTACTGCTACTAGTTAGCTGTAGCGCCTTAATGGTAGCGCTTGGCCCAACGCTACTGCTATGAATATTTCAAGCGATACTACTAGGGTTTTCCCTAGTAGTGTCTCCTTTAACCATGACATGCTAAAGGGTACGATGGGGACAGTCTTGAGAGATGATAAAGGTAGGTTTATTGCAGGAGGAAATGAAAAGATCGACTACTACGCGGATGCTTCGATGGCAGAAGTCTTAGCTCTCAAATTTGGCCTAACATTAGCGCAAAGGGCGGGATGTAACCGCCTAATCATCAACTCAGACAATCTGGAGGTGATTGAGACCATGCAGGACGGAGGACAGTTAGCCGGCGACGACGATTTTCCATGACTGTTATCACTATACATGTGATTTTATTATGACTAGATTCGAACATTGTAATAGAGAGGCAAATAAAGTAGCACATGAACTTGCTAGATTAGCTAGATTTTCTTCGACTTCGGATTGGTTCGAGGAACCCCTTATTGAAATTGTAATAATCCTCACAAACGATGTACTGGTTATTTCTAATGAATAAAGTTCCGTTTTAATTAAAAAAGAGTGCAGATCATGTGTTAGTGAAGCATGCATGGCCGCCTCTCTGCTTCATGCATTCGTTCATTCCATGTTATGGGAGATAACAATGGATAATTTTGTGCTTGCAAGACTCACACATGACTAACAAATTAATAATCATAAAGATAATGAGCTAACATAGGACATTGCATGACACTAAGCAATAATATATGTAGATTAAACTATTGCTTTGACGTGTCCGCGGACGTTTGGGATTTCTGATTTGATTTTCGAAAAGGGTCGCTTTATTACTTAAAAGGTTTAAGCATTATACCCGACCTCTGCACATAGCCAAACAAGTTCTCTTACACAAACGAAAATTAAGAAGGCGAAATACAAAGAAACAAAGTATGTATAACGCCTAAAGCAGAGGTGGGCCAATTCTAAGATCATGCTGTCATCCATGTTGGGTAAAAGTATCCATCGCCGTATCCTCCAATCGTGTACACACCTCCGTAAACAGGCCTCGATTCTCCACACGTTGTAGAAAGGACCATAAACGAAGAGTCCCGGTACACCTGTATATAACCTGCATCAGAGAAGTACTTTTATCGTTAAACACCTTATCATTTCTACATAGTCAAAGCGACCAAATAACGGCAAGCGCTCCCACCCTAAGAATAGTTCTAAACATGTAATCTATCCCATGTAACCAGTTGCCAAATACATTAGCAACACTACAAGGAGGATACAAACCAGAAGCTATCTGGATGACTGGCCATATAGAACGAGCCAATTTGCATTGGAAGAATAAATATTTTATTGTCTCATCATGGTGATAAAAGACACATTGCGGGCTTCCATGCCAATTTCTCTTAATAAGGTTATCTTTAGTAAGAATGACTCGGCGACGAAGATACCATGCAAAGATTGTATTCTTTAGAGGTATCTTCATCTTCCAGATCTTATTATTATCAAATGGCACATCAGAGTGGATTAACGATCTATACATAGACTCCACTGAGGATTGTCCATTCCCATGTAGGTTCCATCAAAATACATCAGACCCATGTGACAAATACACCATGGACAACCGCTGGAGCAGGATGTACCATGATTGAAGTCTGGGTCCAATTAAATCTCTTCTGAATGTCACATTTGACGGAAATGATTCCATTACCGTGGCGATAGTATCACCCTTATGATGCACAATGTTGTATAAAGCCGGATATTGTTCTTGGAGTGTGGCATTTCCTAGCCACTTGTCCTCCCAGAATCTAATTTCCGAGCCGTCCTTAATTGAGAAGGATCCATAGGAGAAGAAAATATTTCTTCGTAGCCATCAGACCCGCCCAAAAGTGAGAATCCCCAGGCTTCCAGTATACTTGAGATACCGCCTTAGAACCCACATATTTCCTTTTCAGGAGGGTTTGCCATACACCATCTCCCATCAGTAATTTAAACAACCATTTCCCAAGGAGGGCCCTATTCTTAACCTCAAGGTCATGAATACCCAGCCCACCTTGGTCTTTGGGACGGCAAACCACACTCCATTTAGCCAATCGATATTTCTTTTTCTCGCTATCTCCTTGCCAAAAGAATCTTGATCGGAAATAATCCAATCTATGTAAAACTCCTTTCGGCAATTGGAAGAAGGAAATCATATATAGTACCATGTTACTTAGTACTAAATTTTTTAGGACCAATCTTCCAACCAGAGACAGCAGTTTACCTTTCCAACTGCTAACTCTTTTTTGTCGTCTCTCCTCGACGTGTTTCCATTCAGCATTTGTGAGTCTCCGATAATGTATCGGTATCCCCAAATATGTGATCAGAAACTAGCCCAACCCGCATCCGAATAGTTCGGCGCATAGGTGGGAGTCGTCTTGAGCCTCGCCAAAACAAAACAATTCACTTTTGTGAAAATTGATCTTAAGACCTGAGAGTTGCTCGAATGCGGATAAAATTAATTTCAGATTTCTCGCTTTCTCGAGGTCATGATCCATGAAGAGAATCATATCGTCGGCATATTGAAGTATAGAGAGACCACCATCAACTAGATGATTTACTACCCCATCAATTTGGCCATCAACCTTCGCACGCTCAATCATGACCGCTAGCATATCCGCCACTATATTGAATAGCATGGGCGATATGGAGTCACCTTGTCGCAACCCCCTTTTCGTTTGGAAATAGTGTCCAATGTCATCATTGACCTTAATGGCAACACTACCTCCAGAAACGAAGCTATGGATCATAGCGTGCCACTCTGCAGAAAATTCTTTTTATTTTGAAAGTCTGTTGAAGAAATGGACATTTGACTTTGTCATAAGCTTTTTCAAAGTCTAATTTGAGTACCACCCCATTCAAATTTTTCGATGTAATTCATGGATTGTTTCATGAAGGATAACAACTCCATCTAGAATGTGTCTCCCTTGCATAAAAGCAGTCTGTGAAGGACGAACCACATGTTCAGCAACCGTATTTAGTCTGATCGCCACAACCTTCATAAATATTTTAAAACTAACATTAAGGAGACAAATAGGTCTATATTGTTGTATCCTTTCAGCCTCATTAACCTTAGGTAATAAAATAATCTCACCGAAGGTTAAGCGAAACAATTCTAGTTGGCCAGCATGTAGGTCACTAAACAAAAGGAGAAGATCCGGTTTGATGACTTCCCATAAGTTCTGATAGAACTCAGCGGGAAAACCATCCGGACCCGGTGATGAAGCTATGTACCTAGGGTAGGGTCATGGATCTGTCCAACATACCCTCCCTAAGGACATCTCTACAAAGAATCAGAAGCAGTCGAAGAGAAACCATCATCCACTCGACCATGAAGATTTGCTCACTCGACCACCTTGAAGACACTCGACCACCAGGAGATGAGAAACCTTTCACTCTGCAATGGTCAGGGTTTAAACCATAGCTTTATGAGCATTTACAGCACTTTACTTCAGACATTACCTGTAACGTTCCCCCTTTATGGGCATTGAACCTGAGTAACGGAGGGGAGCTGGGGTCCTGGCACACTCTATATAAGCCACCCCCTCCTCTGGGACAGGGGTTCGCACTTTCTGTAATTCACACACATATATTCAGTCGACCGCCTCTGGGCTCGGAGACGTAGGGCTGTTACTTCCTCCGAGAAGGGCCTGAACTCGTAAACTCGTGTGTACAACTCCTCCATAGCTAGGATCTTGCCTCTACATTCCTACCCCCTATTCTACTGTCAGTCTTAGTACCACGACACCCGGGGTTTGTTGTGCTCCGTTAAGAAAAGTGCATTTCTAACTTCCTCCTTGGTGTACGGTGCTGTTAGAAATCCGTTTTCCTCATCAGAGACCTGGGGGATGTCATTTGTTTGGGACTCATCCATCGAGAAGTTTCCTTCCTCTGGGGCTCTGAACAGATTTTTATAATAATTAGTGATGTAGGATTTAAGTTGCTCATGCCCCTCAATCGTGCCCTCATCCTGTTGTAGGGAATGAATAATTTTCTTCCGGTGTCTGCCATTGGCGACTCCATGGAAATATCTAGTATTTGAATCACCTTTCAGGATAAATTGAGAGTTGGAATGCTGGTACCATTTGAGTTCCTCTTCACGCAGCATGCTAGCTATCTGTGCATTCCAATGACTCTTGATCTCGATTTCATGCTCAGATAAAGGTCTAACCTCTGCCAAAGCTTCTAACTCATAATGATAGATGAAAGACGAAGCTTCTCCTTTTTGAGGATACCCACCGTATACCTAGCCCAACCACCAATGAATTTGCGTAATGCACGCATTTTGTTATTCCATCTGTGAATTGGGGTATGCCCGGCCACTGGTTTCTCGCATACCTCCTTGACCATATCATGGAAGCCACCCCTAAGCAACCACCCAAGTTCAAATTTGAACTTGCGTCTATGTTGTGGTCGTGGCAAACCAGTAGTTAGGAGAATGGGTGCGTAGTCTACTATAGCCTCAATACGAGGTAGAGCACGAACAGACACCATGGAAAATTTAGATTCCCAGTCGGTATCCATTAAAATGCGATCTAGTTTCTCATATGTCGACTCCGGAAGACTGTCCGCCCAAGTGAATTGTCTTCCAATTATGGAAACCTCTCGCAAATCTAGACTGTCGATGATAGCATTGAAAAGGAAAGGCCAATGATTATCAAACTTACCGCGGCTTTTCTTATTTGGGAAATCGAAGCAAATTAAAATTCCCACCTATAAGAATGGGGTAGGGATTATCTTTTGCCAGATTAACCAATTCGGGGAGAAAATCAGCCTTGAACTCGTCTTGGGCTGCCCCATACACGACAACGAGGGTCCATGTGAAGTTGTCGACCTTGTTGCGAATATGGAGTTTAATGTGAAACTCACCATCCGAGCTAGCCAAAACATCCATAGTCCCTGTATTTACGCCAAGTAAAATGCCCCCGGAACGACCTCTAGGCAGTCAAGAAATCCAAGTAAAGTCTATCCCGCTAGACAGACGGTTTAGCTGACTTACTAAGAAATCACGTTTCTCTGTTTCAGAGATAGTCAAAAAATCTAAATTGCATTTCCTATTACATTCCACAGTGAATAAATGTCTAGCCAAGTCACGAAGACCTCTGCTATTTCTGATTTGATAGAGGGAGTTGGAGATGCCCTTAATTGCCCGTGGCAACGCAGCGGTATTACGCTAGTCCTGCAATGATATTTGTTAATGAAGAAAGAGTGACATTCTATGCGAAAAGAAAACCCGCATACACACTATCACCATCCAGCATGCGCCGTACGTTTGTGTTCGTTCGCGCCTGTGCATGTAAAGGTTCTGTAAACAAGATAACATAAAGTTTGTTTCGTAGGTGTAGCAGCATATGCTGCCGTTCTCGCCACGGCACGTGGTGCATTTCACCAAGCGCCCCTAGCGCTTGACCTCGTCGCCGAACCTATGTAGCAGCTCGTCCTCGCCAACCAAAGTATTCCAACCTCATTTGATTCATGTCGGAGTATTTATACTCCGATACTAGACTCCCGGCTCGGCGTGAACTAGTGACTACTCGGGCTCTCGCGACCGCGTCGCCCCAGCGGGCGACCGGCCACGCCCCGATCTTCTTCTCCAGCGACCCTCCCTCCTCCTTCCCTCCCCGCCGTCGTTGTCGGCGCTCGCCGCCGGGCCTGGCCCGGGCGACGCTGGCGGCAGCGGCCCCCTCGCAATTCCCCTCTCGGCACTCCTCTGGCGCGGGACGGAGCAGGCCGCGGGGTGTCCCTAGGCGGCGGGGTCCTGGCGCTGCGCAGGCGGATGGCTGGGCGGTGGCGTCGCCGTTGGCAGCGGGGTAGCGCGGCGGCGCATTCTGGCGGCGCCCGCTCAGCCCAGATCTAGGCCCTTCGGGCCCCATCTGGGCCCGGGCGGGCTGTCGGTGGGGTGCGGCTGCGGCGCGTCCTCCAGGAGGCGGGGGGAGGCGAAGAACGGCAGGGTGCTGGCGGCGCCATCGCCGGCTTGCTGCAGCGTGGCGGCGGGGCTTAGCGGGCCCGTTTCGGGCCTGGCCGGGCCAGGGGTGGTCTGGCATGCCCTGCTGCCGCGTCCGGCCGGCTACCGCGACGGTGCCGGAGGTTCTGGCCTCCCGCACGACGGCGGTGGAGGTGGTTCCCTCCCGTTCAGCTTCGGTGTTGCTTCTCCCTCCACGGGGCACTTCTCTCCGGTCCTCTTGGCCTCGTGTTAGTGTCCGCAGTGAGGCGGCGTGGGTGGCGGCACAACCGTGATGACGCATGGTGGTGGGCGGTGGTCTGACTGGTCGGCTCCGGTCCGTTGGGCGGTGGGGATGGAGTGCGGGAGAAATCCTTGTCGGTTCTTCGGCTTCGATGCGGTGACACCTGCGGGTGCCACCATTCCTCCCTGGAGGGTGTCGGTGATATCCATCCCCCACCTCCCTCCGCGTGCCAGGGGAAACTCTAGGACATGTCCGGACAGCAGCGTCGTCGGCGTCGCATTTCTTTTTGGAGGTGCTGCTTGATACGCGGTGGTTCGGAGCCTCGGGTTGTGGTAGTTTGTGTCTGGAGGGCGTAGCGGTGGCGGGTCATCCGCGCTTTGTCGAGCTGCCGTTGTTGGCATTTGTTTCTTCTTCTTTTTCTTTTGAGCTTGCTGTGCTGTTCGCCCCAGCTCTCCTTATATCGGTGTTGGTTGCTTTGGAATACAAAGCAGGGGAAAACCCTTTTTCGGTATATATACTCCCTCCGTCTTAAATTTTTTATTTTAGATTTGTCTAAATACGGATGTATTAAGTCATATTTTGGTATTAGGTATATCCGTATCTAGACAATTCTAAGACAAGAATTTTGGCACGGAGGAAGTACAAGATACTTAATACTTTGTCGTGCACAGTCACGTAGTATGGAGCAAGTTGACGAGAAAGGGATTGGGTGGATTTGGCGGTTCATTCGGCGTCAAGGCTCCACGGTACTACTCTAGAAGAAAAGCCTGAGCCGTGACGAGGAGTAATCATGTTGTTGTTGGGATGGGACTCCCTTGGAAGAGACAGGTGAAACTTCAGGGTGGTTTCCTCTGTCCACGTGCAACAATGGGCTCACTATTTTATTGTGCAAGGAAGGAAAATCTAGCGATGCACTGATGCTCCAGTGTTCCATTCAGAAGATACAAACTAATCCTATACTTCATCTTCTAGAGTTTCTGTGGAGAGGCTTGTAGCTGCAAATCAACCTCGAAGTAGATGACGAAATCCCCATGCAGTGTTGGAGAGCTCTCGAGCAGCCGTGCTACCAAGTTCCCAGTCTACTCTCGAGTAGGTCGAAATCCAAAATGCTCTTGTAGCCGTGTCGTGCCGCAGAGTGCAGACACGATGGTGCGAGGATTTCAATCCAACATGACATGCTGTCTGCCCGTGTCTGGAACGGACTACCGGCTTCGGCTTGCGCCTGAGCCAACTTTTCCGAGGTGCACCGAACCTGTCGCTCGATCCGATCAGCATCAACTACTTGCGGAAGAGACGACCAGAGAAGTGGCGTGTCACTTTCCATCCGGCTTAGACTTTCCGAAATGAATCCTCACGTGTTGTGCTGACCGTTCGGGACGGGGATGAGAGTGTTCATGCAGCAGCGGGTGCAAGTTGCGGCGTCTCACGCCTTCCAGGATGCTTCCCCGCGACAGAAACCACTGATCCCATTCCCATGTTGGCATGGCTGACTGAGTGACAGAGAAGGGAGGAGGTTTTGGCCCGGATGGAGGGCGGTCGCCATCGGTTCGAAAAATCCGTGCCAATTCAAGCCCTTTGACGTAACAGCGCGGCGACGGATGGATATAGAGACCTGTAAAAAGAAAGCTACCTGTAGAGCAGCTGGTGGTCTAGTGGACACCCGTTGGGATTCAGTTTTTCTTTTTCTTTTTTGAAAGGAACACTCTGCATTCCATACAAGGTAGTGCTGGTAGAGTCTCCAGCTACATGGTCTTATACAGAGGATGGAAGTTTGTCAAGCCAGATTTCCCATGTACTCCTACTCATGGTTGTGCCATGTTCAGCTAAAGTTTGTGCAACATGATTATGCAACATGATTATGCAACATGATTACATTCCTGGTTATGGTTACAATGTTCGACGGATACATGAGATGAAGAAACTCTAAGTTGATATTTGATATCCCTAAAAATAACACCTAACTATGAAAGATCATAAGTATTTGACGTTATAGCCTGCTTCGGTAAAAGAAAGTCGGTTTCTATAATTAGCCAATCACATCCCATCCTGATTGCCACGTTCACAGCATGGAGCATCACCAATGCTTCAGAGTGAAGGGCATCTAATAAGTATTATAGGTTCCTTCTCCAGCCGCTATTAATGCACCTACATCATTTCTTAGAGTGAAGCCCCAACCTCCAAAATGAGTCTCCTCTCGAAAGGCACCATCTGTGTTAATCTTCATAATTCCCAATGGAGGAGGAGTCCATCTATGGATAGTGTTTCTGTCTCGTGTGCTTGCTTGGCTGCACATTGTTCAGAGCATTAACCAGATAGTGATCAATTGAGAAACGTATTTCATTGTTCGACTTGACTCTAACTCCCACATTAGCTTTGTTTCTCTAGTGCCACCACATCCAATGGATAATTTAAGTTTTAAATTTTTCTTCTTCATTAAGCTCAACAATTTCTTTCATGAATTTAAAGGAATCTCGACATTCAAGTGATCGAAGCCTAATGTGTTCTAACAGAGCATGTCTTCATATGCCTTTTACCTTTTTACATGTTAAGAAACAATGACCAGCATCTTCATCGCATCTAAAACACAGAGGACAAATGGTGTCAACAACTGTACCTCTGTGTTGAAGTTTTGTATGTAAAGGCAAACTGTAGGCGGCGATCCACCGTAAGAAATGTAGCACCTTGCATGGCTCTAATCCTGATCATAGGTCGGGCTGGGCTGGGTTTCGGCCAGGCTTGCAAAAGACCGATCCAAAAACTACAAGCCCAAGCATGATCTAAAGGCTGAAGCCCTAAAACCCTGCCCAAAGATTAGAAAAATAGATGCCGACTCGGTAGGACGCCTCATATTTCGCACGTAGGTCGCCCGTGATTGACCCATCGCTCACCCCTCCAGCGTGCTCGATCAGCGTTTAGGCCGACCCATTTTAGGCGTATTCCTCACCGGTTTTGGGAAGGTTCTATAACCTTCACAAAGCCAGTTTTTTTTTCTTTCTATTATGTTCCTTTTTAATTTTATTTCTTAATTTTCTCTTTTTTTGTTCTTTTTTTATTTTTCTTTATTGTTTTCCTTTTTCAGGAACAACTTTCAAACTTTCAAACTTTTTTGAAATTGTGAACATATTTTTAAAATTCGTGAATATTTTTTCTCAAATTTGTGAACAATTTCTTTAAAATCATGATTTTTTTTCAAATTCATGAACATTTTTACAAATTTGCAAACATTTTAATTTTTTAAACAATTTTCGAATTCATGATCTTTTTAACAAAGTCACAAATATTTTTTGAAATTGCAAACATTATTCTAAACTCGTGAACATTTGAATCAGCGACATTTTTTAAAATCACATACATTTTATGTTTGGTGATTTGTTTTTTGAAATACATGAACATTTTTTAAATTCATGAACATTGTTTCGACCGAAGTAATTTTTTCAATAATTGGAAACTATTTTAAAAATTTACAAACATTTTTTCGTTTTTTTAACATTTCTTAAAATTTTCATGAATATTATTTGGACTCGTGATTTTTATTCAAATTGATGAATACTTTTTGAATACGGGAACTTTGTTCAAAACCATGAACTTTTTAAATATACAAACAGTTTTTTTTACAAAGACCTCAGTGTCTATCTTTCGAAGTAACCCGTCATTACTCATACCGACATGCAATTTCTTAGTAAAACTTGAAAAGTATTAGACACCTGAACTGTAACGCCCCGTGACCGATGTGCCAGGTGTCCTTTAGTTATTCGCTGTTGTTGCCTTGTCATTGCTTGCGTGTCATCCATGTCATATCATGTCATCATGTGCTTTTCATTTGCATACATGTTCATCTCATGCATCCGAGCATTTTTCCCGTTGTCCATTTTGCAATCCGGCGCTCCTATGTCCTCCAGTGTCCCTTTCCACCTCTTTTCGTGTGCGGGTGTTAAACGTTATCATATTGTACCGAGACTTGTCATGCGGCCTTGGTTTACTACCGGTAGACCGCGTGTCAAGTTTCGTACCATTTGGACTTCATTTGATACTCCAACGATTAACCGAGGGACCGAAAAGGCCTCGTGTGTGTTGCAGCCCAACACCCCTCCAATTTGGCCCAAAACCCACCTAAACCTCCTCCATCATCTAGAGCGTTCTATCACGATCGCGTGGCCGCAAACCGCACCTCATTTGGAGCCTCCTAACTCCTTATACCTTTATTTAAAGGTCACTCCCCGAAATTTTCGGGCAAACCCTAGATCCCTCCCTCTCCTCGTGTGCCGGACATAAACCTCGTCGGCGGACGTGTCCGTTTCAACCGGCGCCGCTGCTCGCGCCCAATCAGGGCGTGCCACGTGTACCCGGACGGCCCCCTCCGCCGCAGCCCGCTCGGGCCCGCGTCCAGCCCTCCCCGCCGCCATTTCGGGCTGCGCCTCCTCACCAACCGCGTCGCCGTCTTCCCGCCGTCCGGCGTCCTCCGGCCACCGCCTCCCCTCACCGGACTTCGCCGGAGAGGCGCCGGCCACCGCCGCCGCATGCGCCGGAGCCCCGCCCCGTGCCGCCATCTCTGCCGCCTGGAAGCCGCCCCGACGCCCAGCTCCTCTCGTCGCCGCGCCCGCAACGCCGCCCGAGGCCGCCGCCTCCATCTTGCGCCGGCCACCATGCCCTTCGCCGCCCGTTCGCCGGCAACCTTGCCGCCCGACCTCGGCTTCCGCGCAGCGCCGCCACGAGCTCCCTCGCCGAGCTCCGCCGCTGGCCGAACCTCTCCGCAGGCGCCGCGCCTCCCCGCTGCCTCCTCCTCGTCGCGTCGCCGCTTTCCTCGTCGCCGGCGATCGCTGGAACGCGCCACGCCTCGCCGGAGTTCCTCCTGGATCAGATCTGGTGGATCGGAATCAGATCCACCCATCCCTCCAACCAAACGTCTCGCTCCGATCCGGATCCCTCCGTCCCGCACCGCTTCGTCCCGGGTTGACTTTTCCCGAGAGGTCCAAATTTCACTAAGCCCCCCAGATTTTAGTATTTTTTGAGCATTTTCATCGCATCATAACTCTGTCATCGTAGCTCCGATTCGCGTGTGTAGCATATCAAAATGTTCGTCTCGACGAGTACATCATTTCATCTCATTGCATCATTTTCATTTGAGCTCATCTTGATGCCCGCAATGCTGTTGGAAGAGGGCTATGTGATGATTATGTCAGATCTGTTTCAGCAAATGGCCTTTTGTCATTTTTGCCATGTTTAATGTGTGCATGCTATAATCCTGAGCTCTACATGTGTTTTGTTATATGTCATGCCATCTTTACAGGGGCGTATGCCATGCATTTTTGTGATCTTTGTGGTGACTAGCACAAGCATGCAAAGTAGCTTACTCGATGATGCTGATTTCAGGGACTTTGAATTTTACTAAGTCCTTGCCATGTCCTTATTTTTATGCCATATGTTCATGTTGTTTCCGAGTGATTCGTGCCTCTTTTAAGGATGATCAGTAAGGATGTTTTGTTAATAATGTTGTGCTTTATCCATCCATGTCTTTGTTGGCATTTATGGAGCACCCTAGCTTGAGTCAGTCGAGCTCTACTTTTGCTATTAAATGTTCCTGGCAGGTTGTTAACATGTTTAACAATTTTGCCGAGCTTATTGTTGTTGATCCGTGCATGTTATGTTGTTGTTCTTGCCATATATAGCTTCTATGCCATGTCTTCTTGATGGGTGTATGCTCAGATTATCATGCCATTCTTTTTAGTGAGTGTATCGAGCTCGTAAACATGCCTACTTGTTAATCTGTTTGCATGCTTGTGAATCTGTTTATGTTTTTGCTATGTTCACATGCTTGCAATTGTATTTTCTGATCCCTTTTGGCTCATGGTCACTAAGGAACTTTTGTTATGTGCTTTGAGTAGCTTCATGCCATGCCTTGCTTTGCCATGATATGTTCCTGTAGCATGTACTTATCATGCTCTAAACATTGCTTCCTGATGATAAATTCCTGATATCCTGTTAATTTCACTAAGTGTGAAACCAGCAATCTTTTGTTCTTTTGCCATGCTTGTTTGAACCTGTTATTGAGTGAATTAGCCGTAGCTCAGTGTTCATCTTTTGTCAAGCATCATGAGTGGATCCCTGCCATGTATTTTGTTGCCATATTTGAGTGTTGTAGCATATTTATCTTGATGCATTTAGTTGGCTACTTGCTATTTATCGCAGACCGGTGCCATATTTGTTTTGCTTGTCATTTCCAAACCGTGCACCCGATTCCGGTGATCTTTATATCGATTTCGACCGAAATCAACTCCTCCTTCCAGTGGCACTCTTGGTTTTCCAAGTTGAGGCAAGGTTCAACCATTCCTTTCCAAATCATGCATATGCACCGCATACCGCATCCCGCATATCATGCCATGTTCATGTGTTGATAGTTTACTATGTTGTGTGCTTCTTTCCGGTGTTGCTTCTTCGGGTTGGTTCCGATAACGTCGTGTTTGTGAGGACCCATTCGACTATGCCCGTTTTTCTTCTTCATGGACTCGTTCTTCTCCCTTGCGGGATTTCAGGCAAGATGACCATACCCTCGAAATCACTTCTATCTTTGCTTGCTAGATGCTCGCTCTTTTGCTATGCATATGCTGCGATACCTACCACTTGCTTATCATGCTTCCCATATTGTTAAGCCAAGCCTCTAACCCACCTTGTCCTAGCAAACCGTTGTTTGGCTATGTTACCGCTTTGCTCAGCCCCTCTTATAGCGTTGTTAGTTGCAGATAAAGATTGGAGTTTGTTCCTTGTTGGAACATGGATATTTTGTTGGGATATCACAATATCTCTTATTTAATTAATGCATCTATACACTTGGTAAAGTGTGGAAGGCTCGGCCTTATGCCTGGTGTTTTGTTCCACTCTTGCCGCCCTAGTTTCTGTCATATCGGTGTTATGTTTTGCGTTCCTTACACGGTTGGGTTATAATGGGAACCCCTTGACAGTTCGCCTTGAATAAAACTCCTCCAGCAATGCCCAACATTGGTTTTACCATTCGCCACCTAGCCTTTTCTTTCCCTTGGGTTCTGCAGACTCAAGGGTCATCTTTATTTAAACCCCCTGGGCCAGTGCTCCTCTGAGTGTTGGTCCAAACTGAGCTGCCTGCGGGGCCACCTCGGGGAAACTTGAGGGTTGGTTTTACTCGTAGCTAGTCTCATCTGAGTGTGCCCTGAGAACGAGATATGTGCAGCTCCTATCGGGATTTGTCGGCACATTCAGGCGGTGTTGATGGACTTGTTTTACCATTGTCGAGGATGTCTTGTAACCGGGATGCCGAGTCTGATCGGATTGTCTTGGGAGAAGGAATATCCTTCGTTGACCGTGAGAGCTTGTGATGAGCTAAGTTGGGACACCCCTGCAGGGATTGAACTTTCGAAAGCCGTTTCCGCGGTTATGGGCAGATGGGAATTTGTTAATGTCCGGTTGTAGATAACCTGAAGTTGAACTTAACTAAAATACATCAACCGTGTGTGTAACCGTGATGGTCTCTTCTCGGTGGTGTCCGGGAAGTGAACACGATGTTGGAGTTATGTTTGACGTAGGTTGTTCTAGGATCACTTCTTGATCATAGTTCATAGATCGTGCTTTGCCTTCTCTTCTCGCTCTCTTTTGCGTATGTTAGCCACCATATATGCTAGTCGCTTGCCGCAGCTCCACCTCATACCTTTTACCTACCTATAAGCTTAAATAGTCTTGATCGTGAGGGTGTGAGATTGCTGAGTCCCCGTGACTCATAGATACTTCCAAAACCAGCTTGCAGGTGCCGATGATACCGTGCATATGATGCAACCGAGCTCAAGGAGGAGCTTGATGAAGATCGTGTTCGTTATGTCGTTTTCATTTCCGGTTGATCAGTAGTGGAGCCCAGTCGGGGTCGATCGGGGATCTGTGTAGCATTTGGGGTAGTCTTCTTTTATTTCGGTTCCGTAGTCGGACCTTGACTGTATATGGGTGATGTAATGCCTTATTCATGTAATTGTGTGAAGTGGCGATTGTAAGCCAACTATGTATCTTTTCCCTTATTCATGTAATTGTGTGAATTGTTGTTTTTTTGCCTATTTCAGTGTTTCGAAGAAACGGAATATCAAACGGAGTCCAAACGGAATGAAACCTTCGGGAACGTGATTTTCTCACCGAACGTGATCCAGGAGACTTGGAACCTACGCCAAGGCATCAGAGAGGCGGTCACGAGGGTGGGGGCGCGCCCCCTGCCTCGTGGGCCCCTCGGAGTTCCACCGACGTACTCCTTCCTCCTATATATACCTACGTACCCCCAAACGATCAGAACAGGAGCCAAAAACCTAATTCCACCGCCGCAACTTTCTGTATCCACGAGATCCCATCTTGGGGCCTGTTCCGGAGCTCCGCCGGAGAGGGCCGTCATCACGGAGGGCTTCTACATCATCATAGCCTCTCCGATGAAGTGTGAGTAGTTTACCTCAGACCTTCGGGTCCATAGTTAGTAGCTAGATGGCTTCTTCTCTCTTTTTGGATCTCAATACAAAGTTCTCCCCCTCTCTTGTGGAGATCTATTCGATGTAATCTTCTTTTTGCAGTGTGTTTGTTGAGACCGATGAATTGTGGGTTTATGATCAAGTCTATCTATGAATAATATTTGAATCTTCTCTAAATTCTTTTATGTATGATTGGTTATCTTTGCAAGTCTCTTCGAATTATCTGTTTGGTTTGGTCAACTAGATTGGTAGTTCTTGCCATGGGAGAAGTAATTAGCTTTGGGTTTGATCTTGCGGTGTCCTTTCCTAGTGACAGAAGGGGCGGCAAGGCACGTATTGCATCGTTGCCATTGAGGATAACAAGATGGGGTTTATTTCATATTGCATGAATTTATCTCTGTACATCATGTCATCTTGCTTAAAGCGTTACTCTATTTTTAACTTAATACTCTAGATGCATGCTGGATAGCGGTCGATGAGTGGAGTAATAGTAGTAGATGCAGAATCGTTTCGGTCTACTTGTCACGGACGTGATGCCTATATACATGATCATGCCTAGATATTCTCATAACTATGCTCAATTTTGTCAATTGCTCAACAGTAATTTGTTCACCCACCGTAGAATACTTATGCTCTTAAGAGAAGCCACTAGTGAAACCTATGGCCCCCAGGTCTATTCTCATCACTTTAATCTTGCTTTGCTTTTTTACTTTGCCTTTACTTTTTACTTTGCATCTCTATACCAAAAATACCAAAAATATTATATCTACCAGACCTCACTCTCGTAAGTGACTGTGAAGGGATTGACAACCCCTAATCGCGTTGGTTGCGAGTAGCTATCGTTTTGTGCAGGTACGAGGGACTTGAGCGTGGCCTCCTACTGGATTGATACCTTGGTTCTCAAAAACTGAGGGAAATACTTACACTACTCTGCTGCATCATCCCTTCCTCTTCGGTGAAATCCAACACAAGCTCAAGAGGTAGCAAGAAGGATTTCTGGCGCCATTGCCGGGGAGTCTACGCAAAAAGTCAACATACCAAGTGCCCATCACAATCCCTATCTCTCGCATTATATTATTTTCCATTTGCCTCTCGTTTTCCTCTCCCCCAATTCACCCTTACCGTTTTATTCTCTCTCTCTCTCTCTCTCTCTCTCTCTCTCTCTCTATCCTCCCTCTCTATTTGCCTCTTTTTACCTGCTTGCTTTTTGTTTGCTCGTATGGTTGGAATAGTCGTTTATTTATTACTAAACTGAGAACCTAAGATCTATGGATCCTCATCCGCTTGATAATCTTTTTAAGAGATCCAGTTATGTTGAACCAATTGCTAGTGAGTTTTGTGCACTAGATTATCTTTATGAGGTTTTGCTTGAAATTCGTGAATCTGAAAAGTGTGATGAAGTACTTCATGAAGTGATACACGATAGATCTTTGAATAAAAAGCATGATTGCAATGATGATAGTATAAATTTTGTTAATATAAATTGTGCTAATAATACGCAAAACCCTAAGCTTGGGGATGCTAGTTTTGCTATGTCCTCTACTTGTTGCAATGATCATGATTGGGGTGATTCTTCTTATGATCTTGAAATTTTATTTAAGCCCCATGATGAATATGAGATTTGTCGGGGATATACTCCACGGTATGACCCGGCTGGAATGTTAAACCGGCTGGGACTTGGTAAACCGACGGATGGTAAACCGGCGGAGAGTTAAGACAGAGAGTCAAGACAGATGGCTAAGACAGACGGTAAACCGGCTGGTATTAAACCGACAGACAATGTTTAACCCACAGAACAATGTTAAACTGGCAGAACAATGTTAAACCGGCAGACCAATGTTAAACCAGCAGACGTTAAGAAGCCCAGGAAGGGAAGCCAAAATAGTTTAAGTTAAAGTCCGAGTTGGACTCCGCATGTAACCCGCCCCTTCAACATATATAAGGAGGGGCAGGGCACCCCAAGGGGGACAAGATTCACAAGTTCCACAGGTTGGACAAGTTAGGTTTAGACAATAGCTCTCAAGATAGAGCACTCTTGTAACCGTGATCATCATCATCAATATCAATGAAGCAGGATGTAGGCTTTTACCTCCACCGTGAGGGTCCGAACCTGGGTAAAACATCGCGTCTCTCGTCCCGCTCAACCCCTCTCAAGCTACCACATAGATGCGTTGGCCTCGCGACTAAGTCATGACACTAAGGACATCTGTCGTGACAATTCCATGACAAGATTGATTATAATGTTTGCAATATTATTGAAAGTGGGTTCGGAAGAATGTCAACTTTAGGTCCCACATATTTGGAGAACGCTCAATCTTATGAATTTTTTGATAAAGGTGGGTTTGGAGAAGTCATGACTTTAGTTAATGTTAATCCCACTATTTTGGAAGAGTGTCAACTTTGCATGTATGCGGATCGTGTTGAAAATATTTTATGTGATAGCTATTTTGTTGAATTTTCTTATGATCCCACATACAATTATTACGAGAGAGGAAAATATGGTGGTAGAATTTTTCATGTTACTAAATTACCTCTCGTTATGTTGAGATTGCTATTGTTTCTTTCCGCTTCCTTGCATATGCTAGTTTTTGCTTGCCTTGATAATTTGTTTGCCTATAATATGCCTATGCATAGAAAGTATGTTAGACTTATATGTGTTTGTCACGTGTTTTATGATGCTCTCTTTGTGCTTCAATTCTTGTCTTTCATGTGAGCATCATTGAAATATTATGCCTAGCTATAAGGCTTTAAAGAAAAGCGCTTGTTGGGAGACAACCCAATGTTTATCCTTGCTGTTATTTAATAAATAAATTATCTAGCCTCTGTTTTAGTTGTGTTTTTTGTGTTTAATTAGTGTTTGTGCCAAGTAGAACCGTTGGGAAGACTTGGGGAAAGTCTTGTTGAACTTGCTGTAAAACCAGAAACTTTAGCGCTCACGAGAACTGCTGTCATTTTTATTTGAAGAGTGATATTTAGTTAATTCTTTTTGAATATGATTAATAGATAAATTCCTCACGTCCAGCAATTTATTTTAGAATTTTTGGGGTTCCATATCTTGCCCTAGCTACAGATTACTACAGACTGTTCTGTTTTTGACAGATTCTGTTTTTCGTGTGTTGTTTGCTTATTTTGATGAATCTATGGCTAGTAAAATAGTTTATAATTCATAGAGAAGTTGGAATACAGTAGGTTTAACACCAATATAAATAAATAATGAGTTCATTACAGTACCTTGAAGTGGTCTTTTGTTTTCTTTCGCTAACGGAGCTCACAAGTTTTCTACTTTAAGTTTTGTGTTGTGAAGTTTTCAAGTTTTGGGTGGATTCTTGTGATGGATTATGGAACAAGGAGGGGCAAGAGGCTAAGATTGGGGATGCCCATGGCACCCCCAAGATAATCGAAGGACACCAAAAAGTCAAAGCTTGGGGATGCCCCGGAAGGCATCCCCTCTTTCGTCCACTTCCATCGGTAATTTACTTGGAGCTATATTTTTATTCACCAACATGATATGTGTTTTGCTTGGAGCGTCTTGTATTATATGTGTATTTGTGATTTAGTATGCCACAATCATCCTTGCTGTACACACCTTTTGAGAGAGCCATACATGAATTAAAATTTGATAGAATACTCTATGTGCTTCACTTATATGTTTTGAGCTAAGTAGTTTTGCTCTATGTGCTTCACTTATATCTTTTGAGCTAAGTAGTTTTGCTCTATGTTCTTCACTTATATTTTTTGAGCGCTATAATTTTGCTCTATGTGCTTCACTTAGATCTTTTAGAGCACGGTGGTGGATTCGTTTTAAAGAAACTATTGATCTCTCATGCTTCACTTAAATTATTTTGAGAGTATCTTAATAGCATGGTAATTTGCTTAATAATAATATGCTTGGTATTCAAGATTTGTGAAACTTTCTTTTGAGCGTGTTGAATATTAAGAAAAGATTGAAGCATGATAATTGTTTTGAGATATGGAGGTGACAATATTAGAGTCATGCTAGTTGAGTAGTTGTGAATTTAAAGAATACTTGTGTTAAAGTTTGTGATTCCCGTAGCATGCACGTATGGTGAACCGTTATGTGATGAAGTCGGAGCATGATTTATTTATTGATTGTCTTCCTTATGAGTGGAGGTCGGGGACGAGCGATGGTCTTTTCCTACCAATCTATCCCTCTATGAGCATGCGCGTAATACTTTGCTTTGATAACTTCTAGATTTTTGCAATAAGTATATATGATTTCTTTATGACTAATGTTAAGTCCATGGATTATACACACTCTCACCCTTCCACCTTTGCTAGCCTCTCTAATACCGCGCACCTTTCGTCGGTATCATACACCTACCATATACCTTCCTCAAAACAGCCACCATACCTACCTATCATGGCATTTCCATAGCCATTCCGAGATATATTGCCATGCAAATTTCCACCGTTCCATTCATGACACTTTCATCATTGTCATATTGCATATCCTGGTACACCGCCGGAGGCATTCATATAGAGTCATATTTTGTTCTAAGTATCGAGTTGTAATTGTTGAGTTGTAAGAAAAATAAAAGTGTGATGATCATCATTTTTAGAGCATTGTCCCAAGTGAGGAAAGAATGATGGAGACTATGATTTCCCCATAAGTCGGGATGAGACTCCGGACGAAAAATAAATAAAAGAGGCCAAAGAAGCCCAAATAAAAAGAGGCCACACAAAAAAAAGAAAAAAAAAGAGAAAAGGCCCAAATAAAAAATGAGAGAAAAAGAGAGAAGGGACAATGTTACTATCCTTTTACCACACTTGTGCTTCAAAGTAGCACCATGATCTTCATGATAGAGAGTCTCTCATGTTATCACTTTTATATACTAGTGGGAATATTTCATTATAGAACTTGGCTTGTATATTCCAATGATGGGCTTCCTCAAATTGCCCTAGGTCTTCATGACCAAGCAAGTTGGATGCACACCCACTTAGTTTCTTTTTGAGCTTTCATATACTTATACCTCTAGTGCATCCGTTGCATGGCAATCCCTACTCACTCACATTAATATCTATTGATGGGGATCTCCATAGCCCATTGATACGCCTATTTGATGTGAGACTATCTTCTCCTTTTTGTCTTCTCCACAACCACCATTCTCTTCCACCTATAGTGCCATATCCATGGCTCGTGCTCATGTATTGCGTGAAGATAGAAAAAGTTAGAGTATGAAACAATTGCTTGGCTTTTCAACGGGGTTGTGCATGATTTAAATACTTTGTGTGGTGAAGATAGAGCATAGCCAGACTATATAATTTTGTAGGGATAACTTTCTTTGGCCATGATATTTTGAGAAGACATAATTGCTTTGTTAGTATGCTTGAAGTATTATTATTTTTATGTCCATATAAACTTTTGTCTTAAATCTTTCGAATCTGAATATTCATATCACAATTAAGAAGATTTGCATTGAAATTATGCCAAGTAGCACTCCGCATCAAAAATTCTGTTTTTATCATTTACCTACTCGAGGACGAGCAGGAATTAAGCTTGGGGATGCCTGATACGTCTCCAACGTATCTATAATTTTTGATTGCTCCATGCTATATTATCTACTGTTTTGGACTATATTGGGCTTTATTTTCCACTTTTATATTATTTTGGGACTAACCTATTAACCGGAGGCCCAGCCCAGAATTGTTGTTTTTTTGCCTATTTCAGTGTTTCGAAGAAACGGAATATCAAACGGAGTCCAAACGGAATGAAACCTTCGGGAACGTGATTTTCTCACCGAACGTGATCCAGGAGACTTGGAACCTACGCCAAGGCATCAGAGAGGCGGTCACGAGGGTGGGGGCGCGCCCCCTGCCTCGTGGGCCCCTCGGAGTTCCACCGACGTACTCCTTCCTCCTATATATACCTACGTACACCCAAACGATCAGAACAGGAGCCAAAAACCTAATTCCACCGCCGCAACTTTCTGTATCCACGAGATCCCATCTTGGGGCCTGTTCCGGAGCTCCGCCGGAGAGGGCCGTCATCACGGAGGGCTTCTACATCATCATAGCCTCTCCGATGAAGTGTGAGTAGTTTACCTTGGACCTTCGGGTCCATAGTTAGTAGCTAGATGGCTTCTTCTCTCTTTTTGGATCTCAATACAAAGTTCTCCCCCTCTCTTGTGGAGATCTATTCGATGTAATCTTCTTTTTGCGGTGTGTTTGTTGAGACCGATGAATTGTGGGTTTATGATCAAGTCTATCTATGAATAATATTTGAATCTTCTCTGAATTCTTTTATGTATGATTGGTTATCTTTGCAAATCTCTTCGAATTATCCGTTTGGTTTGGCCAACTAGATTGGTAGTTCTTGCCATGGGAGAAGTGCTTAGCTTTGGGTTCGATCTTGCGGTGTCCTTTCCCAGTGACAGAAGGGGAAGCAAGGCACGTATTGCATAGTTGGCATGAGGATAACAAGATGGGGTTTATTTCATATTGCATGAATTTATCTCTCTACATCATGTCATCTTGCTTAAAGCGTTACTCTGTTTTTAACTTAATACTCTAGATGCATGCTGGAAAGCGGTCGATGAGTGGAGTAATAGTAGTAGATGCAGAATCGTTTCGGTCTACTTGTCACTGACGTGATGCCTATATACATGATCATGCCTAGATATTCTCATAACTATGCTCAATTCTATCAATTGCTCAACAGTAATTTGTTCACCCACCGTAGAATACTTATGCTCTTGAGAGAAGCCACTAGTGAAACCTATGGCCCCCGTGTCTATTCTCATCATATTAATCTCCATCACTTTAATCTTGCTTTGCTTTTTTACTTTGCCTTTACTTTTTACTTTGCATCTCTATACCAAAAATACCAAAAATATTATATCTATCAGATCTCACTCTCGTAAGTGACCGTGAAGGGATTGACAACCCCTAATCACGTTGGTTGCGAGTAGCTATCGTTTTGTGCAGGTACGAGGGACTTGAGCGTGGCCTCCTACTGGATTGATACCTTGGTTCTCAAAAATTGAGGGAAATACTTACGCTACTCTGCTGCATCATCCCTTCCTCTTCGGGGAAATCCAACGCAAGCTCAAGAGGTAGCAGCAGTATCCCGGGGAGTTGAGCTCCGAGGTGTTGTCGTCACAATTTTATCGTTACAGTTCTGGAATACCTGAGTTCGCCAACATCGAAAATCTCTTTTATGCAGTTGTTGGTGAGATAACCTCGACGCCACCCAGTACTGGGGCGGGAGTTCGGGAGTATTGCCATAACTTGTATAACGGATGCCTTTCGAAGGTTGAGGTAAACGATTTCCGAAGGTTTCTTGGTTATGTGTTGAAGGATGGATACAGCTGGATGTAGGATTTGCTAGATTTGGGTGAGATATTATGCTTCCCCTGTATCCCCAACACCGGATTGCATAACCGGAAAATTTCGGGAGTTTATAAGTGGGAATTCAAGTAGCTCTTAGGATATCTTTCCGACAGATGTATGATATGAAATTGGGGTTCGACGTCTAGTGGTCCACCTATCCATGGTTGGTTTTACAGTGGTCTCGTTGTGTCTTAAAGAGTCCTTGGCTATGCCGACTCGGGGACGCTTCGTATGTCATGTGCACTGCCTTGTACATGATTGTGTTGTATGATCGAGCCCGTGTAGGCCCCACCATGAAAACTTCGGACGAAATCTCTATCATATGTTTGTTCCGGCTTATTCCGCAAGACAATCCTTGTTTTGTTTTGAGTTGTGGTATTCGAGTTGCTTCAATGTGAAGTGTTGATTCCATACCTTTTCTAAGCGTTGTTCTCATGCTCCGATGTGAATACTAATCCTTCTCGATCATCGAGTCTGTCATGTCAATCCTTTTCACCGGTGTGTTTCTCTTCAAGTGGATCCGATCATTTCAACATCCGTAAGACCAACTCCAAGTCTTCTCAACGTTGTTTGTTTCTTTCGTCCCAAGCTGCCTTTGTTTTTCCCGCCCTCCCACCCTTGTTTCTTCAAGAACTCGGATTTCTTTATCAAGTATCCATTTTATTCATGTGAAGTCTCTCCATTCCTTTCCGTTAATGTCCTTACCCGGTGATTCTCATGAAGATCCTAACGGAACCTCAAGTTCATCATTCTTCATTCTTTTCTTCTCTGGTGGATTCAAGTCAATATTTCAGTGTTGATCATATTTCCTTTCCTTGTTTCAAATGATTTCTCATGTCGGTGCACCTCTTAATCATCCATTTCTTGCTATTCAATTATTCCGGAGTGCTAAAGATATCTCAAGGCTCGTCTTGTCATTCAAGATCCGTTCAACTTATTTCGAGGTCTTATCTTATTCAAACCATTCAATTCAACCGGTGCATTCTCCTTTTCAAGTAACCATTTTAACGGTGTATCTTTTGAGTGGGCCCTAACCCACATGTCTTTTTCCAGGATCTTACCTGACTCTTCTAATTCTCCCAGAGCTATCCTCAAAAATTATTTTCGAAGTTTGATGTAAGAATGAACTGTCATCAGTCAAATGCCTTTCTCCAAGATCTTTCATTTCTTTTCATCGTTGGTTCAACCTTTCAAATTTTCATTCCGGAGTATCTCAACAATTTGGTGGTGTTTCTCATTGTCATTCTCAGATTTTGAAGACCGAAGAAGAGTTTTACCTCCATATCTTATCCGTTCTCTCAGAGATTCGTGATTCTAGTTCGAGCCCATCCTCTCATAATTGTTTTTGATTGTGAGAATTCTTTTCATCCTTCTGTAGCAATTCAAGAGTCTTCTCAGTTTGTTATCCGGAGTCCATCAATTCAGGTTTATTCATTCTCAGCTGTCAGTTATCATTCTCCAATCTTACCGGTGCATCGTTCAAGTGATCTCTAATCAGTTCGTGATCCCTTCATTCTCATGGATCTAAATTCTCTCAAGCATCTTCGTTTATTTGTTAATCCTTCCCGGTGATTCACCCCTACTTTGTTCATTTTCAATTCTTACGGTGGTTCGTTCAAGATTTCTCTTCCTTCTTTATCTTATCAAATCATTCGTTGTTCCAATCCTACCGGTGGTTCGTTGAAGACCTTCCCAAGTTGACGCTATATCTATCTTAATCCTTTCCAACGAGAATAAGTAGTATGCCAAATTCCGCTGCTTGTCACCAATTTGAATTGGGGAAGGATAAACATAATGTAATTCTTATTCTGGTTTCATCGAGTGAACTCAATTCCTTATTCCGGAGCCTCATCAAAATTCTCGGTTTCACTTGTTTCGTCTTTTCTTTTCCAGAGTTCCAAGTTTCCACTTTATCTCGTCGCAAAGCTTCATCTAGTCATTGCAAGGCTTCAACCTTACTCTCTTCATCTTTCTTTTCATTGGAACATTCCTTTGTTTACCAGAGTTCTTCATGAAGGTTCTACATGGTGGTTCATCAAGGATTTAATTCCTTCTCGAAGTGTTCATCGAGATTCTTTTCAGAGGATCTCAAGTATTCTTTATATTGCATTTCAAAGTGCAATTCTTTAAACTGTATCATTCGAGGTGGTTATGTCATTCTTGATAATTTGAGTTCATGTCTCATGATTCACATGTTGTTAAGAATGAGGTATTTTAAATCCATCAATCTCGTCATTGGAGTTATCTAGGGTTATATTTCACCTAAAGCTTTCCCTAAGGATTAATGCTATTAATGGTGATAATATATGATCCAAGTTCTCCATCTACCCTCCCGGCGAAATAGTTCCTCGTCTTCTTGTTCTTATCAATCCAATCTTGTTTTCGTTAGTGGCAGAATTTCACCTTAAGTTTTGAAATGTTCTCCATAAGCCCACTACAAGCTTACTCTTTTCATTGTTGGTTTTCCAACAACTCCGTTCAATTTTTTCTTCGTAGGCATGCTCTTTCAATTCTATTTGCGAGAGTTGTCATTTCTTTCTCTGATCTCTTATTCTGACGATCTACCTTCTTTTCTTTCGTTCCGGAAGCATTGTGACGTTGCTCTCCTCTTCCTATCATCACGTTTGCCAAGATCATGTTTTTTTCCTTGCTTATACATCCAACCGGAGTGTCGTGCCCCTTTTCAAGTTCTTTCATCTTATCAAGTCTTTCATCTCTTTTCAACCGGAGTGCTACCCAAATCGGTTCTTTCTTATTCCTCTTTCTTAACGGAGTGTTTGCAACTTTGTTCTTCTTCATTGCATTCTTTCTTTCAATTTGTTCAACCTCGCAAGGTTCTTTGGTTTCACTCATTTGTCAAAAAAGCAACTTTGTTTTACCTCTCCCTCTTCCGTTTTCTATCTGGTGCCATCCAGATCTCGGGACGAGATCCTCTCGTAGTGGTGGAGTGTTGTAACGCCCCGTGACCGATGTGCCAGGTGTCCTCCAATTATTCGTTGTTGTTGCCTTGTCATTGCTTGCGTGTCATGCATGTCATATCATGTCATCATGTGCATTTCATTTGCATACATGTTCGTCTCATGCATCCGAGCATTTTCCCCGTTGTCTGTTTTGCAATCCGGCGCTCCTATGTCCTCCGGTGTCCCTTTCTACCTCTTTTTGTGTGCGGATGTTAAACATTATCAGATTGGACTGAGACTTGTCATGCGGCCTTGGTTTACTATCGGTAGACCGCCTGTCAAGTTTCGTACCATTTGGACTTCGTTTGATACTCCAATGGTTAACCGAGGGACCGAAAAGGCCTCGTGTGTGTTGCAGCCCAACACCCCTCCAATTTGGCCCAAAACCCACCTAAACCTCCTCCATCATCTAGAGTGTTCGATCACGATCGCGTGGCCGCAAACCGCACCTCATTTGGAGCCTTCTAGCTCCCTCTACCTCTATTTAAAGGTCACTCCCTGAAATTTTCGGGCAAACCCTAGATCCCTCCCTCTCCTCGCACGCCGGACAAAAACCTCACCGGTGGACGTGTACGTTTCAATCGCCGCCGCCGCCCGCGCCCAATCAGGGCGTGCCACGTGTAACCGGCCAGCCCCCTCCGCCGCGGCCCGCTCGGGCCCGCGTCCGGCCCTCCCCGTCACCATTTCGGGCCGCGCCTCCTCACCAACCATGTCGTCGTCTTCCCGCCGTCCGGCGTCCGCCGGCCACCGCCTCCCCTCACCGGACTTCGCCGGAGAGGCGCCGGCCACCGCCGCTGCATGCGTCGGAGCCCCGCCCCGTGCCGCCATCTCCGCCGCCTGGAAGCCGCCCCGACGCCCAGCTCCTGTCGTCACCGCGCCCGCAATGCCACCCGAGGCCGCCGCCGCCATCTTGCGCCGGTCACCGCGCCCTTCGCCGGCAACCTCGTCGCCCGGCCTCGGCTTCCGCGCAGCGCCACCACGAGCTCCCTCGCCGAGCTTCGCCGCTGGCCGGACCTCTCCGCAGGCGCCGCGCCTCCCCGCTGCCTCCTTCTCGTCGCGTCGCCGCTTTCCTCATCGTCGGCGATCACCGGAACGCGCCACGCCTCGCCCGAGTTCCTCCCGGATCAGATCTGGTGGATCGGGATCAGATCCACCCATCCCTCCAACCAAACGTCTCCCTCCGATCCGGATCCCTCCGTCCCGCACCGCTTCGTCCCGCGTTGACTTTTCCCGAGAGGTCCAAATTTCACTAAGTCCCCCAGATTTTAGTATTTTTTGAGCATTTTCATCGCATCATAACTCTGTCATTGTAGCTCCGATTCGCGTGTGTAGCATATCAAAATGTTCGTCTCGACGAGTACATCATTTCATCTCATTGCATCATTTTCATTTGAGCTCATCTTGATGCCCGCAATGCTGTTGGAAGAGGGCTATGTGATGATTATGTCAGATCTGTTTCAGCAAATGGCCTTTTGTCATTTTTGCCATGTTTAATGTGTGCATGCTATAATCCTGAGCTCTACATGTGTTTTGTTATATGCCATGCCATCTTTACAGGGGCGTATGCCATGCATTTTTGTGATCTTTGTGGTGACTAGCACAAGCATGCAAAGTAGCTTACTCGATGATGCTGATTTCAGGGACTTTGAATTTTACTAAGTCCTTGCCATGTCCTTATTTTTATGCCATATGTTCATGTTGTTTCCCAGTGATTCGTGCCTCTTTTAAGGATGACCAGTAAGGATGTTTTGTTAATAATGTTGTGCTTTATCCATCCATGTCTTTGTTGGCATTTATGGAGCACCCTAGCTTGAGTCAGTCGAGCTCTACTTTTGCTATTAAATGTTCCTGGCAGGTTGTTAACATGTTTAACAATTTTGCTGAGCTTATTGTTTTTGATCCGTGCATGCTATGTTGTTGTTCTTGCCATGTCTAGCTTCTATGCCATGTCTTCTTGATGGGTGTATGATTAGATTATCATGCCATGCTTTTTAGTGAGTGTATCGAGCTCGTAAACATGCCTACTTGTTAATCTGTTTGCATGCTCCAGTTTTTCACTAAGTCTGAATCTGTTTATGTTTTTGCTATGTTCACATGCTTTTAATTGTATTTTCTGATCCCTTTTGGCTCATGGTCACTAAGGGACTTTTGTTATGTGCTTTGAGTAGCTTCATGCCATGCCTTGCTTTGCCATGATATGTTCCTGTAGCATGTAGTTATCATGCTCTAAACATTGCTTCCTGATGATAAATTCCTGATATCCTGTTAATTTCACTATGTCTGAAACCAGCAATCTTTTGCTCTTTTGCCATGCTTGTTTGAACCTGTTATTGAGTGAATTAGCCGTAGCTCAGTGTTCATCTTTTGTCAAGCATCATGAGTGGATCCCTGCCATGTATTTTGTTGCCATATTTGAGTGATGTACTCCCTCCGTCACAGTTTAGAAGGCACAGTTAAATTTGCGTGCGTTTCCACAATAGACAAGGTTTAGGGCGCATTGCATTTATTTCTAGTAGCTAATTAGTACTATTTCTATATGCATGCGTAGTGTGAATGCTATTTTTTAGCCCATCTCACAACCAATAGATAACCACCTAGGTCCTAGAGGATTTCCAAGCGCGCCTTCTAAACCGTGACGGAGGGAGTAGCATATTTATCTTGATGCATTTAGTTGGCTACTTGCTGTTTATCGCAGATCGATGCCATATTTGTTTTGCTTGTCATTTCCAAACCGTGCACCCGATTCCGGTGATCTTTATATCAATTTCGACCGAAATCAACTCCTCCTTCCAGTGGCACTCTTGGTTTTCTTTCCCTTGGGTTCTGCAGACTCAAGGGTCATCAATATTTAAACCCCCCCTGGGCCAGTGCTCCTCTGAGTGTTGGTCCAAACTGAGCTGCCTGCGGGGCCACCTAGCCTTTTCTTTCCCTTGGGTTCTGCAGACTCAAGGGTCATCATTATTTAAACCCCCTGGGCCAGTGCTCCTCTGAGTGTTGGTCCAAACTGAGCTGCCTGCGGGGCCACCTCGGGGAAACTTGAGGGTTGGTTTTACTCGTAGCTAGTCTCATCTGAGTGTGCCCTGAGAACGAGATATGTGCAGCTCCTATCGAGATTTGTCGGCACATTCGGGCGGTGTTGCTGGACTTGTTTTACCATTGTCGAGGATGTCTTGTAACCGGGATGCCGAGTCTGATCAGATTATCTTGGGAGAAGGAATATCCTTTGTTGACCGTGAGAGCTTGTGATTGGCTAAGTTGGGACACCCCTGCAGGGATTGAACTTTCGGAAGCCGTGCCCGCGGTTATGGGCAGATGAGAATTTGTTAATGCCCGGTTGTAGATAACCTGAAGTTGAACTTAATTAAAATACATCAACCACGTGTGTAACCGTGATGGTCTCTTCTCGACGGAGTCCGGGAAGTAAACACGGTGTTGGAGTTATGTTTGACGTAGGTTGTTCTAGGATCACTTCTTGATCATAGTTCATCGATCGTGCTTTGCCTTTTCTTCTCGCTCTCTTTTGCGTATGTTAGCCACCATATATGCTAGTCGCTTGCCGCAGCTCCACCTCATACCTTTTACCTACCTATAAGCTTAAATAGTCTTGATCGCGAGGGTGTGAGATTGTTGAGTCCCCTTGACTCACAGATACTTCCAAAACCAGCTTGCAAGTGCCGATGATACCGTGTATATGACGCAACCGAGCTCAAGGAGGAGCTTGATGAAGATCGTGTTCGTTATGTCGTTTTCGTTTCCAGTTGATTAGTAGTGGAGGCTAGTTGGGGTCGATCAGGGATCTGTGTAACATTTGGGGTAGTCTTCTTTTATTTTGGTTCCATAGTCGGACCTTGACTGTATCTGGGTGATGTAATGCCTTATTCATGTAATTATGTGAAGTGGCGATTGCAAGCCAACTATGTATCTTTTCCCTTATGTATTACATGGGTTGTGTGAAGATTACCTCACTTGCGACATTGCTTTCAATGTGGTTATGCCTCTAAGTCGTGCTTCGACACGTGGGAGATATAGCCTCATCGAGGACGTTACATGAACATAGCGTTCCTATTGGTCATTTGGAGGGCACATAGATTGTGAAGCTGACCCTATAAAAATGTGTGCACTACCGCTTGTTCTTGAGCCCGCATAACTCGGCTCCTGGGCAACATGCTTGGTCCCATGTCATGTCACCCAACTCGAGCACGTCGTCGGCGAGCCCTACAGAAGAAGAGACACCAGACATGGCCGCATCGACGAATCAGAGAGTACCAAACTGATTACAGTAAGCCACCCAACTCTCTGCCACATTTTTGCTCTGGTTTCCAAGGGTTCTAAGTAGGGTGTCGATCGTTTGCAATATTGAGCTAAAAACTTGATGAAAATAGATACGTTGTTAGTGCCAAAAGCTCATGCGAACAATAGAATGTGCTTGGCGGGGGTGATGCTTACGCCTCGTTTGATTTGGAGGATTTTCGTAGGAAAAGCATATGAACAGGGATTCCAGAGATTTTTTTCTATATATTCATTCGGTTTATAGAAAATGCGTACATGAATTTCGTAGGAATACTACTCATTTTCTATGTTTTTGAAGAAAACTACACATCCACTCAAAGCTTATTTTTGCACGTATGAACAAGGCAAATCAATTCTTTAGGATGACAGGTGTCATCCTATCAAATTCTTATACTACTCCTAATTTCTACATTTTGATTTCCTCCAAACCGAATGAGGCCTTATGATTTATGGGTTTATGAGTGAAAAATCTTGGTATATCATAAAGTTTTATTGTATATACTTGCAGAAAAAGTGAATGAGGCGAATCAGAATAAGAGTGCTAAAGTACTCTCTCTGATTTGAATTTATTGACGTATAGTCTATACAACACAGAATGGACATTATATAGAGGTTGCATCTAAAGATTACTCCCTCCTTTCCGGTTTATAAGGCTCAAATATCAAATCTCATCAACCAAAGCATTTTGTGAGTGGAGGAATGTATCTCGTACTTTACAAAACTACGCCATTTAAACTCATGCATTAATTTGGATTAATTACAGTGCATGCATGCTTGGCCACTACTCCCTCCTTTTCGGTTTATAGAGCTTATCTCAAAATTTTAGTTTTTCCATTTTATAAGGCTCAATTTGGTTGTTCCCCATCACATGTTCAGACTTCAAGGTGCATTAAATCATTGCATGCAAGTATTAAGAGAAAACTGACCAATGCATGCACTTTATGTATGCATGCATTGCAATTAATGCATTCATAAACATAATTTTTTAAGGAAAACAAAAGCATTAATTGGGTGCTTTTGCAAACTACAAAAAATATTCCACCACTCATTATCTATCTTGGTTGATAAGATTTTGAATTGAGTCTTATAAACCGGAAGGAGGGAGTAGGTGAGTAGGAACATTACATGCATTGGTGTTGTTCTCTTTAATTCTTGCATGCAAAGATTTAGAGGGTGTTTGGATCACTAGTGACTAGAGACTAGAGACTAGTAGTAGTCACTTTTAGTCAGTAAACCTCCAAACACCCCTGACTAATGGGTGACTAAAACTAGTTTAGTCCCTAGTCACCCCACCCCCAACTAAAAGTGACTAAAGTCTCTCCTCTAACTATTTGGCGGGCCCATCCTGTTGCGGGCTAGAGAGATAAATGGAAGGGAGAGACAAGAATTTAATACTGAGACATTTAATGCTGACTAGTAGTAGTCATCTTCCAAACAGGGCCTGACTAAAAACTTTTAGTCTGACTACTACTAGTCACATGACTAGAGAGTATCTAAACACCTTCTTAATGCGCATTTTGGAAACTAAAATGACATGGAGATGAGCCCTCTAAATTGGAAAAACAAAAATATTGAGATGAGCCTTATAAATCGAAAAGGAGAAAGTATTATTTTTATTGACGGTGGAATGCTAAAGAGTTACTACTGTATCAACGGTAACTAAGCATCGGCCGGTCACGCCACAAACATTGAGTGAGGAGCCGTCAGATCCAGACGAAGCGTTTTCCTGAAGAGATGCAGTTAATGAAGATATCGACACTATTTTCAGAGTTCTTGAGTGTCTCCCAACCGGCAGCATCGTCCATTGACGCCTCGGAGATCCCTCTCCCGCAAATCCGGCGACCGGCGACATCAAGGCGGCCATGGGGCGGTGGACCGGCGTCGTCCACGTCCCGCTCTCCCAAGGCGCCCCCCTCTTCCGCGTCGCCGCCTCGCTCATACTCGCGCCCTCCAAAGCCCTCGCCGTAAGGATGACCCCGCTGCCCTTTTCCCCTCTCCAAGGCAATAATAGCATCCAAAGCCTCACACCCCGATGCCGCCCAGGTTCCACGCGCAAACGCGATCCTCTTCACGGGCGACCGCGTCCCCGGCACCGGCGAGCCGGCGATCGAGCGGCTGTCGGACGCCGCCTACCTCGCCAAGCTCCTCGCTGGGAAGCTCGCCGGGGAAGCCAACGCGTGGGTGGTCGATGCCGCTTGCTTTGCCGGGCCGTTTGCGGTCTACCGAGAGCTTGTGCCGGCCGTGGACACCGTTGGCGACCCTGAGCGGTATGACCCCACTGGCCTACCGGCGGCGGCTGGCGTTGCCAACATCTTGGCACATTGTATTCGGGAGGTAAGTTGCGGTAAATTTCGGGAAAATTCAGCAGTAGTTAAATTTTTGCCTTGGCCAGGTACGATGTTACAAGAATTGAGGTCTTATGGTATTGTGATATTGTCACGTTCTTGTTACTGGATATGCGAAAACCCTCTAGCACTGCTCCTGGATATGTTAGGTGTCTTTTATTTCAGGGCAGATACCACAGGTAGTCATCAGATTCAGGAATATTTTTTTTCACATAAAGTTCAAGTTTTGGTTTAAGTGAATACTTCTTGTACCCATTTCTGAAGAAGGAGAATTCGTGGGTCCTCTATTTGGGGATGAGATTCCATTTTTGTTCACAAAAACTGTACATAAACTGACTATCTTAAGCTAAAGGGTTTCCCCCAATTTCCATTTATAGAAATCATTGCTTTACAATGTTGTTTTAACTTTTAACTCCCTCACACATCAAACACCAAAATAGCGAGCCCAAAAACAGGGGCAACAAAAGCCAGAAGCTAAACAAGGCGTACGGAAAACAGCGGCAATGCAAATATGTAGGGCTCAGCTCCTAGCCAGGGAGGAGATCTAGCTAAAATGGAAAAGGAAAAAGACAGACGCCATGCACCTAGAATCCATCCCATCTTTGTTGCCGTCATGTCGTCAGTCGAGGAATCCACAGCATCCAGCTGTGTGAAGCTTGGAAGATCTCAACTGTGACTTGTTCAAACCATCTTGCTCACCTGTGCAGTACCAGCTTTGCGTCCTCCTTCCCTGCAAGTGGCTCCGAACTTAATCCTGAAACAAATTTGAAAGATCAGTGCACAAGGATTGCTAGGCCATTTATTATGAAAGTAGGCCAAATTACACGCTTTCCAAATACCCCACATGACCCCTGCAAACCCAACAGCCGCTATCCCACGTTTGCTTCCAGTAAAAGTCTTAGCCAGGTATTCAGGCAGTGATCAGCATCAGTAAACTGACAACGAATTCCCAGTGCACAGCTAACCACATTCCAATATATCTGGCCAGGGGACAAGAGAAATGGGCGTGACTAGTGGTTTCATTGCTACCACAAAACTGATAAGAAGCTTCACAATTACCACCCCTTCTCAGCGAAACATCCCTCATCAGAATGCTTTTCCTAAGCACCAGCCAAATGGAAGTTTTGACATGCAGGGGATCTTAGCTTTCCACCAGAACTTGCTGGGAATTACACCAGCACTTTGCATAGCAGCATAGAAAGACTTCACGCTAAACTCACCAGAGTGGGAGAGAAGCCAAACAAGTTTGTCCTTTTTTTTTTGAACTGGAAGACAGTATGAAAGGCTCTACTGACACATGTATTAAGTCACCAAGGAAATAATTTACATACTTTGGGCTAGTTTATGGTGTTCCCACGTCTCGCAACCTACTATAAGTGTCAAGGTAGATGATAGTTGTGAGGTGAGAGGCCAAAATGACACTAGTCAGAGAGTAAAAGGGAATAAAATCTAATCTAGGAGAGGGGGTTTACAGTACCAAGAATGGCTGGCCCTAGGTCAGCCTTGGCCCTATGAATCAAAAGTTCAAAATCTTTTTTGAATCTGTCTCTCCAGGACTGGAAGCAGGGCACAATGTGCTTGAAGATTTTATTATTTCTCTTCTTCCAAATACTCCAAGCAGCACAGATGAAGACCTCCATGAGGAGAGGACCAGACCAGAGATGTCTCCCCTGATTAATGAGTAGCAGTCTGTCACCATCTAGAGGCCAGGAAATGTTAAGGGCAGTCCAGCATCTGCGGCTGAATGGGCAGCTGTAGAAGAGATGTTCTACAGTTTCCTCCATTGACTGAGAACAAAGGATGCATTCCAGACCAGACTCCTAAGTATAGTTCCTTCTCCGAAGCATGTTTCTTGTATTCAGTCTGTCAGACTTTGTCTTCCCCATCAGTCAGACGGAAATTAGCGCACAAATCACGTAAAGCTCGCAATTGTTCTAGTCTGTCTCCAAGTCAAGTTCTTCTGAAAGTTAGAGAATTAAAACCCAAAGCATAAACCTGATGTACTGTAATGTTAGGCTCTAAAGAGGTACAGTAGAAAGGAGCCTGGGGAAATTTTCAGTGAGTCTGGTTCCTCCCAAAAGCTTGTTTTCTTCCAGCTTCCTAGTTAAATTCTACATCAGCTAAGAAAGAGGTTTTATTCCATCAATCCTTGCCAAAAGTGAGTCTCCCAATTTCTAGTGACAACTTGCCTTAGATTGATACTCCCTCCGTCCGAAAATAGTTGTCATCGAAATGAATAAAAGGGGATGTATCTAGATGTATTTTAGTTCTAGATACATCCCTTTTTGTCCATTTTGATGACAAGTATTTCCGGATGGAGGGAGTATTTCTCAAGTATTTGTTTGTCAGGAAATCTTGCCAAGGAACTCTGCTATTAAATAGCTTCCTACAACCATTTTGACAGAAGTGAATGCTCATGATTTCTAGATCTGAAATCCGAAGGCAACCATGACCTTTAAGTAAATAATGGGGCCAGTTAACCAAATGGCATTTCTTTTTCCGTCCCCACTCCAAAAAAGTCTGGCTTTTAATGGACCTGCTTTTTCCTTAATCCTAACTGGAATTCTGTAGAAATGCCAGACAAGAAGGAATTTATGACGATAGTTCTGCCACAAATAGATAAAGTCCTGCCCAGCCAGCACCCAAGTCTCTGCTCAATCTTCTCTACACTTTTGTGCCGTTGCTGTTTCTAATTCTCTTCTCATCTACAGGGATCCCTGGATATTCTAAAGGCAGTTTCCCAGTTTTACAGGTTAAGATTTCCTCAGATTCAGTGTTTCTGTTTGTAGCATTACCAAGTAGATAAATTTCACTTCTGTGAAAAATATTCTGAAACTTGACATCTGCTCAAACAGACACAGTAAAAGTTTAAGGTTTCTTGCCTTCTCTAAGTCATCGTGGAACTGAAGGGTATTACCATATGCATATTACGGAATGGCTACTCCCTCGGGCGCAATATGTTTAACTAAGCCAGTGATAAGATTATTTTCAACAGGTCTAGTGATCATAATTGACAAAGCATCAGAAGCCAGGTCAAAACAGCAAATGTGACTATGGATCAAATAAGTGTGTCTAAAGATGATGAATCTAGTTATGGTGATTAATGCCCTCGTATCAGATCCACCTTTTCACTACTTTTTGTGCCGACATTACTGCGTATTTGTGACAAGCTGCTGCAGTGCACTTTCATTCTCTCAGGGCATATTTGTTTTGCAGAATTAGATACTCCCTCCATTTCTTTTTACTCTGCATATAAGATTTATCCTACGTCAGACTTCATAAAGTTTGACCAAGTATATAGAAAAATATCGACAATCACAGTACCAAATCAATATCATTATATGAATAATGGAACTAGTTTTCATATTATATATCTTTAATACTGTAAATGTTTATAATTTTCAATACAAGGTTGGTCGTCAAACTTTATAAAGTTTGGCTCAGAATAAAACTTATATGCGTAGTAAAAACTTATATGCTGGAGGGAGTATTAGCAGGAACCATAACACTTCTGATAATCTTGCCCAGGAACCAGAGAGCGATCAATGATAAATTCCATGTTTGATATAATACCAGAGGATTGCTGTGAGTATTAGATCATTGCTCTTCGATTTCACGTGGGAATCATGTACATTTCTGTTTATTCTGTGGGTGGTGTGCACGAGAACGACGGCCTCTCACTGATCCAAGAGGCTGGAGTAGAGCGGACAGGTTTGGACGTGGTCCTTTCATCATGTTTAGTGTTTCCAGCCCAGAGCCCAGTGATAGACTCATCGTGTCCTTGCAGCATGTCATCATACCATGTTCGTTATAGGATGTTACAGCTTAGTTTGTTGAGGTTGATGCAATGTGTATTTAATGGATGGAATAGTCTGCAGATGATCTAACCTGGATTCTTGGAGAGACGGTTGATGGGGTAGCAGAGATGCTGATGTTTATAATGTAGCGAACCAGGTCGCTGAGCTCATATAGCACACAGCTAGGAAAAGTTTGGAGAGAATGGCTATATAATGCATTCCGTGGTCCAAACAATCCATGATAGCTACCTGATTCAAAGGTAATACTGATGCTACATATTTCCAGTATCTCGTCTAGTTACATTGACAGTGATTCTGGATAGTGGAGCAAGAACCCATACTGCTGGGAGAAAGATAACTGAAACCAAAGCACACACCCTTAACGGCTCTTGCTTAGAAAATATATCCTTCCCAACTCCCATCACTATCGGAGGAACCCACTGCCTTACTAGTTTAGGACAATGCGTATGTTATATGTTCTTATTTTGCGCCAATGTGGTTTTTGGTTTTCAATATGTGCTTAACTCTGCATACTGAGATGTTTAGCTTTCCTACGAGATCTTGCCATTTCGTTTCCCTTTTGTGTATTTATCTTATTGCGCCACTCGTACACACTTTTTGTTTAACCGATGTTTATGCTGAAGACAACCTGGTCGTTGACCTCATATAGGAACCTGTTCATCGTGTGGTAGTTTTGGAGAGAATCACTTTAATGCATCCCGTGGTCCAAATAATCCAAGATAGGAGCCTATTTCAAAGGTAATATTAATACCACAAATTTCCGGTATCTAGTCTGGTTACATTGGCAGTCTTGTAGAATACATACGGTGGTGCACATCACTAGGGGAAAGTGTGGTTCAGATTCGGGGTGCATCTGGATCTGAGAGCCAGAATGAATTTCCGCAGTCTTGTATTACTATCTTATATAATTGTGGTGGAGCAAGACCTATACTGCCGGGGATCCTTCGAAGAAAACTGAAACCAAAACACGCACCCTTAACAGACTGTTGCTTAGAAAATATATCCTTTCCATCAGTATTGGAGAAACCCCACTGCATTACTAGTTGATGATAATGCATATGTTATACGTTGTTCTTGTTTTGTGTCAATGTATTTTTCAATATGTGCATACTTAGATGTTTTTGTTTCCCTTTTGTGTATTTATCTTATTGCGCCTGTACATTTTACGTGGTTTATGTCTTCCCACTAAATTAGCATACTGTAGTCGTATTCTCATTTCTTGTAGACATTCTAGATTCCACTCAGAACTTTGTGCCTTTCCGCTTTTCCTTGTTAATTCCTCCCATCCATGTTTTTTGTTCGCAGATACAAAATAAGGTCACGAGGGGGTCATTGAATGATTCCGCAGGCAATCAAGAACCTACTGCATCATTGCTACCGTCGTGTGCTCCTAAAACTACCATCCTGGGATTCAGTAAGGGTGGAGTTGTCGTCAACCAGCTTGTGGCAGAACTTTCTTACTGGGCCTCAAAATCAACAAAAAGTTCAGTTGATGTTTCACAGCGAAGCCCATCCCTCTTGACCGGTGATCTACTCGTTCCTGCTACAGCTAGTGATGTTTTATCAAGTATTTCCGAGTTCCATTATTTGGATGTGGGCCTCAATTGTGCTGGAGCATACACTACTGATCATGCGGTGATCAAGGGGATAGCCAGCTATGTTTCCCAGACTAGTGATACTCTCCGTTTTGTCCTTCATGGGACTCCGAGGCAGTGGTCTGATCCGAACCGCCCATGGATCCTGGCCGAGAAAAACACGATGCTGCGGTTGCTTCAGGACGAGGCTAAGAAATGTGAAGGGAGACTGATGCCATCTGAAAAGAAGTATTTTGATGGTAGACCACGCAGTCTGCTGATGCATTTTGAGATTCTGGAAGCAATGGACATCTGCTGATATTCGGCCTGTGCAGCTTTGTAGCCTTCTAGTCTCTGTACAGCTTGTGCAGATAATAACGGAATGTGAATATTTCAAGGGTTTTAGATTGTTTTTCGTCTTTTCGGCGGTAGTTTCATTCCATCAGGGAGTATGAGATGTCTTTTCTGAACAACAAACACAAATCAGTTACAGCTGATGAAATGATTAACGAAATATATATGAGATGTAGTTTGTTTATGCCCGGATTTCCTTGTGTACCATTCGGGGCAAATGTCTTCTTTTCCCTATTAAGCTTCGTGCACTAGCCAGCGGCTGCGCGATCAAAAGTCTAAACTGCAAAAGTCCGAACTGATGAAAAGGACTAGTGCAATCCGAACACACGCTTCAACATTCCCCACATTTTCCCCTTCTTGTTTGCAACATTATGCCAGTTCCAAAAAAAAGCTCAAGTTGGTCACTGCAAACTGCTGACAAGTTCGGGTCACGGGCTACTTGCAGCTGCAGGCTAAGGAAACGACTGTTTTTCTGACGTACATCCTCGTCTGTTATGAGCTTTTAGGTGAAAATTTTGTCAGTTGCTTCCTCGATTTAGTGAGACCAAGTCTACTTACTAGTAGTATATATTCGTCAAGCTGATCCGTACGCGGCATCTGCTAGCTCCAGTTTAGATGTCAAGCAGACTTAGCCGAGTCTGTAATAATTGGGGCAGGCTGCATATTCAGTTATTGAACACGTCGTGTCGTGTCGTACCCGTGCCTGACCGAATTCCACGCAACCATGACCTCTGAGTTCCACATGATCCATGAAAGTAACCACCATTGCGCATAAGATAATGGCGCCAGGCCGGTAGTGGTTAACTGGTTAGTACAAATGTACAGCATACTAAAATGAGCCTATGGTGATTCCAGCTACACTCGAACTGTTGTTTCTTGTCTCACACTGGAGGCAACACCTGAAGCAGTCAAAGCAGAGAGTCTCCCCAAGACCCACAGACACGCCATTTTCAGATGGACTGATGAGGTTGGCGTGCTCGTGATCTCCCTTGTCCCGTATCGTTCTTAATAAAACGGCGATGTCCAAATCTCGGGATTCAGTTCCGGCTAAACAATCACCGGGAATTCTCGCTGATACGCGTTGTCCGTCGCTGCGGGACAAACCTCGCACGAACGGATCAACCGCATGCCGCCACCGATGCCAGTCCAAGAATGCGCTTTTTTCGGTGTGGCCGTGCTTCTTTCGTATTGTTTGGCAATGCAACTCTCAATTGATTTGGGTGCATACACGCACGTATATATTTACAATGAGCAGCCCACGGCCTCGACTATACATGGTAACTAGGAGGCGGGGCAAGGTAGGAAATGATCCTACATATACATGCGATATACTGCCTATACAAAAGATATTCAACACCCCCCGCAGTCGATACGTCATTAGTGACGCATAGACTGGACCGAAACTCCTCAAATGTAGTCGTCGGTAACCCCTTGGTCATGACATCGGCGAACTGCTGAGCGGTGGGGACATGTAAGACCCGTATGTGTCCGAGAGCCACCTGCTCACGCACGAAGTGAATGTCGAGCTCGATGTGTTTCGTGCGACGATGATGAACGGGGTTGGCGGAGAGGTAGACGGCAGAGACGTTGTCGCAGTAGACAACGGTAGCCTTGGCCACACCAAGGTGCAACTCCTGAAGAAGCTGCCGTAGCCAGGAGCACTCTGCAACAGCATTAGCCACAGCGCGATACTCAGCCTCGGCACTCGACCTGGACACCGTGGGTTGTCGTTTAGACGACCACGAGATGAGGGAGGGCCCGAGGTAGACGCAGTAGCCAGAGGTGGAGCGCCGAATGTCGGGGCAGCCGGCCCAGTCGGCATCGGAGTAGGCCACCAGATCCGTGGAGGAGGACGCCGTCAACGTGAGACCAAGACCCATAGTGCCGCGGATGTAACGGAGAATCCGCTTCACCAAGGACCAGTGAGAGTCACGGGGAGCGTGCATGTGGAGGCACACCTGCTGAACCGCGTACTGTAGGTCGGGACGAGTGAGCGTCAAGTACTGCAGGGCCCCAACAATGGACCGGTAAAAGGCGGCGTCCTGCGCCGGGGTGCCTTCAAGAGCGGAGACCTTAGCCTTCGTGTCGATAGGCGTAGGTGCGGGCTTACAGTTAAGCATGCCGGCGCGCTCGAGTAACTCCTGGGCGTACTGCTGCTGATGAAGAAAGAACCCGTCCGCACGACGCACTACCTCGATCCCGAGGAAGTAGTGTAAAGGACCGAGGTCCTTCATCGCGAACTCGGTGCCGAGGCGAGCCGTGAGCTGTCGGAGAAGCTCAGTCGTGGAAGCAGTCAGGATGATGTCGTCGACGTAGAGCAGCAGGTAAGCCGTCCCAATGGCGTGCTGGTAGACGAACAGAGAGGCATCCGAGCGGGTGGCCACGAAGCCAAGCTGCTGAAGGAAGGCAGCGATCCGCTGGTACCAAGCACGAGGAGCCTGCTTGAGCCCATAGAGTGAGCGCGAGAGCAGGCACACATGATCCGGCTGAGTGGCGTCGACGAAGCCGATGGGCTGCTGACAGTAGACCTGCTCGGCGAGATGGCCATGAAGGAACGCGTTGGAGACGTCCATCTGGTGGACGGGCCATGCGCGGGAGACCGCCAGCTGGAGGACAGTGCGGATAGTGCCCGGTTTGACAACCGGGGCGAAGGTGTCGGTGAAGTCCACACCGGCGCGCTGACGGAAACCACGAACGACCCACCGAGCCTTGTAGCGCTCAAGGGTCCCGTCAGGCCGGGTCTTATGCCGAAAGACCCATTTGCCGCTGATCACATTAGCATGCGGCGGCCGAGGCACCAGCTGCCAGGTGCGGTTACGCTGAAGAGCGTCGAACTCCTCCTGCATCGCGGCGAGCCAATGAGGGTCTCGAAGAGCCGCTCGAGCCGACGATGGGAGGGGAGAAGGCGCTGAGGTGGACGGCACCGAGGCCGCAAGCAGGTACTCGTCGGCAGAGTACCACTGACTCGGGCGGAGCGCACCGGTCCGGGCACGAGTCACCATGCGGGAGGGCGGCGGGGCCGGTGCGGCGGGCGAGGGTGAAGAAGAGCCCGCCGAGACCGAGCCGGCCGAGGGCGCAGGGGATCCCTGCGCGGATCCGGGCGACACGGGCGCTGGAGAGGCCGGCGGAGAGCCCTCAGCCGAGCCCGCTGGTGAGTCGGAGGCGGGCGTCGGGGGCAAGGTCGCTGTAGAGCCCGACGCGGGGGCCCCGGCGGAGGGCGAGGAAGGCGCCGAGGTGACGGGTGTCACGGAGGACGTCAAGGACGCCGCGGCGTCGGGCGAGGGGACTGGGCCCGAGGCCGATCCCGCAGCCGCCGAGCGGGGCGTCGAACCCTCCGAAGCCGCAGCCGCCGAGCCGGCATCCCGCGAGGCGGGGAGGGGGCAGAAACCAGGAGGCGGCCCGAGGGAGGCCCGAGGGCGCGGGGGCGCACCAAGGAGGCCCGAGACCGAGCCGCCAGTAGCAGAAGGTGAAGACGCTGGCGAGTCGGTCGGTGGTACCTGCTGAAACGGAAAAACCCTTTCGTCAAAGTAAACGTGTCTAGAGGTGAAGACACGGTGAGAAACAGGGTCGTAGCAGCGGTAGCCCTTGGTGTTGGCAGGGTAACCCAAGAAGATGCACGCAAGAGAGCGAGGGGTGAGCTTATGAGGGGTGGTAGAGGCGATGCTGGGATAGCAGAGGCACCCGAAGATGCGAAGATCGTCATAGGATGGGGGGCTCCCGAAAAGCAAGTGGTGTGGTGCAAAGTTGCCACGGACGCGGCAAGGCCGAATGTTGATGAGGCGTGATGCGGTGGCAAGTGCATCGGGCCAGAAGCGGGGTGGCACATTAGCATGAAATAACAAGGTGCGGACACAATCGTTAAGAGTGCGTAAGACCCGTTCTGCGCGCCCATTTTGTTGCGAGGTATAGGGACAAGTGAGACGAAATATCGTGCCATGTGTGGTGAGGAGGGTGCGAACCGCGAGGTTGTCGAACTCCTTCCCGTTGTCGGTTTGGATAGCGTGGATGGGGCGACCAAACTGGGTGTTGACATAGGAGTAAAAGGCGGTGAGAATGGATATGACATCGGATTTCCGCCGCAACGGGAAGGTCCACACATAGTGCGAAAAATCATCTAAAATGACAAGATAATAGATGTAGCCGGTATTACTCGCAACTGGAGAAGTCCACACATCACTATGAAGTAGTTCAAACGGATACGATGCAACTGACGAGGAAGTGCTAAAAGGAAGCCGAGTATGTTTGCCTAGACGACACGCATGACAAGTGTGACCGTCGATCTTATTACAAGTGAAAGAAAAACTCCGAAGAATATGACGAAGGGTGGTGTCGTTCGGATGTCCCAAGCGAGCGTGCCAAAGATCCACACCGACGGAGAGGGCGACCGGAGAGGTGGAGGTGGAGGCGGGTGGGTGGACTGGGTAGAGCTCGTCGGGGCTATCACATCGGTGGTGCACCATCCGGGTACGGGCGTCCTTGACAGAAAAACCACACATGTCAAATTCAACGGTGACAGGGTTATCACGAGTAAGGGAACGAACGGAAACAAGATTAGTAATGAGTTCGGGAGAAACAAGTATGTTAGATAATGAAATCGGTGTAGATGTGGACGGAAAGTAAGCATGGCCTATGTGCGTGATAGGAAGAGATGACCCATCGCCAACAGTAATACGATTGGAGGTATGAACAGGATATGAGGAGTGGAGAGTACCGGGGTTGGCAGCCATATGAGAGGTGGCGCCACTATCCATGTACCAATCGCCACCACCCGTGTAGTTGGCTGGTGAGGGGGCGGACTGGAGCGCCGCGAGAAGGGCCGGATCCCATGGAGCCGGCGGGAGCGGCGGCGCCGACGGTGGCAGTGCGGCATAGGGCGCCGCGGCATAGGGCACCGGCGGCGGCGCGGTGTAGGGCGCCATGGCGTAGGCGCCTGGAGATGGCGCGGCGTACGGCGCTGCTGGAGGCGCGGCGTACAGCGCCTGTGGCGCGGCGATCAGCGCCTGGTGCGCTGCGGGACGTGGCCCCAGAAGACCAGGAGCGGGCGGGCGGGGCACCGGCATGCTATACGCATGCACCAGGCCCGTCCACGGGTTCTGGGCCGCGGCCCAGGGCGCGGTGGCCTGCTGCTGACGAGGCTGGCCCCCCTGGCCGTTTCCCTTGCGACCGCGACGCCCACCATGGCGGCGATCGGAGGAGGCAGGCGGGGGTGGCGGCCCCTGGAAGTGGCCCGCTGGTGGCGGCGGGTACGGCCCGTAGGAGGCCGCCGGAGGAGGGAACCGCGGCGCGGCGGACGCCTGTGGAGCCGGCGGGGGCGGGCCGCCGCGGGAGGTCCCGGCAGCGAGGGCGACGTGGGTCGCCCTAGTTTTCGCCATCTTCATGCGACGTTCCTCCAGACGCAAGTAAACCACAACCTTGGCAAAGGTTGGCTCCGGGATCAAGGTGAGGTTGGAGGCAGCGTTGCCGAACTCTTCATTGAGCCCGGCGGAGAGGGTGCTGAGGAGGAGATCGTCGGAGATGATTTCGCCGAGATCACGGAGCTCATCTGCAAGTTTCTTGAGACGCATGCAATAGTCATCGACAGAGGAATCAAGTTGATGCGACCCAAAAAACTCTTGTTGAAGAAAAACCCGGCGTTGGAGTTGGTTGTCGGTGAAGAGCCCGTTGAGTTTGGTCCAAACGGCGAGGGCGTCATCCCCGTCGCTGACCACCGTGTGGAAGAGATCCTTGGAGATGGTGAGGTAGAACCATCGGATGAGTGTAGCATCGATGGTCGTCCACTCTACATCACCGAGCATGAGGCTGGAATCCACGGAACCGTCGACGTGATCATGGAGATGATACTCGCGGAACACTAGAGAGAAATAGGTCTTCCAGGCATAGTAGGTGGAGGTGGAGTAGTCAAGGCACACGGGGACACGGCGGTGGATGTCAAGATCGCGGATGAGCACGGGATCGGGGCCGGCGAAGGGGTTGGGGATGACGGAACCGGATGCGGAGGAGGCGGGTGAGGCCATGGCGATGTCGGGTGGGAGAGGGAAGGTGGTGGTGCGGCTGGAGGGGAAGCAGCGGCAGGGAGAAGAAGCGGCGGCGGCGGCGCAGCTAGGGGGCGGCGGCGGCGGCGATGCGGCGGCGGCAGCCTAGGGCGCGGCGGCAGCAGGAGCGGAAGCTGTTTAGGAAGAGGATCGTGTGAGGAAAACTGATACCATATTGTTTGGCAATGCAACTCTCAATTGATTTGGGTGCATACACGCACGTATATATTTACAATGAGCAGCCCACGGCCTCGACTATACATGGTAACTAGGAGGCGGGGCAAGGTAGGAAATGATCCTACATATACATGCGATATACTGCCTATACAAAAGATATTCAACATTTCGTAATCACCTCTAGAACCGGTCAACCGAAGGTCACAGACATGGCCGGCCCTAGAGTTATGAAGACCCTAGTGCAAATGAGGTATAAGACGGTAACATAAATGGCGATGTATCAGGTGAAAACGCACATTCAGTAAAAATCTGGAAACTATTGTTATGGAGCGTGAGATCGGCAACGTATGATGACAGATCACGGTGGGATTGCCTCCAGACCCACTTAAGAGTATTTTGCGAGTGAATTGCAAGAAACCACCATATTTGGGGCTTCTATTGCAGAAAACAATCTCGTCGCTAATCTTTTGCAAAAGCCATCGCGCATTCAGTAAAAAATTTGCAGAGTGCATTGAACCTGTCATTTGGCGCGGTTGAGGGCGTTTCCGACGGTGGGGCCCAATTTGGGTGACGTGGCCCAACGGACGCGCGGACGGCGCCGTTTGGTTAAGACCGACACGGTCTGGTCGCGCCGGACAGACCGACCGCCCGCACCCGACCAGACCAGACCTCTCCCTCCAGCTCCAATCCATGGCGACGACGAAACCTGGCGGCGTGGACGGCGGCGGCGGAGTTGCTGCCGGTGGGGATGCTCCGGGCGAAGGTGCTGGAGATCCGCCGGAGTTCTGCGGGAGCTTCAATCCCTCGAGCGCGCTGCCTCTTCCCCAACCGTCGTCGCCGCCGAAGTCGTTGGAATACGCGGCGGCTACTGCGTTCGCCCAGGCGGTGAAGGCCAATCCGACGGGCAGCCAACATCTTGCCTCCTCCTTCGGCGGTGTGGAGTAAGTCATCCTCCTCCTTTGTCATTTCCCCGATTGGCATTCTAGGGTTAGGGTTCTATGGTTAGTGTTCTTGGGTAAGTGTAGTACGGTTTAGGTTCTAGGGTTAGGTGTGACGCCCCCGATTTGACCGTACACTAATCATACACGCAAACGTGTACGATAAAGATTAGGGACTCACGAGAAGATATCACAACACAACTCTACAAATAAAATAAGTCATACAAGCATCATATTACAAGCCAGGGGCCTCGAGGGCTCGAATACAAGAGCTCGATCATAGACGAGTCAGCGGAAGCAACAATATCTGAGTACAGACATAAGTTAAACAAGTTTGCCTTAAGAAGGCTAGCACAAACAGGGATACATATTGAAAGAGGCGCATGCCTCCTGCCTGGGATCCTCCTAAACTACTCCTGGTCGTCGTCAGCAGCCTGCACGTAGTAGTTGGCACCTCCAGTGTAGTAGGAGTCGTCGGCGGCGATGGCGTCTGGCTCCTGGACTCCATCGTCTGCTTGCAACAATCGGGTATAGAAAGGGGGAAAAGGGGGAGCAAAGCAACCATGAGTACTCATCCAAAGTACTCGCAAGCAAGGAGCTCCACTACATATGCAATGTATCAAATGAAAGGGGTAGTATATGTAGACTGAACTGCAGAATGCCGAAATAAGAGGGGGATAGCTAGTCCTATCGAAGACTATGCTTCTGGCAGCCTCCATCTTGAAGCAGTAGAAGAGAGTAGATGGTAAGTTAACCAAGTATCATTGCATAGCATAACCCTACCCGGCGATCCTCCCCTCGTCGCCCTGTGAGAGAGCGATCATCGGTTGTATCTGGCACTTGGAAGGGTGTGTTTTATTAAGTATCCGGTTCTAGTTGTCATAAGGTCAAGGTATAACTCCAAGTAGTCCTGTTACCGAAGATCACGGCTATTCGAATAGATTAACTTCCCTGCAGGGGTGCGCCACATTTCCCAACACGCTCGATACCCTTTGTCCGGACACACTTGTTGGGGTCATGCCCGGCCTCGGAAGATCAACACGTCGCAGCCCTACCTAGGCACAACAGAGAGGTCAGCACGCCGGTCTAATCCTATGGCGCAGGGGTCTGGGCCCATCGCCCATTGCACACCTGCACGTTGCGTACGCGGCCGGCGAGCAAACCTAGCCTCCCTTATACAAGAGCAGGCGATCCAGTCTAACCCAGCGCGCACCGCTCAGTCGCTGACGTCACGAAGGCTTCGGCTAATACCACGACGTCAAGTGCCCATAACTGTTCCCGCATAGTTGGTTAGTGCGTATAGGCCAGTGGCCAGACCCAGATCAAATACCCAGATCTCGTTAAGCATGTTATCTTAAAATAACCACGGACACCGACCAGGGCCAGGCCCACCTCTCTCCTAGGCAGTCTCAACCTGCCCTGTCACTCCACCACAAAGGTTCACTCAGAGGGCCGTTCGGACAAACGTCCTTTTGGACCCAATCCGTGAATCACTCGCGGGTACTCTACGAGCCGACCCGACTTTAGTTGCCACAAGTATCATATAATATGTATATAAGTATATACCCGTGATCACCTCCTGAGTGATCACGACCCGATAGTATAGCATGGCAGACAAACAAGAATGTAGGGCCACTGATGATAAACTAGCATCCTATACTAAGCATTTAGGATTGAAGGTAAGGTATCAATGACTGTAGCAACAATGACAGGCTATGCATCGGGATAGGATTAATGGAAAGCAGTAACATGCTACACTACTCTAATGCAAGCAGTAGAGATAAGAGTAGGCGATATCTATTGATCAAGGGGGGGGGCTTGCCTGGTTGCTCTGGCAAGTAGTGGTCGTCAACACCGTAGTCGATCGGGGCACCAGCAGCGGCGTCAGTCTGGCAGTCTACCGGAGAGAAGAGGGGGAAGAAACAATGAATACAATGCAAACATATGCATAAATATGCATGACATGACAAGTAGCGGTGCTAGGTGTGCCCTAACGTGGTATGAGGTGATACCGGTGTAGGGGGGAAACATCCGGGAAAATATCCCCGGTGTTTCGCGTTTTCGGATAGATGAATCGAAAGGGAAAAGTTGCATGTTCGCTATGCTAGGGTTGCATGATGGACGAACGGACTGTGTATCCGGATTCGTCTCATCGTTCTGAGCAACTTTCATGTACAAAGTTTTTCCAACCGAGCTACGGTTTATTTTATATTAATTTTAAAAGATTTAAATCATTTTTAGGATTTGTTTAATTATTTAAATTCAACATTATCCAGAATAATGCATGCTGACGTCAGCATGACGTCAGCAGTCAGTGTTGACCGTTGACCTGGTCAACCTGACAGGTGGGTCCCACCTGTCAGCGACTGTTTGACTAATTAGAAGTAGTTAATTAGGTTAACTAGTAATTAGGTTAACTAATCTTAATTAGTTAATTTAAACAGAATTAATTAAGTTAATTATTTAGTTAATTAATTAATTAATATTTTATTTATTTATTTATTTATTATTTATCTTTTTAATTAGTTTGTTTTTTTAAAATTCTTTTTTTAAAACGTTCTGTGCGGGCCCCCTTTGTCATAGGCCCATAGGGGCCAACCGGGCGATGGGCGTCGGGCGCAGCCCGAACGGCGCTGGTGCACCCGACTGGGTGCCACGGGATGGTTGGCGGGCGCGGGCGCCGGCGCGCCGGCGGGTGTGTCCAGCGGACGAGCAGTGGCAGCAGTGGAGCGGGGCGCGAGCATGTGTTCGTGCCGTGGCGGCGGAGGACGGAGCCGACACGGCCACGGCGCGACAGGGCAGAGGCTGGCGGCGCGGCTGGGTGGCGCAGGCGAGGCAGCGGGATGCAGGGGAGGTGAGGCGCA
>NC_041390.1:467095928-467103024 GCF_002162155.2 Triticum dicoccoides
GTGGTGGGGCGGGCCGGTTGACTCTAGCTGGGCCGGTTGGCCCAACACGGGGGGCTGTTTCTTTTTTTTTGTTAGTTCATTTTTCTTTTAATTATTCCGTTTACTATTTTATTTTATTTTACACATTATTTTTAGTTTATTAAAATATGACATTAGCTCCATAAACAATGTTTCAAAATAACCCACTGCCATAAAAGTTTTACCCCGAAATAAAAATGGTTTAGTATTTTTCAAAATTTAATAAACATTTATTTAATTGCTTTAACTACTGTTTTAATCATTTTGGAACACTTGAACCTTTTATAAAAACTTGGTTTTTTCACCAACAAAACTTATGATTGATTTGCCACAGTTTGCACATTTTAGTTTGACATTTGAATTTTTTTATTTTTGACTTTATTTTAAATTTGAATTTGAACTATTTTCGAAACAACGAGAGTCTAACAACAGTAAACGTGGTGACGTGGCATCATTAGTGGGAGATTACTGTAGCTTAACTACCAGGGCGTTACAAATCTCCCCCACTACAAGAAATCTCGTCCCGATATTTAAGAGGTGGAGTAAGGAGGAAAGTTTTGGTTACGAAATTCTAATGGATCTTCTCGGTCTTGGTTGCTCTTCTCGAAGAGGTCGATCCATAGCATTGATGTCTTCATTCCTATGCCTGAATGCAACATGATGAAGCTGTCGTCCTTCCTTCAGGATCTTCACCATACTTACGAGAGGATAAGGGGTGGTTATTCTGGAAGAACAGACCTCTGCAAGGTTGACTACCTGGTAGCTAACATCGGGGGAAGGTGGCGGAAAGTAACTCTTGAACTGAAACTTAAGAAAAATTCAAGAGCAAAGTAAGGAGGTACCATGAGAAGTTTAAGCAGGTAGGCAATCGTTTGATGCCTGAACAAGGTGTGAAAGGGGTCCAGAGCAACGAGAATAAGTATTGCGTCTGATACCAAAGTAGATTACTAGGGGGATGACCCATGAATTGCATACGAAATCAAGCATGAGGAATAACTTTGGCAACATGGGTGTACAGAAGAGTCAGGTTTCGATCATGTGGAATTGTGGGTTATGGGCCCACCATGTGGTTAAAAGTAGGAAGGCAGTTGACATCTTATACGGTCATGATAGCAAGACATGTCAGAGGATAGTCCGTCAGTTATGTTGGCATCAACGTTGGTACCAAGGGCGAGGGACAAAGAGAACCATTTTCCTGCTCGTTGAACGAGGCGGACCATTAGGCAAAGTTCTCGTCCATCGGTGGATACCGGAATGTCATCAACAATAGTAACAGGTTCTTACTGACAAATTGTAGACCGAGGTGTTTACATAAGTAAGATAATTTTACTGCTTAGATCATATAGACCTCAAGAAAGGTTAAACCAAACAATGGAAAGGAAAAGGTGATCATCAGATTAAACAGAAGAATGGAAAGGAAAATGTGCTTAAAGACATATTTCAGGGGTATATCCTTCCCAAGGACAAGCAGGGCATGATATCCATTACAGGATATAATGTAGAAAACTCTTTAGGTAAGGGGAGATAATTTTCATGACATTACCCATACAACGGTGTTTGGATAATTGAGTAAGAAACATTTAGCATTGGGCTTCAAATGTTCTTGCTGAAAAAAATCAGAGTTCCACAGACATGCTTCGAGATAGCATTGACATGGTCTTCAAGCAACGTCAGACTTCGGACACTCAAAGGATTCATCAGGAACAACTTATAGAATAAGTCTTACAATTTCCTCATGGAAGAATGGTTAACCTTGCAAAAAAGGAAACTATAACAATAGGTCCTCCGACCAGTTGTGCTAGGCATGAAATCACCTTGTCGGATCATATAAATACCAATGTTATCACTCTTGGAAATATGTCCCAACCATCATATCTGACCGAGATTCAGATCTGATTGGTGTCAGGATACCTCGGACTCAGGATGTCTGAGAAGAAAAGGTGCAACACAAATTGACGAGATGACATTGTAAGATTCTCGGGTAATGAACTATGGAAACAAGTTCCGAACCATGGGTTCATCATTAAACCAAGGAGAGGATGAGGAGGTGGCTGGTGAAATCAGCGACAACGAATCAAGATTTCCAAAAGATGGATCCCCACCAGTATTCGAACAAGGAGATAAAATTTGTCAAATCAAATGATATAATGAGTTATGCTCGAGGAAAACATACACATTTAATCATTGATTGAAAGGTGCACCCGACATATGGGCTTAGGTAGCGTGATCTCAAGGTATAACACAAAACACGAACAAGTTTTGTTGAACGGAAGGCAATAAAGTGGTTGATGATAACATGAATCATCGAGGGGCAAGGATGGTATTGCCTATCAAGAATTCGATATATATCTTGGAAGAGCTTAGGATGTTGATGATGGTCACGACACAGTTATCGAGAGATTTCATGAAGATGTAATCGGTCGGCGATGCCATCAAGTCAAATGATGATGAAGCAAAAAGTTATGGGAACCAGGGTATGACATAAACTCGAAATCAAGTTTGATGTTCAAGGAGAAATGATATGATGAGGAAGTTCGACGTAAGATTAGCTCGTCGTCGAAAATTGTGCGTCGAGAAGAAGGACGAGGTAGCACAAATAAAATTTAGCACGATAATGATATAGCCGATAAGGCTAGGAATGAATTGAAGGATTATTAAACTCATAAGCAATGAAAATTACTTAGAGTTAATGAATCGGATTTCAGGCTCGATTCACTATCGGTGTCCCTGAGTGTCTAACAACTCAGAACCCAGGGAAAAATTGAAATTGGTGAGAAATAATACTTGAAGAACTCACAAGAAGTAATATGGTTCTGTGATTTTATCGAGATACCATGGGGTAATACTCGAAGGTAGAACATAATAGAGGTTGCACTGGTGCATTGATCTGCAGAAGACAAGTGCTTTAACTAGTCTGAGAAATGGAATCAAGGAGAAAATATGATCGGAAGCACGATTGCAAAGGACCAATTCACATATATCAAATGATATTAAATCAAGGAAATAGTTATTATTACAAGAGGCTTCCATGATAGGATCTACATCGTGTCCATGGGCATGAACACAAAGGTTCAAGGTCGACTCCCACTTCCTCAATGCATAACCTTCCATTCACCTCTCGCTTTTCGAAAATGACAGTTGTTGTTGATAATTTTACCTGGTGCAATACCAGATAAGTATGACATGTGAATCTTTCAGGATCACACAGATTAAGGAAGGCATAGGTTCAACCCATCAGGGCATCGTAGAAACATATACCACAAACTCCAGGAGCGAATAACTCAAGCTCGGGAGCAGAGCATGGTTGACAAAAGCAGGGGATACAATTTAACCAAAGGCATTATGTATCTGATGAAAGGCTCACAAGTTTAATGAATATGAAGGACGTTGTCGGATAAAATCCAATAAAGGATCTGGTGGTCCACAAAGGATCTGATGTGAGTATCATCACACAACCAGAGGAAGAATCAATGCAAAGACATTGGATTATAGAAACAACTGACTAACTCAAAGCTCAAATGCAAAGAAATTATGAATTCCAAGACAAGGGATCAGAAGCAATGCTCTGATTAGGGATGGATAAGTTTAATAGTCTTAGGGGAATAATCGATGGCAATTAGATTGGTCGAGATCCGGCTCATCTTTAAAATGTCGTTTGAGCCGGAAGGATGAATTCTAGGATCTGATTGAGGATGGCAAGCATTCGCAAAATATTGATTCAAGGGGCTCGAAATGATAAAGACAAAGGATACTAATGAATATTGCTAGTCATATGGAACACAACCATAATGCAAGCCAAGTATTCATAGAGAAATAGCGGGCAGAGGATTACCGGAAGATCAAATAGTACTTCAGTGTATCTTGTGATGAACAACGGGGGAAGAACGGATACTCGGTAAGTGAGAGAAATTAAGTGTAGGGGGTATTCATGCGGCAAGGAACTGCAAGGCAGTATCTCAAAGGATTCTCAGGACAATAGAGAGAATTTTGGGGTATCTTGTAATAACAAGATCAACGGGAAATGATTGTATGAAGGACAAGTGTATGTGGTTATCCATAGGGGGTTTATCGACGGAAGGGAATTGCAAAAGCGCTGGCACAAAGTCTCGAGAGAACATCACAAAGTATCTTCGGGATCCTTCGGTGCACCAAACAATCATCTGGAGTGAGGGATCTCCGGGAGGAAATAGTTACGAGAACCTAGTGTTAGAGTTAGCAAAATCATTTAACCTGAGTAGAAGAGATATCAGAGTCCCAGAGTATAAACGAGGAATAAAAGATCCTAATACCACCCAATGACGACGCGGGCCCGTAAGACACACAACCATGTTAGTAAAAAGTTTTGTAATGTCTAGACTCGACTTCGGCCAAGGGGTGTGGAAGGGGGATTCCTATAGGCAGTCGGCTCTGATACCAACTTGTGACGCCCCCGATTTAACCGTACACTAATCATACAGGCAAACGTGTACGATCAAGATCACGGACTCACGGGAAGATATCACAACACAACTCTACAAATAAAATAAGTCGTACAAGCATCATATTACAAGCCAGGGGCCTCGAGGGCTCGAATACAAGAGCTTGATCATAGACGAGTTAGCGGAAGCAACAATATCTGAGTACAAACATAAGTTAAACAAGTTTGCCTTAACAAGGCTAGCACAAACAGGGATACATATCGAAAGAGGCGCATGCCTCCTGCCTGGGATCCTCCTAAACTACTCCAGGTCGTCGTCAGCAGCCTGCACGTAGTAGCTGGCACCTCCAGTGTAGTAGGATTCGTCGTCGACGATGACGTCTAGCTCCTGGACTCCATCGTCTGGTCGCAACAATCGGGTATAGAAAGGGGGAAAAGGAGAGCAAAGCAACCGTCAGTACTCATCCAAAGTACTCGCAAGCAAGGAGCTACACTACATATGCAATGTCTCAAATGAAAGGGGTAGTATATGTGGACTGAACTGCAGAATGCCGGAATAAGAGGGGGATAGCTAGTCCTATCGAAGACTACACTTCTCTTAGCCTCCATCTTGAAGCAATAGAAGAGAGTAGATGGTAAGTTAACCAAGTATCATCGCGTAGCATAATCCTACCCGGCGATCCTGCCCTCGTCGCCCTGTGAGAGAGCGATCATCGGTTGTATTTGGCACTTGGAAGGGTGTGTTTTATTAAGTATCCGGTTCTAGTTGTCATAAGGTCATGGTACAACTCCAAGTCGTCCTGTTATCGAAGATCACGGCTATTCGAATAGATTAACTTCCCTGCAGGGGTGCACCACATTTCCCAACACGTTCGATCCCCTTTGTCCGGACACACTTGTCGGGGTCATGCCTGGCCTCGGAAGATCACCACGTCGCAACCCTACCTAGGCACAACAGAGAGGTCAGCACGCCGGTCTAATCCTATGGCGCAGGGGTCTGGGCCCATCGCCCATTGCACACCTGCACGTTGCGTATGCGACCGACGAGCAGACCTAGCCTCCCTTATACAAGAGCAGGCGTTCCAGTCCAACCCGGCGCGCGCCGCTCAGTCGCTGACGTCACGAAGGCTTCGGCTGATACCACGACGTCGAGTGCCCATAACTGTTCCCGCATAGTTGGTTAGTGTGTATAGGCCAATGGCCAGACTCAGATCAAATACCCAGATCTCGTTAAGTGTGTTATCTTGAAATAACCACGGACACCGACCAGGGCCAGGCCCACCTCTCTCCTAGGCTGTCTCAACCTGCCCTGTCGCTCCGCCACAAAGGTTCACTTAGAGGGCCGTCCGGACAAACGTACTTTCAGACCCAATCCGTGAATCACTCGCGGGTACTCTACGAGCCGACCCAACTTTAGTCACCACAAGTATCATATAATATGTATATAAGTATATACCCGTGATCACCTCCCAAGTGATCACGAGCCGATAGTATAGCATGGCAGACAGACAAGAATGTAGGGCCACTGCTGATAAACTAGCATCCTATACTAAGCATTTAGGATTGCAGGTAAGGTATCAATGACTATAGCAACAATGACAGGCTATGCATCAGGATAGGATTAACAGAAAGCAGTGACATGCTACACTACTCTAATGCAAGCAGTAGAGATAAGAGTAGGCGATATCTGGTGATCAGGGGGGGACTTGCCTGGTTGCTCTGGCAAGTAGTGGTCGTCAACATCGTAGTCGATCGGGGCACCAGCAGCGGCATCAGTCTCGCAGTCTACCGGAGAGAAGAGGGGGAAGAAACAATGAATACAATGCAAACATATGCATAAAGATGCATGACATGACAAGTAGTGGTGCTAGGTGTGCCCTAAAGCGCTATGAGGTGATACCGGTGAAGGGGGGAAACATCCAGGAAAATATCCTCGGTCTTTCGCATTTTCGGACAGATGAATTGGAGGGGAAAGTTGCGTGTGCGCTATGCTAGGTATGCATGGTGGATGAACAGGTTGCATATCCGGATTCATTTCGTCGTTCTGAGCAACTTTCATGTAGAAAGTTTTTCCATCCGAGCTACGGTTTATTTTATATTAATTTTAAAAGATTTAAATCATTTTAGGATTTATTTAATTATTTAAATTCAACATTATCCAGAATAGTGCATGCTAATGTCAGCATGACGTCAGCAGTCAGCGTTGACCGTTGACCTGGTCAACCTGACAGGTGGGTCCCACCTGTCAACGACTTTTTGACTAATTAATAGTAGTTAATTAGGTTAACTAGTAATTAGGTTAATTAATCTTAATTAGTTAATTTAAACAGAATTAATTAAGTTAATTGTTTAGTTAATGAATTAATTAATATTTGATTTTATTTATTTATTTATTATCTTTTTAATTATTTTATTTTTAAAAAATTCTTCTTTTTAAACGTTCTGGGCGGGGCCCCTTTGTCATAGGCCCATAGGGGCCAATCGGGCAATGGGCGTCGGGCGCAGCCCGAACGGCGCTGGTGCTCCCGACTGGGTGCCGCGGGAAGGTTGGCGGGCGTGGGCACCGGCGCGCCGGCGGGTGTGTCCGACGGCGGGTCGGCGGACGAGCAGCGGCAGCGGCAGCAGTGGAGCGGGGCGCGAGCGTGTGGTCATGCCACGGCG
>NC_041390.1:467103742-467137299 GCF_002162155.2 Triticum dicoccoides
TTTCTCTTTTTTTGTTAGTTCATTTTTCTTTTAATTATTCCTTTTACTGTTTTATTTTATTTTACACATTATTTTTAGTTTATTAAAATATGACATTAGCTCCTAAAACAATGTTTCAAAATAACCCGCCGCCATAAAAGTTTTATCCCAAAATAAAAATGGTTTAGTATTTTTCAAAGTTTAATAGACATTTATTTAATTGCTTTAACTACTATTTTAATCACTTTAAAACACTTGAACCTTTTATAAAAACTTGGTTTCTTCACCAACAAAACTTATGATTTATTTGCCACAGTTTGCACATTTTAGTTTGACATTTGAAAACTTTTATTTTTGACTTTATTTTAAATTTGAATTTGAACTGTTTTCGAATCAACGAGAGTCTAACAACAGTAAACGTGGTGACGTGTCATCATTACTGGGAGATTACTGTAGCTTAACTACCGGGGCGTTACATTAGGGTTCTAGCATTAGGGTTAGTGTTATATGATATCCTCTCTGTCACATGATTGTTGGTCTCACAGAAATTAATTTTAACATGAGTAATTTGACATAAATCCTGTTTGCGTGTTGTTTGATCAATTACTGGTCTTCACCAACTTTAGTATTGTAAATTGAATCAGAAATTTCGGTTGCCACCAATTTTAACAGTGTTAACTGAATGTTTCAACTTATTAATAGGGCTATGAACTGACCCATTTAACACCAATCTGACCTCTTAACAATAATTTTAACCTTGTTAAATGAATTATTTCATCTTATTCTTATACGTGTTAACTGACCTACTTAACAACAAAATTAAATGAATTTTATGTGAATTTGTAGCTTGGATGATGAAGAATGGGAAGTGAGGTTCCATTTCCTAGACAAAGATAGCTTGGAAAGAACAATTTGTTTATCAGACATAACCTTCTGGAATCTCATTGCCCTAATAGAGGTAGAAGGCTATAGTTCAAGGGATTTTATGTATTATGTTAGAGATCCAGGAGTTGGGGTGTCAGGAATGGAAGAATTAACTGATGATGACAGGGTGGAAGAAATGTTGGATCACATAGCTAGTAAAGGAAAGAATGTTGTTAACATTATAGTTATGAGAAGTGATGCACCTAGACCAGTTGATTTGAACATTGTTCATGTTAATGAAGAGCAGGTTCCTTTGTCAGAAATAGGTGTACCAGTTGTCTATGAGGTAGACAATTCAGGAGTTGTTTTCCCCAGTCCAGTGAAACCCCAACCACAGCCAGTCCAAGTAATGAACACACAGGAGAGCTCTTGTTTGTTGAAGCAAAAGGGCCCAAGTGAACCTGAGTTTGCTTTGGACAATGGTAATGAGAGGCATGAGTATTTCATGGAGACAGAACAAGAGCAAGAGCACATTGAGCAGATGATGGAGCAGAAAAGAAATGATGAAATTCAGAGGTACATGAGTAATAAGATACAAAGAGAGAAGTACAAGGCAATAAAAAGAAAACTCCCACAGCTGCTTGTTGAGGAGTTCACTGATAGTGAAAGTGAGGATGAAGATCTAGAAGATGAGGACATATTGGCTAGGTTGGAGGCAATGAAGAGGCATAGGGATGATCCACTATATCACTTTGAAGGAGACACTGATGTAGAAGAGCTATATGGACCAGATGAGGAGGAGGAGGAGAATGAAGGAACAGATGAAGAGGAAGGACAGGAGGAGCCACTAGATGAGGGCTTGAGAGGAGGAAGCAGTGGAGGAGGAAGCAGTGCAGGAGGTAGCAGCAGCACAGGAGGAAGTAAGAGGAGGGGGAAGGGGCCAACAACAAGATCCCATGCAAGTTTGGATCAAATCATAGAGCAAGACTGGGCACCTTCATCTGATGAGGAGAGCAACCCAGGTGACTTAAGTCAAGAAGAGAATCATTGGGCTCAGCTTCCACCATTTAAGCTACCAAATGGTAGGAAGAGCAGGGCCAAAAAGAATAAAGTTAGGGTTTGGTATGATCAGAAGAGGGAAAACCCACAAGAACAATTTGTCAAGAAACTTTGTTTCCTAGATGTGCAGCAGTTCAGAAGGGCACTGCTTACATTTCACATCTCACAAAACAGGAACTACTCATTTCATAGGAATTGCTCAGATAAAGTTATTGTAGTTCGCAGTACAGATGACTGTCCTTTTTTCATTGCTGCTTCCAAAATTGCACATGAGAAGACATTTTGCATAAAGAAAATGAACTTGTACCACAATTGTCCTGCTGTTTGAGAGAGCACCAAAGTGACTGCTAGGTGGTTGGCACATGAGTGTGAGCAACAATTAAGGTCTGACATAAACTGAAAGTGCATTATATCGACTAGAGGGGGGGTGAATAGGCGATTTTTATGAAAGTCTTCAAAACGTGGAAGTTTCGAAGACAAACGATAGAAATAAACCTATTACCATGCAGTGGAAGGTGGACTACACGAGGCAAACCATAGTCAAGTATTCAATGAAGTGAAAGCACAATGACTAACAGCAGCTAGGTAGTAAGGATCAGGTAGGAAGATATTATGAAGCCAAACAGAACACGCAGTCACTCAGTGAAGACAAAAGGTAGTGCAATCATACAATGACTTCACAAGGACCAACGGTAGGTAAAGGGAAGGGAAGGATGAAACCAGTGACTCATTGAAGACAATGATTTGTTGGACCAGTTCCAATTGCTGTGACAACTGTACGTCTGGTTAGGGCGGCTAGGTATTTAAACCTGAGGACACACAGTCCCGGACACCCAGTCCTGAACACGCAGCTCAGGACACCCAGTCCTCACCGTATTCCCCTTGAGCTAAGGTCACACAGACCTCGCCCAATCACTCTGGTAAGTCTTCAAGGTAGACTCCCAAACCTTCACAGACTTCGTTCACCGGCGATCCACAATATCTCTTGGATGCTCAGAACGCGACGCCTAACCGGCTGGAGGATTCACAGTCCTCAAGTGTAATAAGTCTTCAGATCACACAGACAAGAAGACTTAAGTGATGCCTAACACTCTTAGGCTCTGGGTGGTTAGGGCTTTATCCTCGCAAGGAATTCTCTCTCAAAGGCTTTGAGGTGGGTTGCTCTCAAACGACAAAAGCCGTACTCTAACTCTGAGCAGCCAACCGTTTATGGTTGTAGGGGGTGGGCTATTTATAGCCACTAGGCAACCCGACCTGATTTGTCCGAAATGACCCTGGGTCACTAAGGAACTGACACGTGTTCCAATGGTCAGATTTCAAACTCACACATCAACTTTACTTGGGCTACAAGCAAAGCTGACTTGTCCGACTCTGGACAAGATTCGCTCTCATAGTCTTCACTCGAAGACATAGGTTTTGGTTAAGCATCACTTCAGTCATTCTGACTGGTTCTCTTGGACCCCACTTATCAGTACGGTGGTTCCTATGACTCAACAAAGAAGAAAAAGAACTACGAAAGATCTAAGTCTTCGAGCTCCATAGGCTTCATGCGATGTCTTCTCTTGTCATAGTCTTCAATGTGAATATCTTCATATACCACCTTTGACATCAATGTCTTCATACATTTTTAGGGGTCATCTCTGGTAGGAAAACCGAATCAATGAGGGACTTCTACCTGTGTTATCCTGCAATTCTCACAAACACATTAGTCCCTCAACTAGGTTTGTCGTCAATACTCCAAAACCAACTAGGGGTGGCACTAGATGCACTTACATAAACACACCAGTCCAGGCAATAATGAACTTTGATGCTCCACATTCTGAAGACTTAGAGGTTCCTTGGACGTCTGCAAAATGATCTAAGTGTGGAACTTATCATCGCACATGCGGAATTTATCGTCGCATCATGAAGTAGCAAATAAGTAGCAAACGACCATCGAGTTTAGGTGTTAGAACTCAAAGAACCAAATGTATCAAAACGAGAGTTGTGAACACGGAGCAAAATATAAAGCAACCGCCCATATGGACCCGCTTGAAGACTATCACACTCATATGCTTCTCCCCCTTTTGTCAGTAAGGACCAAAAAGGTTTGAAGACATAGAGCATCTACTCATTTCCATGAAGAGTAGGTGAAGCAACAGGGTCGTCGGTGATGTGCGGCGGTGCAGAAGAACTTGGAGCAGTGTCGAGGTGTGCTGAAGGAGGTGGCGGTGAAGTAGCATCGTCTTCATCCTCGATCACTCTGGCATTTACAGTTGTAGCAGAGGAAGAGAACTCAGAGTCTTCAAGAGATGGAGTTCGTCGCAGCATGGCCCTTTGAGGGGGTGTGGAGTCAAACTTGAAGCGTTCGGAGACGCCATCCTCTTGAAGATCATCTTCAGAGCACATAAGCGTCAGCCCTTTCCATGTGCGTTGAGAGGTTTCATGTGCAACAAAGGCATTCTTGGTGGCAAGATTGAGAATACGGTTGACATCCACCAAGAGGCTTTGCATTTGGCGCTTCAGCCAGTCATGATGCCTATCCTGTTTCTGATGAAGAGCCACCAGAAGTTCTCGGTCATTGAGAATACGAGTGCGCTTCTTAGATAGTTGGGCAATTGTGCTATCAGTGGCTTCAGTAAGGGCAGGATGTGGTGCACGTGTAGTTCCAGCCAAAGGATACACACGAGTGACTGCTTCAACTCCTTCAATGTTCTGAGAAAAACTTTGATGCTCCACATTCTGAAGACTTAGAGGTTCCTTGGCAGGCTCAGGATAAATGGCTTCAACAGACATATCCACATCAGGCAGAAATATCCGATGATTGCGAGCAGATGGCTGATATGAGATAGCGGAGTGGAGTTTAATCAGCCGCATTATCCATGGAGCGTAGAACTTCAAGCCAAAAAGATCAGAGCCTGATGCAGCAAGTTCGCGGATGAAGAAGTCCTGAGCATTGAAGCATTTGCCATGAAGAATATAGAAGACCAAAGTCTTCATTGCACCTTCCAGCTTGGCATGTGGAGAATGTCCTTTGATGGGCCAGAGAGTTTGCCTTATGATGTGATAAATAGTCCTTGGCAGATACTCAAGGTCTTCAACAAAGAACTCCTTGGGGTATGGAGCATCTTGGGGCAATGGCTTCATCATACTAAGCATCTGACTCATGTTTGGTTCAGGCTTCTGAAAGATGCTCTCCATAGCTTCACTGTGAAGCTGACAGCCAGGTTCGTAGAGATCGCCAGGAGTGGGCAGACCAGTGAGCTCAATAATGTCAAAGGCTTTGGCTTCGTGATGAACATTTCCTGTCATCCACTCCAGGACCCAAGTCTTTGGATCTCTGTTGTACCCACGGATGTGAAGTGTGGCATAGAATTGGAGCAACAACTCTTCATTCCAGTGCTCTTGGTCGGTGACAAACGGCAGCAATCCAACCTCTTTGAAGCAATCCAGAGCTTCTTCCAGACAGGGCAGACCAGCTATTGCTTCGATGTCAAGACGCTTATGTGGGAAGATGCGACCTTGATTGTATAGAATATAGGAGTAATAGCTTCGCTGCGGATAGCTCCAGAATCGATCAGATGATATCCTTTCCCTTGAGTAGGGGTTCCTGGAGCTATTGAAGAAGGTGTTGTCTGCTTTGAAGCCATTGACATTGAAGGATCCAGGTGCTGATGCAGGACCTAGAAACCTGGGCAATCTGGGGATTGACTTCTGTACCTGAGGCCTATGCTCAACATGGTAGTCAAACTAAGGACCAGCATCAGGCGCAGGAACAGAAGCAGTAGCATCATTGGCTTCACTGACTTCTGGTGCTTGGGTAGGTGAAGGCTCCACATTGGCTTCAGCCATGACAGCGTCAGTGGCGTTGGTGGCAGCCTCAAAATTCTCAACCTCCACTTGATGAGCTGGAGGGTCAGTCACAGTCACGTTCTCCTGGAGAACAACTTCTTGGTGGGACGGGGGTGTGGCAGTGCTTGGGGTTTCTTATTCATCGGCTGATGCAGCCGGAATGTCTTCAACAACTTTAGCTTCAGACTCAGAGACTGGAGGCCTTGGTCCTTTGCGAAGCCTGCATAACACTGGCGACGCCTGTGGAGTTGGAGTTGGCTGGGCCTCAAAGTCTTTTTCCTCTTGTGCTTGTGGGTGATCATCCCATGATGCATCCTGAGAAATTGGCGTCAGAGGACGACCGATGCTGATGAGCTCACTGTGCGTGAGCACAGGCAATGATACCTGTTGGTGCTCGAGCTGAGGAAGAACTGCATCATCTTCAACATGGTCATGGTGACCAATGTCTTCTGCAGTGATGGGATCAGCTGCTGGAAAGTCTTCAGCTTCATGAGCCGCTGTGAAAGCAGGCTCATGGACAGTCAGTTGGCGCTCTTGAGGTTCAGTGTCAGGGCGAACCATGGAGATGGGTTTAACAATCAAGGGCTCTGTGGGAGCAGCCCGTTCCTTCTTGGTCTTCCGCTTCTTCTTGGAGGGGGCAGTAGTAGAGGCTTCAGGATGTTTGCTCTTCCTTGCTTCAACCTCAGCAGTCCTCGTCTTCTTCAGCTCTAAAGCGGTTGACCGGGCCTTTGGCTTCGAGCCAGTCATGCTCGTTGGGAAGACAATGGGATCTGCTTCCTGCCTTGGTGCGTTGGGTTCGGCCATAGTGGGCTTCTTCTTCTGCTTGGCAGCCATCCTGGGATCAATGCCCGGACGCCCAAGGGCCTTGCGCTTCTCAGCCTCGTTGTAGCCTTGCACACACTTGTCAGCCAGGCTCTTCATGCGCTCACGAGAACCTTGAGCTTCTGCGCGTTTCCTTCTTTGAGCTCGTGCAGCATAATCTTGAAGTTTTTCACCTCTTGCACGCTGAGCTTGACCATATGCTTCTTGAACTGAGCTTTCTCAAAGTCAATCTTTTGCTTTAGTTCAACAATGCGTTGGGCGATAGCTAATTCTGAAGCAATGGCGCCATGGAAGGCGGCACTGAGGCCAATGGGTAGTTGCAGATCTTCGAAGCTGATGTTGGGCGTGTCAAACCACTCATCAATGAAGTTGTGTATGATTGTCACATCAAAGAGAGGCAGATCATTGAAGATTTCTACTTCTTCTTTGCTCTTGATGAGTTGCTCAAGAGCATCATCTGCAAGATCTTCATCATTGGACAGATCAATGACATCGTTTCGCAGAATGGCAGCAGCAGTCAGTTCTTGGCCGGTGTGTGGCAGAGGCATCTTGACCTTCTGGGGCTTGGAGATGCGTGACAAATCTTCAGACTGCACATTGTCTTCAGGAGGTGCAGTGGCCAGTGGCTTCGCCCGTGAGATTTTTGGCGCAGAGGTAGGCTTTGAAGCTTTAGGCTGCTTCAACTTCTTTGGCTTCGGCGCTGCAGGCTCTTCATCTGATTCAGCGTCATCTGCAGGCTCATTCACGGCTGTCCCTTGAACCACAATATGAGTGATGAGACCTTCCAAGTTGTAGAAGGGCCCAACAAGATTGGGTTCTGCTTCGCGGGTTCCATCAGCACGGGGAGCAGAGGGACCAGGGTTGAAGTCTAATCCCAAAGACTTCTTGTTCTGCTTCGCTGAGTTCTGGGCAAACTGGAAGTTGCGCTTGAACAGATTGTCGTCACGACACCATAGCAGTGACGATGGGTCAGCATCCGCAGGCTGTGGTCCACGGACCATGCAGGGATAGAAGCCTTGTTCAATGGCTTCATCTCTAGTCCTGGGTTGAAGATTTTTGTAGAGGATGTCTCCCCATGGTCGCTTGATGGCATTCTTTTCAGCATATTCCTTTGTCACAAATCTGTACTTGAACCACTGTTCTGCCCAATAGCGTCGAATCCATTGGATTCGTGTCTTGCGTTGATTGTAATCCTCTTCAGGATCTGTCTTGTACAGCTCTGAGAGGTCATCGGGCAGATCTCTTGATGTTTCTCCTTGACGCTTTCTGCCACCCTTCCTTGCTGATTTCTCTGAAGCCATGAACTTTAAACTGAAAGGGTTCAATACGTTCAAAGGCTTCAAAGGCTTTCGCTTGCTGGACAAACAGGAACTGGCTTCGGGAGAATTTATGTGATACTGTAAGAATTCTGCAAATGAAGACTATGAGAACCAAGGGATTCTCCCACGGACATGTACCTGTGACAGCATTAAGGTGCGAGGGAAGGGGAAGAGGTCATATGCATTCTTAGAAGATTTTGAAGATAAATCAGTTTAGAAGACATTGACCTCATCGTGCGAACACATTCACTCATAGATAAGGAGTTGGTTCCAGATTTGTACGAATCCACGGATCAGTACAAGTGAGGAATCTAACTACTTTGTGAAGCATAAGTGAATATACTAGGCATATTATGAGATGCAGTTTGAAGTGGATCCAACATGTGTGAACAAAAACCACTTGTGGTAGAAAGTGACGGATCCATAGGATCAAAGGGGCCGTAAAAAGGAAGTTTTATTTACCACATGTAGAACTACTAGACGGAGTGGAAGAGGAGGCCGAGCAGTTCGATCGTCCGTGCCCTAACTTGGCGATGGAGGACACCTACGACGACGGCGGAGAGGACGATGTCCGCGGTCGGCGTGAAGACAGTGTCGGAGAGGTTGCGGCAGCGAAGCGCTTCGTCGCCGGCGTCGTCGAGGGCTAGCGGCGGCGCTAGGGTTCGTGCGAGAGTGGAAGAAGAGATAATGACTGTGGTGAGGCGTGTATTTATAGGGACAGGGGCGGCTCAGTGTTATTACACAGGTGCCCCTGGCGATTCACATCTGAGGAACACGTGGCCATCATGCAGCATATCGGGGGTTGTTCCACGTCCCACGCACGCCTGTATTGTCGGGTGGTCGTTCCCACTTCTCCGGGTTTCAGGTGAAGGAATGAGCATTGAAAACGGACTTAAAGTTTGTCTCTGTATCTTCTGCTAACAAGGACGCAGAGAAGACATTCAACAGTTTCAATAGAATGCATATGATTTGGAGAGATAGAGTTTGAGATAGAAATCATACAAAGGTTAGGGTCCGATCACATTCACTTAGTTCAAAAGATTCAACAAGAAGACATAGCTATAAGTTAATGTTGTAGAGGACAGAACACTAGTATATATATATATATATTCAACATAGTGAAGATAATTATGAAGACATGTTGAGATTGAAGCCAAACCAAATGTGAAGACATAGCAAATGTAACGCCATGAGTGAAACACTTCAAACAGAACATTTGGTGGTGGCATTACCCACCGTATAGGAAGTATTAGACCCAGACACGGCGCACAATTATCGTGGCGCTCCGAAGTCAAATTCCACATTAATGTATTCACACTTAGAATGTATGTCTTCATTGATTGAAGATATACTTTACTCCGTGTGTTACACATCTAAGTCATCAATATGCATAAGTGTTAGGATGTGTGCCTGATCACAGGATATTTGAGGATTCCAAGATATTTAGCTCACACCGTAACTCACAAAATCTCTTCTCATCCAAGGGCTTGGTGAAGATATCTTCCAATTGCTCTTCAGTGTTGACGTGTATGATATCAATATCTTCCTTCACAACATGATCTCTGAGAAAGTGATGACGAATTTCAATGTGCTTTGTCTTCGAGTGTTGAACTGGGTTGTTGGCAATCTTGATGGTGCTTTCGTTGTCGCAGTAGAGTGGCACTTGCTTCAGATGAATGCCATAGTCCTTGAGTGTTTGCTTCATCCACAGAAGCTGAGCGCAGCAAGATCCAGCAGCAATGTATTCAGATTCAGCAGTGGAGAGAGATACACAGTTCTGCTTCTTTGAAGACCAACATACAAGTGATCGTCCCAGAAAATGACATGTGCCTGATGTAGACTTGCGATCCACCTTGTCACCAGCATAATCAGCATCCGAGAATCCAACTAGATCAAACTCTGAGCCCTTTGGATACCATAATCCTAGAGTTGGGGTGTGAGCCAAATATCAAAGAATTTGCTTCACAGCTAAGTGATGCGACTCCTTTGGTGCCGCTTGGAATCGAGCACACATGCAAACATTAAGCATAATATCTGGCCTAGATGCACATAGATAAAGTAAAGAACCAATCATGGAGCGGTATACCTTTTGATCGAACTCTTTACCATTATCGTCGGGACCCAGACGATGTTTGGCTGGCATTGGCGTCGTGAAGCCTTTGCAGTCTTGCATACCGAACTACTTCAGGCAATCTTTGAGATACTTCTCTTGAGATATGAAGATGCCGTTGTGTTGTTGTTGTATTTGAAGACCGAGGAAGAACTTCAGCTCACCCATCATGGACATCTGATATTGTTCTTGCATCATATATCCAAACTCTTCACCGTACTTCTGATTGGTGCAGCCGAAGATAATGTCATCCACATATATTTGGCACACAAACAATTCACCATCATATGTCTTTGTGAAGAGAGTGGGGTCGAGAGAACCAGGTATGAAGCCTTTGCTCTTCAGGAAGTATTTGAGTGTGTCATACCAAGCCCGAGGGGCTTGCTTGAGGCCATACAGTGCCATGTTGAGCTTGTATACCATGTCAGGATGTTTTGGATCTTCAAAGCCAGGCGGTTGTGAAACTTACACTTCTTCTTCAATCTTGCCATTGAGAAAAGCGCTCTTCACATCCATTTGATATAGAAGTATTTTATGATGATTTGCATAGGCCAGTAGTATGTGTATGGCTTCAAGTCGGGCCACGGGAGCAAATGTTTCATCAAAGTCAATCCCTTCCACTTGAGTATATCCTTGAGCAACGAGACGAGCTTTGTTTTTGATAACTTGACCATGCTCATCTTGCTTGTTGCGATATATCCATTTGGTGCCTATTATATTGTGCTTCCAAGGGTCAGGACGCTTAACCAGTTCCCATACATTATTCAGCTCAAACTGTTGAAGCTCTTCTTGCATAGCTTGAATCCATTCAGGTTCCATGAAGGCTTCTTCAACTTTCTTGGGTTTTGTTATTGAGACGAATGCGAAGTGCCCACAGAAATTTGCTAGCTGAGTTGCCCTTGAACGAGTGAGCGGACCGGGTGCATTGATGCTATCAATTATTCTCTCAATCTGCACTTCATTGGCAACACGAGGATGTACAGGGCGAAGATTTTGCTCTTGCTGATCATTGTCATTGTTAGAAGGATTGTCTTCAGGCTGAGCATTGTCTTCCGGTTGATCAGGTGTGGATATGATAAGTTCCTCTTCAGGTTGAGCTTCAGAGGGTATGATTTCTCTAGTTCCCATTAGTTTGATTGATTCACTGGATGGAACTTCATCTAGCACATTTGGCAGGTGCTCTCTTTGTGAACCGTTAGTCTCATCGAACCGCACATCCACTGTTTCAACCACTTTATAATGAAAGAGATTGAAGACTCTGTAGGAGTGCGAATCCTTTCCATATCCAAGCATAAAACCCTCATGTGCTTTTGGTGCAAATTTTGAAGTGTGATGTGGATCCTTTATCCAGCACCTGGTGCCAAATACTCTGAAGTAATTGACATTTGGTCTCTTGCCAGTAAGGAGCTCAGAAGATGTCTTGTTCATAAGCTTGTGAAGATAAACACGATTGATTGTATGGCATGCAGTATCAATGGCTTCAGGCCAGAATTTTCTTGGAGTCTTGTATTCATCAAGCATCGTTCGGGCCATCTCAATGAGTGTGCTGTTCTTGCGTTCGACGACGCCATTCTGCTGTGGCGTGTACGGGGCTGAGAATTCATGTGTGATGCCCAAAGTATCAAGATATGTATCAAGGCCAGTGTTCTTGAATTCAGTGCCATTGTCACTTCTGATGTGCTTTATCTTGGCGCCATAATTGTTCATTGCTCGATTGGCGAAGCGTCTGAAGACATCCTGCACTTCAGTCTTGTAGAGGATTATGTGCACCCAAGTATATCTAGAATAATCATCAACAATGACAAAGCCATAGAGACAAGCAGTAGTAGTAAGAGTTGAGTAATGAGTGGAAACCGAAAAGATCCATGTGGAGCAGTTCGAAGGGTCGAGTAGTAGTCATGATTGTCTTCGAGGGATGTTTGGCCCTCGTCATCTTTCCTGCTTCACAGGCACCACATAAGTGATCTTTCTTGAACTTGACGCCCTCGATGCCTATGACATGCTTCTTCTTTACAAGGGTGTGGAGGTTCCTCATGCCAGCATGCCCTAGCCTCCGATGCCAGAGCCAGCATTCTGAAGCTTTTGCTAGAAGACATACGGAAAGCTGAGGTCCTGCGGAGAAATCTACCACGTACAAATCATCTTTCCGATACCCTTCAAACACTAGAGACTTGTCAGATTCCATTAGAACAAGGCAACGATATTTTCCAAATTTTACGATCATGTTTAAATCGCAAAGCATTGAGACAGACATTAAGTTGAAGCCAAGGGATTCAACAAGCATGACTTTATCCATGTGTTGATCCTTTGAAATTGAAACTCTACCTAGACCCAATACCTTATTTTTACCAGTGTCAGCAAATGTGATGTGACTCTTGTCGGATGGACGTAAGGTTGAGTCCATAAGAAGGCTTCTTTTGCCAGTCATGTGATTGGTACACCCACTATCAATAATCCATTCTGAAGACGTTGGTGTCGTACCCTACAGTGCAGTTAGGGGGATAGGCTTCACGAAGAGAATTGTGAAGCAAAAAACATTTGACGAACCAGTGGGTTATGAAAGCTTAGATCCAGATTAGGACTGATAGGGAGAGTAGCAAGCGATTCAGGAACAAAGTACATAGTAAGACCATTCGGGCATTTGATCTTGCGCCCTACAAGATGTTTAAGGTCCCCAGCAATAGCGTCAGAAGATTTTGGTTTTCTGCTGGAAACCTTTCCCTGCAAAAGAGAGTTAAGCTTTCTTAGCCACCCACATCTTCAAGGGTGGCTTAGAAGCAATAAGTCTAAGTGCAGCGTCTGAGAACTTTGGCTTTGGAGCCCTAGCAAAAAGTCTTGCAGGCGGACAATAGTACTCATAAGAATAAGCAGAATAGTTCTTGGTCTTATGAACATGGCAGTTCGATGAACCGCGCTCATATTCATAGGCCTGAGTATGGTTTCCCTGCAAAACATTTGCGTTAGTGCGACTCAGGTGAGTCCTCTATCTGTATGAAGCCTTTGGACCGTATGAAGCCTGTGGTCTGGGGTTTGTCTTCTTCACCTGTGGTGTCATGATGACATTCACAGGAAGATTTTCCAAACACTTTTTCGGCACCCAGATCTTCTTCATAGGCGGTCCATTCCGGCAGTTAGTACCAATATACCTGACAAACACTTCACCATTCTGATTCTTAAACAGATTATAGTTTGCATCAAAGGATTCATCAATGACAATGGGGTTAGCACAAGTGAAGCCAGATAGATTGGATGGGTCTGCTGAAGGTTCTGTTGTAGCAACCCATGTGGTTTTGGGGTACTGTTCATTTTCCTTACGAACCCAACACCCTCTTTCCTCGGGTTTCGGTTCAGAATCTGCCTTTTGAGGACATCACATAGTGTCTGATGCCCTTTAAGACTTTTGTACATCCCTGTTTCAAGCAATGTCTTCAACCTGGCATTCTCATCAGCAATAGCAATGGTATCCTCAGCAGAGGGGTTAGTTACCACATTAACAGTTGAAGATATTGCAACAGTAGCAGCAGTAGAACATTCAGCAACAGAAGTAGCATTATCACGCTCAATGCATTTAAGACATGGTGGTTCAAATCCTTCCTGAGCGGAAATGATCTGTTTGGCGCGAAGTGACTCATTTTCCTTTTGAAGATCTTCATGAGCCGCTCTCAGTTTCTCAAGATCTTGCTTCCTTTGAAGATAATCATAGGAAAGTCTTTCATGAGTTGTTGAGAGTGTTTCATGACGACTTTCAAGTTCCTCATACTTAACATGAAGATTTTTTATGTCTTCAATTAGATTGGGTCATTTCAGCGTCTAGCAGATCATCGCTTTTGTCTAACAGTTTTTGAATATGTTCCATAGCTTTCTGTTGTTCAGTTGCAATTTTAGCAAGTGTTTTGTAGCTGGGTTTGGAATCATAATCAGAGTCATCTTCACTAGATGTTTGATAGTGATTAGTGCGTGTGTTTACCTTGGCACCACGTGCCATGAAGCAGTAGGTAGGAGCGGAGTAGTCCTTGTCATTTGCATCGGTGTCGGTGATGAAGTCATTGTCTTCAGTGTTGAAGATGGACTTGGCAACGTATGTTGTAGCCAGACTCGCAACGCCAGAATCGGACTCCTCCTCAGACTCCACCTCCGCCTCCTCAGAAGCAGACTCCTCCTCTGAATCCATTTCCTTGCCAACAAACGCACGGGCCTTGCCAGATGAGCTCTTCTTGTGTGATGAAGACTTGGAGGAAGACTTGGAAGAAGACTTTGAGTATTTCTTCTTCTTCTTGTCGTCAGAGTCATACTCCTTGCTCTTCTTCTTCTTCTTCTTGTTCTCATTGTCCCACTGCGGACACTCAGAGATGTAGTGGCCAGGTTTCTTGCACTTATGGCATGATCTTTTCTTGTAGTCATAAGCAGAAGCTTCATCATTCCTCGAGCTTGATCGTGAAGACTTTCTGAAGCCTTTCTTCTTGGTGAATTTCTGGAACTTCTTCACAAGCATAGCAAGCTCCTTTCCAATGTCTTCAGGATCATCAGTACTGCTGTCGGATTCTTCTTCAGATGTGGAGACAGCTTTTGCCTTCAAGGCACGAGTTCGCCCATAGTTGGGATCGTAGATATCTCTTTTCTCAGAAAGCTGAAACTCATGTGTGTTGAGCCTCTCAAGTATGTCAGACGGATTGAAATCAGGACGTTCTTGAATCATTAGGGCTATGGTGTCAAATGAACTGTCAAGTGATCTTAGGAGTGTCTTGACGACTTCATGCTTGGTGATCTCAATAGCGCCGAGGGCTTGAAGCTCATTTGTGATGTCAGTGAGTCGATCAAATGTGAGCTGGACATTCCCATTGTCATTTCTCTTGAAGCGGTTGAAGAGGTTGCGAAGGACACTGATTCTCTGATCTCTCTGGGTTGAGACGCCTTCGTTGACCTTTGAGAGCCAGTCCCAGACTAGCTTAGATGTTTCCAAAGCACTCACGCGGGCATACTGTCCTTTGGTCAGATGACCACAAATGATATTCTTGGCAGTAGAGTCCAGTTGAACGAACTTCTTGACGTCAGCAGCAGTGACACCTTCTCCAGCCTTGGGAACGCCGTTCTTGACGACATACCATAGGTCGACGTCAATGGCTTCAAGATGCATGCACATCTTATTCTTCCAGTAGGGATATTTAGTTCCATCGAAGACGGGGCATGCAGTGGAGACTATAATTATCCCCGCAGTCGACATAGCTAAAACTCCAGGTGGTTAAACCAAATCACACAGAACAAGGGAGTACCTTGCTCTGATACCAATTGAAAGTGAGTTATATAGACTAGAGGGGGGTGAATAGGCGGTTTTTATGAAAGTATTCAAAACGTGGAAGTTTTGAAGACAAACGATAGAAATAAACCTATTACCATGCAGCGGAAGGTGGACTACACTAGGCAAACCATAGTCAAGTATTCAATGAAGTGAAAGCACAATGACTAACAACAGCTAGGTAGTAAGGATCAGGTAGGAAGATATTATGAAGCCAAACAGAACACGCAGTCACTCAGTGAAGACAAAAGGTAGTGCAATTATACAATGACTTCACAAGGACCAACGTAAGTAAAGGGAAGGGAAGGATGAAACCAGTGACTCATTGAAGACAATGATTTGTTGGACCAGTTCCAGTTGCTGTGACAACTGTACGTCTAGTTAGGGCGGCTAGGTATTTAAACCTGAGGACACACAGTCCCGGACACCCAGTCCTGAACACGCAGCTCAGGACACCCAGTCCTCACCGTATTCCCCTTGAGCTAAGGTCACACAGACCTCACCCAATTACTCTGGTAAGTCTTCAAGGTAGACTCCCAAACCTTCACAGACTTCGTTCACTGGCGATCCACAATATCTCTTGGACACTCAGAACGCGACGCCTAACCGGCTGGAGGATTCACAGTCCTCAAGTGTAATAAGTCTTCAGATCACACAAACAAGAAGACTTAAGTGATGCCTAACACTCTTAGGCTCTGGGTGGTTAGGGCTTTATCCTCGCAAGGAATTCTCTCTCAAAGGCTTCGAGGTGGGTTGCTCTCAAACGACAAAAGCCGTACTCTAACTCTGAGCAGCCAACCGTTTATGGTTGTAGGGGGTGGGCTATTTATAGCCACTAGGCAACCCGACCTGATTTGTCCGAAATGACCCTGGGTCACTAAGGAACTGACACGTGTTCCAATGGTCAGATTTCAAACTCACACGTCAACTTTACTTGGGCTACAAGCAAAGCTGACTTGTCCGACTCTGGACAAGATTCGCTCTCATAGTCTTCACTCGAAGACATAGGTTTTGGTTAAGCATCACTTCAGTCATTCTGACTGGTTCTCTTGGACCCCACTTATCAGTATGGTGGTTCCTATGACTCAACAAAGAAGAAAAAGAACTACGAAAGATCTAAGTCTTCGAGCTCCATAGGCTTCATGCGATGTCTTCTCTTGTCATAGTCTTCAATGTGAATATCTTCATATACCACCTTTGACATCAATGTCTTCATACATTTTTAGGGGTCATCTCTGGTAGGAAAACCGAATCAATGAGGGACTTCTACCTGTGTTATCCTGCAATTCTCACAAACACATTAGTCCCTCAACTAGGTTTGTCGTCAATACTCCAAAACCAACTAGGGGTGGCACTAGGTGCACTTACATAAACACACCAGACCAGGCAATAATGAACAATTTGAATAAAAAACATGGAATTGAAGTGTCCATTCACATGGCCTACAGGGCAAGGAAAGCAGCTAAGGAAGTTGTCCAAGGAGATCAGAGGGCACAATACACTAGGATAAGGGATTACCTCCAAGCTATGCTGGATACTAATCCTAGAAGTAGATGCATTGTTACAACAGAGCATTTAAAGAGTCATCCTAGCAAAAACCCTAGATTTCATGGCTTGTTCATGTGTCTCAATGCTTGCAAAGAGGGCTTCCTAAATGGTTGCAGACCCTTCATAGGTACTTGCATAATTATTTCCCCAACATCTTTCCCATTGCATTTGGTTATGTTTGGTACTAATGTGTTCTATTTGGTTTTAGGTGTTGATGGTTGCTTTGTTAAGTTGACAACAGGGCAACAAATATTGTCTGCAATTGGAAGAGATGGTAATAACAACATCTTTCCCATTGCATTTGTAATTGTTGACAAGGAATATACTGCCAGCTGGTCCTGGTTTCTAACCCAGCTCAAGTATGCTCTTGGTGGTGACTCAGGGAAGTATGGCAACTACACTATCATATCTGATAGACAAAAGGTACCTTACACATCATCATTCTTATATTTACTAAAGTTTTACCATGCTTAGTAATGTCAAATTGTTTGTTGTTATACTATATTTTGAACACTAGTTATTTAAACAAGGCCTTCTTAAAGCCATAAACAATGTCTTCCCAAATTGCCCTCAAAGATACTACCTTAGACATATTTACCAGAACTTTCAAACAGTTGGCTTTAGAGGTGAAGAGTTAAAGAAGTATATGGATCAGGCTAGTTATTCATATAATGAGCATGGTTTTGATCAAGCAATGGAAGGCATGAAAAGAGAGTGTGAGGCAGCTTGGAAATGGCTTAGAAAGATACCCAAGCATACATGGGCTAGACATGCCATGGATAAAAATTATAAAACTAATTTGGTTGTTAACAATATTAGTGAAGTTTTCAACAAAATGATACTTGATGTGAGAGGGAAACTAATTAAAACCATGGTTGATGGCATCAGAACTAAATTGCTAGTTAAGTTCAATGCAAACAGGACCAAGACTGAGACAGCCAAGTGACAGATATGCCCAACATATGCTGAAAAGCTAGAAGAAGCAAAACACCATGCTAGATACTGTCAGTCCATCAAAGCAGGACCTGATCTATACTAGGTTAGCTGTGTAGAAAGCACATATGCAGTAAATCTGCAAGTGCACACATGTGGGTGTAGCAAATGGGACATGACTGGTGTTCCTTGCAAGCATGGTGTTTCTGCAATTAACAAGGCAAAACTTCATCCAGAAGATTTTGTTAGTGATTTCTTCAAGAAACCAATGTACCAAGCAGCCTACAATCCAATTGTGTATCCTATGCCTAAGAGTGATCTATGGCCAAATACTGGGACCCCTGACATAGAACCACCAGTTTTCAGAGACAAGCCAGGAAAGAAGCAAACTAACAGGAGAAGGAATCAGTTTGAGAAGCCAGCTCCCAAGGATACTTCAAGGATGGCAACAATAACCTGCAGCAATTGCAACTTAACAGGTCATAAGTACACTAGCTGCCACAAAAATCTGAAGCCAGCCCTAGCAATGAGAAGGAACCAACACCAGGTTAAATCTTGTGTATATATGTTGTCACTACAGGTTAAATCTTGTGTATATTTAATACTATGTTCTAATCTGTCTATATGTTGTCACTGCAGGAAAACAGGAGAGTTGATGCACCAATGGCAGCTCCATCTGCTCCACCAGCAGCAAGGGCAAGAGCTCCTGCTGCAACCAGTGCAACACCAAGGACAGCTCCATATGCAACTAGGGCTGCACCTAGGGCAGCTCCTTCTGCTCCTGCTCCAACAAGGCCAAGTTCATCTTCTGCTGCTACTGATAGGCCTAGTTCATCTTCTGCTACTGCTGCTAGGACAAGGGCAAAGAGAACATTCATACCACCAAGAGTGTCAGGTACTGGAAGAGTGAGAAAGCCATCATACAAGATGTCTGACTGGTTCAATTGTTCTCAAGGCAGCAAGAAGTGATGTCATGTTGAAACATGTTTAATTCAGCCTGTTTTGGCTAGTTTGTGATGAATAATATTAAGAATTTCATGTTGAAACCAGTTAGTTCAAGTCTAGGTGGTGGACTATGTAATGTACCTAATGGTTGTGATGCACTATGGTATTCTGGTTATGATGATATGATGATGAACTTATTAGTTATGCTGTTTTCAAGAAGTTTTCATTCTGTTGTTGTGATGATGATCATAGTTTTCATAGTTGATATGATGATGATCTTAGTTTTCATGGTGTTGATATGTTGGTGATCATAGTTTTCATAGTTGATATGATGATGATCTTAGTTTTCATAGTTGATATGTTGGTGATCATAGTTTTCATAGTTTATATGATGATGGTCTTAGTTTTCATGGTGTTGTTATGATGGTGATCACTTGGGCATTTAGGGTGCCTCGGCGTCGACAAAAAAAATTGCACAAAAATAGTGTGGCCTGGGGCTCGAACCCAGGACCAGTGGGTAGTAACCATGCGTTCAATACCAATGGGATAGTGCTAGTGATCTTGTTTGAGTAGCATCCGCAATTTTACTTATATTTAGTTAGGCACACAATGTGTTGAGAGTGCGTTGCGACCGGCACGCACTCAACTTAATCCAACCTGATAATTCATCACAAACTGAACTTAATTAAAGCTGATAATTGAAACTGATAATTCATCACAAACAACATACAATCCAAAGTTCATTGCTACAGAAATAATAGAGTTCACCACAATAAAGCTTAACACATTACAAGCTTTCCTCCATAGCTACTACAAAAGACATCATTGATACACATGGTCAGACAATAACACAACTTAGTCCTCATCACAAGTAGCCTTAATCTGGTGGAGCTTCCTCTTGTTGCTATCACCTGTTGTCTTGAGCTCAACAATGTTGGAATCAAGAGTACTCTTCTCCATGGTCAACTTCTCCTTCACTTTCATCATCTCAGCAATGCAACAATCCACCTGTTCCTTCTCTTTCTTCATGTCATCCTTCTCTTTCTTCAGGTCAGCATAGCAAATCTCCAAAGTCCTCTTATCAGAACTCAACTTTTCCTTCTCTTTAAGATGGTTGAACTTCAAATTCCTAATGACAGTGGCTTGAGCTACATGAATTTTCTTTAACTGGTCAACAACAACCTTCAATTTTTTGATCTCAACATCCTTTGTCATGCTACTTTCCACACTCACTGAAATGTTCTCAGCATCATTCTTCTGGTTTACTCAGGATGGCTATCCTTATAATCCAAGAGGTTGTTCACATCTTCAACAAGCTTCTCATATGTCTCCTGCAACTCTTTTTTCTGCTGTGTGAGATTGTGTACAGTGCATGAATGCTCCAGGCATACCATCTTGTTATTATGCTGGCTATCCTCATACATAAGCCACAGCTTATGAATAGCATTCTGCAGATGCTCTGGCCAATGCTCATCTACCCACTGCACCAATGCATAATTTGCAACACCCTACAACAGAAAAAATCAGTTCAAAATTACAGACATTACTTACAAATTTAGTTAAATAGTTGATTCAGAATCAGATTCATTTAATGATGACTAACTATGAAAACTACAACTAAGAACAATACCTATGAACCCTCGAACTAAATTCAGTAACTACAAACCCTACAACTAAATTCAGTAACTATGAACCCTATAACATGAACAGTAACTATGAACCCTAGAACATGAACAATAACTATGAACCCTAGAACATGAATAGTACCTACAAACCCTAGAACAAGAATTGGAATGCTGCAAAGACACAACTTGAAACTTACTTCAGTAGCACAGGCAATGAACCTCCTCCTAGTGCTTATCCCCTCAAATGCAACATATTTCCTCCCTGGATTCCCATGCTCACAAATCACATTCAAGTCGTCAGCAAGACCCTCGAATGACGGCTCATCAATTGTAGCTGGGGTCTGAGAAATCCTACAAAAACTTGTTCAAATCGAGCAAATGTTGAACCCTAGAAACCATATAACACAAATGAGCAATAGAAGGTTCTGACCTTGACAGGGGAGTCTTCGGAGGAGATGTACTGCACGGCGGAGCCCTCAGTGCTCTCGCTGTCGCTCCAGGACACCATGGCGGCCGGCGGCGACCCGAGAGGAGAGGAGAAAGAGGGAGGGGAGCGAGCGAGCGAGATGTTCTCGGGCGCGGGAGGTCTGTCTCTCGCGACCCGACCGCGTCGGTCTTAAGGAAACGGCGTCGTCTGCGCGTCCGTTAGGACACGTCAGAGATTTTGGGCCCCACCTGTCGGAAACGCCCTCAACCGCGCCAAATGACAGGTTCAGTGCACTCTGCAAAACTTTTACTGAATGCGCGATGGCTTTTGCAAAAGATTAGCGACCAGGTTGTTTTCTGCAACAGAAGCCCCAAATGTGGTGGTTTCTTGCAATTCACTCAGTATTTTGCACATAACCCCTCTCTCCTTAATTGTAGGAAAATTATGTGTGTCATTCATCATCTCCTTCTGTCAGTGCCCGTCTGTTTCTATTCCATAGGAACTCGCCGTCGCGGCTAATAAAAGTTGTCACCGCCGTTAAGAGCTCAGTCCGCAGCAGCCGCAGGCACTTCCACGTGGAGCTACATCGCCGACGTCGCTCAATGGCGATCCCCGCCGCCACACGGAGTTGCCCTCAAGTGAGTAGTGTGAGTTGGTCGTTGACGTTGATGCGAGAACGGATCCGCCGCCCCGATGCAACGGCGACTCGACTAGCATAACTCTGCCTCACGTGCTGGTGTGTCCTCACTCGCACAATGAGCCGCTTCCACCTGGATGATTAATTTTCTGTCTTGAACTGAATTTGTTTTGTTCTTTAAAATCTCGCACGGGCCATGATTTCGTCATGTAATCCGTCGATGTTTGGTGTCGTGAAAGTTGAATTCATGATTCTCTATTTTGAGTAGTTGTGAACCAGTCGGATATAGGAGTATACGGAAATGCATAAGAGATGAAGTTTCTGAATAAAAGCTTCTGAACTTGTATGCATTCAACGAGCGAGCACGACAGAACCGTGTTGCCTCGATTCAGCGGTGCCATTGGCTCTAAAGTCGGCGGCCGACTCGCCCTCCTCCTTGGCCCTCGGGGCCATCTTCCTGTGGTGTTAAGATATGGCGTTCGCCATCGAGCGGCGGCAGAGGTGCAGCCCCATGCGGCAGTGGCGGCAGGAGCTTTCACCGGTGTCGACGACAACTCCCTACAAATAGAAACAGACGGGTCAAGGAGAACGACGTAATAACTCCTAAATAATTTGCCTACAATTAAGGAGAGAGGGGTTATCTACAAAACACTCTTAAGTGGATCTGGAGGCAATCCCACATGTGATCTATCACCGTACATTACCAATCTCACGCCCAGAACAAATAGTTTCCAGATTTTCACTGAATATGCGTTTTCACCTGATACATCATCAACATAAATACTTTCACGGGTAACATAAATATTTCATATCATGAAAACTGTTATAAATGTATAAAAATCAAAACTATAATTCATTAGCAAATAAAGTCTTACTACACCATGTATATGTGATTACATGATATATATATATATATAATAATAATAAAATCGCGAATACGCAAAGCTTATGTATCTTTCATTAATAGAAGGAGTTGAAATGAGAATACAGAGCGGGTACATCGCATGGCAAAACCAAATATGATGTGAACATGGTGCCCTAAGCAGAGAGCATGGGATGCTCAGCCTAAACAGGAGCTACAACACGGTGCTAAACTACCCAGACCAACAAAAGCAACACAAACTAAGACAATGCCCTAACACTCGGAATCTAGTACCAGACATGGCATAAGCCAGCAAGACGACGCCTTCATGAAGGGGAACGCCGCCGTCGTTCAATCCAAGGAACTGGATCTGGGGTTTCCCCTGGCGCTCGAAGAGGGGCTCGGAGAATAAGCCGTGGCAGCGGCTCCAGGAAGGGTACGTTGTAACACCCTCGATGCGACTATAGCTCCCACGTGTCGAGGCACGACTTAGAGACATAATCGCATTGAAGGCATATGTCGCAAGTAAGGTAATCTTCACACAACCCATGTAACACATAAGGGAAAGAGATACATAGTTGGCTTACAATCGCCACTTCACGCAAATACATGAATAAAGCATTACATCATCTAAATACACTCAAGGTCCGTCTACGGAACCAAAATAAAAGAAGAACCCCAAATGCGACAAAGGTCCCCGATCGACCCCAACTGGGCTCCACTACTGATCAACTAGAACAAAACAACACAAAGGACAAGGTCTTCATCGAGCTCCTCCTGAGCTTGGTTGCGTCATCTGCACGGACTCATCGGCACCTACAAGCTGGTTTTGGAAGTGTCTGTGAGCCATAGGGACTCAGCAATCTCGCACCCTCGCGATCAAGACTATTTAAGCTCATGGGTAAGGTAAACGGTATGAGGTGGAGCTGCAGCAAGCGACTAGCATATATGGTGGCTAACATACGCAAATGAGAGCGAGAAGAGAAGGCAAAGCACGGTCGATACAAGTATGATCATGAAGTGATCCTAAAACAACCTACGTCAAGCATAACTCCAACAACCGTGTTCACTTCCCGGCCCCCACCGGAAAGAGACCATCACGGTTACACACGCGGTTGATTCATTTTAATTAAGGTCGACTTAAGGTTTTCTACAACCGGACGTTAACAAATTCCCATCTGCCCATAACCGTGGGCACGGCTTTCAAAAGTTCAAATCCCTGCAGGGTGTCCCAAATTAGCCCATGACAAGCTCTCACGGTCAATGAAGGAATAGACCTCCACCCGAGACATTCCGATCAGACTCGGTATCCCGGTACAACAAGACATTTCGACAGGGTAAAACTAGACCAGCAACACCGCCCGAATGTGCCGACAAATCCCGATAGGAGCTGCACATATCTCTTTCTCAGGGCACACTCAGATGAGACTAGCTACGAGTAAAACCAACCCTCAAGTTTCCCCGAGGTGGCCCCGCAGGCAGCTCAGTTCGGACCAGCACTCAGAGGAGCACTGGCCCAGGGGGGGTCAAAATAAAGATGACCCTCGGGCTGGCCGACCCATGGGAAAGAAAAGGCTAGGTGGCGAATGGTAAAACCAATGTTGGGCATTGCTGGAAGAGCTTTACTTAAGGCGAACTGTCAAGGGGTTCCCATTATAGCCCAACCGCGTAAGAGACGCAAAATCTGGGAACATAACACCGATATGACGGAAACTAGGGCGGCAAGAGTGGAACAAAACACTAGGCATAAGGCCGAGCCTTCCACCCTTTACCAAGTATATAGGTGCATTAAGATAACATGGCAATATAATGATATCCCAACAAGTAAATAAAAGATGTTCCAACAAGGAACGGCCTCCAATCCTCACCTACAACTAGCAACGCTATAAGAGGGGCCGAGCAAAACGGTAACATAGCCAATCAACGGTTTGCTAGGACAATGGTGGGTTAGAGGTTTGACATGGCAATTTGGGAGGCTTGCAAGCAAGTGGTAGGCATCGTAGCAATGGCATAGCAAAAGAGCGAGAAAACTAGCATAGCAAAGATAGTAGTGATTTCGAGGGTATGATCATCTTGCCTGAGATCCCGCAAGGAAGAAGAACGAGTCCATGAAGAAGATAAACGGACGTAGACGAACGGGTCCTCACAAATGCGACATTATCGGAACCAACCCGAAGAAGCAACACCGGAAAGAAGCAAACGACATAGTAAACAACCACCACGTAGACATGGCATGATGCGCAAACAAGAATGATGCATGTACGGTTTAATGAAGCATGACATGGCAAAGTGCACAAACAATCCTACAAATTAAGTGGAGCTCAATATACAACAGGTTGCATATTGACGAAACACCACATTCAAGTTATTTTGTTCGATCTCGTTTATGTACCCAACAAGATTAAATGTTGTTATCATGGCAAGAGGGTGAAGCAAAGTAAAACTACCTAACTAGTCAAGGTTAAATGAGGCCGGAAGCAACGAACAACAAATCCGGAAACTCCTCATGTGCATATATTAGGTTCGGTACTGTTCTGCCCTAAACATTATTTTAGAGTTGTTAAACATGCAAGATGATGCCACCATGTTAAACTAGGCAAAATTCCACCCCAATTACATATAAAGTTTATTAAATTCGGAGCTACGGTTGAATAGTTATGAATTAAATCATTTTAACAAGTGATTTAAACAAATTTAAACAAACAGCATTTTAAATATTTTAAACATGGATGAAAGTGGCATATTATGAAACTAGACAAAATTTTAAGCAACTTTCATATATAATTTATTTAGATCCGATGCACGGTTGTGAAGTTATTAAATGCATGAACATGAGGGTCTTTTCTGTAAAACTGCAATCCTGCGGATAATTGGACAAATTCACAGATCTGAAAAAAATGTCATCGGGCTGCATCTAGATCATGAAGCCCATCAAAGGAAAAATCGGGGGCTGCTTACCCTGGGCCTTGGGAGCCGGCGATGCTGGGCCTTGGAGAGGAAGGCGGCCCACGAGGCGCGGGTGAGCGGGAGCCCCGTCGTGCTCCTCCTCGAGCTCGAAGCCGAGGATTGTCATGGCGGCGGCGCGGCGGTACAGTGACTCCGACGAGGGCTGCGAAGGCCGGGGGCGCGAGGGAGGCATCCGGATCTGGGGCGGCGGACGCTCAAGGGCGACGGGGAGGCCGGGTTCGACGAGAGGGCGGCAGATCCGGCGAGACCCGGCCACTCCGGCGACGAGCACGAGGGCATGGGACTCCGGCGAGGACCCCTGGGGAGTATAGAGAGAGGGCGCTCATGAGAGAGAGAAGCAGAGAGGAAAATGAGGCTGGACGGCGGCGCTGGTGACCTGGCGAAGCGGCTGGGTGAAGCTCCGGCGATGGCCGGCAAAGGGGCGGCGGCGGCGCGCAGATCCGGCAGGGCGAAGGGGAGCTGGGCGCGGAGGAGTTGCGGGCGTGCAGCAGCGGCTCGGGCCCGCTTCGCCCAGGGGCGGGCCGCGGCAAAGTGGGGGCGCTGGGGAGGCGATGTGGCGAGCTGGGGTTGGCTGCAGGGCGCCGGGAGGTGACGTGTCGCGACGTGGTTGGCTGCGGGGGCGCTGGCGGTGGCGCCAAGTGGCGGAGATGGGTTCGGCCCGCGCGGAATGCGATGAGGGCGGCGGCGGCTGATGATTGGTGCACTGAAAACAAGGTGGGGGGGGGGTTGGAGGACGCCAAAAATGGCATGTGGGGGTATTTATAAGGTAAGGAGGCTTAGGTTAGAGGGTTTGGGGCCATTTCGGAGCCGTTCGATCTCGATCGGACGACCCGGAGCGGAGGGGGTTAGCTAGGTGGACTAGTGGGCTGTGAAGAGAGGTTGGGCTGAGATGAGAGGGGAGGAGTGCAGCCCGACAACTGTTTCCGAAAACCGAAAACGTCCAACGAAAAGACCGGCTATACTGCCGCTATAGTTTAACGGTTGGGCTAACAAACGAACTCCGAATGCGATGAAACTTGGCAGGCGGTCTACCTACACTATAACAAGACCGCATGCCAACTCACATCCCATTCCGAGAACATTTTCCGGCCACTTAAAAAATAATATTTCGGACATGCCGCGGGCGCGTGCAAGTGTGTCTGGGCTCAGAACGGACAACGGACGGAACGAGGAGACCGAGACGGATGCAAGTTTTGAAAACATGATGATGCAATGCACATGATGACATGGCAAGATGCAACATGCAAGCAAATGACATGGCAACGATAGCGAATAACTGGAAGACACCTGGCACATCGGTCTCGGGGCGTTACAACACTCCACCACTATAAGAGGATCTCGTCCCGAGATCTAGAATGGCACCGGGGAAACAACGGAAGGAAGAGAGGAGAGGTAAAACTAAGTTGCTTCTTTGACCAATGAGTGAAACCACGAACCTTGAAAAGGTTAAGCCAAAACGAGAAAATAATACAACGGAGATGATCGAAGCTGAAAACACTCCGTTAGAAGAGAGGAACAAAGAACATTGCGAAAAAAAACCCTTGAGGTTGAAGGGCAAGATATATCTTGAAACCATTCCGGTTAAAACAAGATAGAGAAGGATTAAGAATGATATAATTTGGACAGCACTCCGACTGCAAATGCAAGGAAATAACAAGAACTTGACAAGATGAGAGGATGCTTGATGAGATCAATAACATACTACCTTCGGAACTAATGAAAGAATGGTACAATGGGTAAGAACGATTTTAGACAGCACTCCGGTTGAGAAAGGATGTGAAACTTGATAAGATGAGAGAACTGGCATGAAAACACAACACTCCGGTCGAATGGATAAGCAAAGGAAAGAACATGATCCTGACGAAACAAGAAGATGAGTTGAAGAGAGCAACATTACAATGCCTCCGGAAGAAAAAAATAGATGATAGATAAATGAAAAAGAAGGAATTGAGAAGAAAATGACAACTTCTGCCACCAATGATCTTGGAAGGCACCCTTCCAAGAAGGTTAAAACATAGTTGTTGGAAAATACCAACAACAAAATGAATAAGTTTGTAGTGGGCTTATGGAAAAACATCTCAAAACTATGAGGTGAAATTTTGCCACTAACGGAACCAATAGATTGGATTGATATCAGCAAGGAGACGAGAAACTATTTCACCGGAAGGATAAAAGAAGAACTTGGATCATTTCTAAACACCATAGATAGCAACAATCCTTAGGGAAGGCTTTAGGTGAAATATAACCCAAGATAACTCCAATGACGAGATTGATGGATTTGAAATATCTCATTCATGACAACATGTGAACGAAGAAACATGAATTCAAATTATCAAGAATGACATAACACCACCTCAAATGACACGGTAGAAAGAATTGTACTCCGGATAGCAAGATGAAGAAAGCTTGAGCTCCTTTGAAAAGAATCTCGATGAACACTTCGAAAAGGAAATAAATCCTCTATGAACCAACAAGTGGAACCTTCATGAAGAACTCCGGTAACAAAAGGATGATCAAACGGAAAGAAAGGGTAGTTGAAAACACAATGTGGAACCTTGTACAGATTTAGATAGATCTCCGTGATTACATAATTGCGAGAGCTTGGAGCTCCGGGAAACAAAAAATGAGCACTTGAAACAAGAATAAGTATGATGAACCACTCCGGAAAAAACAGGAATTGAGCAAACTTGATGAAACAAGAATAAGAATTACATTATGCTTATTCCTCACCAATTAAATTGATGACAAACAATGGATTCGGCATACTACTTATTCTCGTAGAAAGGATTAAAAGAGATATATCAAACTTGAGAAGGTCTTCAACGAACCACCGGTAGAATTTGAAAAGCACGAATGCATAGATATGATACACAAAGGAAGAAAACTCTTGAATGAACCACTGTAAGAATTGAAAAAGAACAAAGAAAAGATAAAGAAACACCGGGAAGAATTAGCAAATGAACGAAAATGCTTGCTAGGATTTAGATACATGAGAACGAAAAGGTCACGAGCTGATAAGAGAATACTTGAACGATGCACCGGTAAGATTGGAGAATGGCAACTGAAAGCTGAGAATGAATAAACATGAATTGATGGACTCCGGATAATCAAACTGAGACGACTCTTGAATTACTCCGGATAGGTGAAAAGAATTCTCACGATCAAAACAATTATGAGAGGATGGCAACAAGCTAGAATCACGAATGTTGAAGAGAATGGAGCAAGATTAAAGAGAAACTCTTCTTCGGTCTTCAAAAATCTGAGAATTACAACGGGAAACACCACCAAGAATTGTTGAGGCACTCCGGGATGAAGAATGGAAAGGTTGAGCCAACGATGAAAAGAATTTGAAAGATCTTGGAGAAATACATTTGACTGATGATAATTCATTCTTACGTCAAACTTTGAAAAGAATTTGAGAATAACTCCGGGAAAATAAGAAGAGTCAGGTAAGATCCTGGGAAAAGACCTGTGGGTTAAGGCCCACTCAAAAGAAACACCGTTGAACAATTTGAAGAGAGATAATGCACCGGTTGAAATAAAAGACTTGAATGAGAGAACATCCTCGAAAGATCTTGAATGAATGCATAGTGGAAACACGAATCTTCGAGATATCTTGAGCATTCCGGAACAATTGAATAGCGAGAAATGAATGAATATGAGGAGCACCGTCAAGAGAAGGTATTTGAAACAAGAAAAGGGGATATAATCGACAAATCTTGACTTGAATCCACCGGAGAAGAAAAGAAAGAAGAATGACGAACTTGAAGCTCCGTTAGAAACTTCATGAGAATCACCGGATAAGAACATTGAAGGAAAAGAATGGAGAGACTTCACATCAATAAGATGGATACTTGATCAATAATTCTGAATCCTTCAAGAAAACAAGGGTGGGAGGGTGGGAAAACACCGTTGAGAACGAAACGAACACCGTTGAGAAGAAATGATACTTGATCTTGCAGATGTTGAAATGATCGGATCCACTTGAGGAGAGACACACCGATTGAAAAGAAATTGAAATGAGAAACTTGATGATCGAGAAGGATTAGTATTCACATAGGAATACGAGAACACCATTTGGGGAAGGTATGGAATCAACATTTGACTTCGAAGCAACTCGAATACCACAACTCAAAACAAAAACAAAGGGATTGGCTTGCAGAATAAGCCGGAACAAACATATGATAGAGATTTCGTCTGAAGTTTTCATGGTGGGGCCTACACGGGCTCGATCGTACAACACCATCATGTACAAGGCAGTGCACATGACATACGAAGCGTCCCCGAGTCGGCATAGCCAAGGACTCTTTAAGACACAACGAGACCACTGTAAAACCGACCGTGAATAGGCGGACCACTAGACGTCGAACCCCAATTTCATATCATACATCCGTCGGAAAGATAACCTAAAGCTACTTGAATACCCACTTATAAAGTCCCGAAAATTTTCCGGTTATGCAATCAGGTGTTGGGGATACAGGGGAAGCATAATATCTCACCCAAACTAGCAAATCCTACATCCAGCTGTATCCATCCTTCAACACATAACCAAGAAACCTTCGGAAATCATCTACCTCAACCTTCGAAAAGCATCCGTTATACAAGTTATGGCGATACTCCCGAACTCCCGCCCCAGTACTAGGTGGCGTCGAGGTTATCTCACCAACGAACTGCATAAAAGAGATTTTCGATGTCGGCGTACTAAACTCAGGTATTCCAGAACTGCAACGATAAAATTATGATGACAACACCTCAGAGCTCAACTTCCCGGGACACTTCCACTAAACCCCTGACAGGTGGCACGAAGTCAATGTTCTCATCATAAAACCATCGGAACGATTCCAAGATACCCGCGTGATCCTAAAAAAAATTCAGTGAAATTTTGAGAAGAGAAGAGCCAAAACTCTACGTCAGGATGCCTTACCAGAGCGATGAGGAGACTGGGAAGTAAAAAGAATTCCTAAACTCTCCGATATATAATTCCTAAATGACTCAAAACATTTTTCTAGACACAACTCGGCCGCTAAAAACGATCAAGCAATGGGGCTCCTAAGGTCGGGGAAGGCTCTGATACCAACTTGTAACACCCTCGATGCGACTATAGCTCCCACGTGTCGAGGCACGACTTAGAGACATAATCGCATTGAAGGCATATGTCGCAAGTGAGGTAATCTTCACACAACCCATGTAACACATAAGGGAAAGAGATACATAGTTGGCTTACAATCGCCACTTCACGCAAATACATGAATAAAGCATTACATCATCTAAATACACTCAAGGTCCATCTACGGAACCAAAATAAAAGAAGAACCCCAAATGCGACAAAGGTCCCCGATCGACCCCAACTGGGCTCCACTACTGATCAACTAGAACAAAACAACACAAAGGACAAGGTCTTCATCGAGATCCTCCTGAGCTTGGTTGCGTCATCTGCACGGACTCATCGGCACCTGCAAGCTGGTTTTGGAAGTGTCTGTGAGCCACAGGGACTCAGCAATCTCGCACCCTCGCGATCAAGACTATTTAAGCTCATGGGTAAGGTAAACGGTATGAGGTGGAGCTGCAGCAAGCGACTAGCATATATGGTGGCTAACATACGCAAATGAGAGCGAGAAGAGATGGCAAAGCACGATCGATACAAGTATGATCATGAAGTGATCCTAAAACAACCTATGTCAAGTATAACTCCAACAACCGTGTTCACTTCCCGGCCCCCACCGGAAAGAGACCATCACAGTTACACACGCGGTTGATTCATTTTAATTAAGGTCGACTTAAGGTTTTCTACAACCGGACGTTAACAAATTCTCATCTGCCCATAACCGCAGGCACGACTTTCGAAAGTTCAAATCCTTGTAGGGTGTCCCAACTTAGGCCATGACAAGCTCTCACGGTCAACGAAGGAATAGACCTCCACCCGAGACATTCCGATCAGACTCGGTATCCCGGTACAACAAGACATTTCGACAGGGTAAAAGTAGACCAGCAACACCGCCCGAATGTGCCGACAAATTCCGATAGGAGCTGCACATATCTCTTTCTCAGGGCACACTCAGATGAGACTAGCTACGAGTAAAACCAACCCTCAAGTTTCCCCGAGGTGGCCCCGCAGGCAGCTCAGTTCAGACCAACACTCAGAGGAGCACTGGCCCGGGGGGGGGGGGGGTTAAAATAAAGATGACCCTCGGGCTGGCCGACCCAAGGGAAAGAAAAGGCTAGGTGGCGAATGGTAAAACCAATGTTGGGCAGTGCTGGAAGAGCTTTACTTAAGGCGAACTGTCAAGGGGTTCCCATTATAGCCCAACCGCGTAAGGGACGCAAAATCCGGGAACATAACACCGATATGACGGAAACTAGGGCGGAAAGCGTGGAACAAAACACTAGGCATAAGGCCGAGCCTTCCACCCTTTACCAAGTATATAGGTGCATTAAGATAACATGGCAATATAATGATATCCCAACAAGTAAATAAAAGATGTTCCAACAAGGAACGGCCTCCAATCCTCACCTACAACTAGCAACGCTATAAGAGGGGCCGAGCAAAACGGTAACATAGCCAATCAACGGTTTGCTAGGACAATGGTGGGTTAGAGGTTTGACATGGAAATTTGGGAGGCTTGCAAGCAAGTGGTAGGCATCATAGCAATGGCATAGCAAAAGAGCGAGCAAACTAGCATAGCAAAGATAGTAGTGATTTCGAGGGTATGATCATCTTGCCTGGGATCCCGCAAGGAAGAAGAACGAGTCCATGAAGAAGATAAACGGACGTAGACGAACGGGTCCTCACAAACGCGACGTTATCGGAACCAACCCGAAGAAGCAACACCGGAAAGAAGCAAATGACATAGTAAACAACCACCACGTAGACATGGCATGATGCGCAAACAAGAATGATGCATGTCCGGTTTAATGAAGCATGACATGGCAAAGTGCACAAACAATCCTACAAATTAAGTGGAGCTCAATATACAACGGGTTGCATATTGACGAAACACCACATTCAAGTTATTTGTTCGATCTCGTTTATGTACCCAACAAGATTAAATGTTGTTAGCATGGCAAGAGGGTGAAGCAAAGTAAAACTACCTAACTAGTCAAGGTTAAATGAGGCCGGAAGCAACGAAAAACAAATCCGGAAACTCCTCATGTGCATATATTAGGTTCGGTACTGTTCTGCCCTAAACATTATTTTAGAGTTGTTAAACATGCAAGATGATGCCACCATGTTAAACTAGGCAAAATTCCACCCCAATTACATATAAAGTTTATTAAATTCGGAGCTACGGTTGAATAGTTATGAATTAAATCATTTTAACAAGTGATTTAAACAAATTTAAACAAACAGCATTTTAAATATTTTAAACATGGATGAAAGTGGCATATTTTGAAACTAGACAAAATTTTAAGCAACTTTCATATATAATTTATTTAGATCCGATGCACGGTTGTGAAGTTATTAAATGCATGAACATGAGGGTCTTTTCTGTAAAACTGCAATCCTGCGGATAATTGGACAAATTCACAGATCTGAAAAAAATGTCATCGGGCTGCATCTAGATCATGAAGCCCATCAAAGGAAAAATCGGGGGCTGCTCACCCTGGGCCTTGGGAGCCGGCGATGCTGGGCCTTGGAGAGGAAGGCGGCCCACGCGAGCGAGGGGGAGGCGGCCCACGAGGCGCGGGTGAGCGAGAGCCCCGTCGTGCTCCTCCTCGAGCTCGAAGCCGAGGATTGTCATGGCGGCGGCGCGGCGGTACAGTGACTCCGACGAGGGCTGCGAAGGCCGGGGGCGCGAGGGAGGCGCCGGAAACGGGTAGATCGGCGGCGGGGCATCCCGATCTGGGGCGGAGGACGCTCAAGGACGACGGGGAGGCTGGGTTCGACGAGAGGGCGGCAGATCCGGCGAGACCCGGCCACTCCGGCGACGAGCACGAGGGCATGGGACTCTGGCGAGGACCCCTGGGGAGTATAGAGAGAGGGCGCTCATGAGAGAGAGAAGCAGAGAGGAAAATGAGGCTGGACGGCGGCGCTGGTGACCTGGCAAAGCGGCTGGGCGAAGCTCCAGCGATGGCCGGCAAAGGGGCGGCGGCGGCGCGCAGATCCGGCAGGGCGAAGGGGAGCCGGGCGCGGAGGAGTTGCGGGCGTGCAGCAGCGGCTCGGGCCCGCTTCGCCCAGGGGCGGGCCGCGGCAAAGTGGGGGCGCTGGGGAGGCGATGTGGCGAGCTGGGGTTGGCTGCAGGGCGCCGGGAGGTGTCGTGTCGCGACGTGGTTGGCTGCGGGGGCGCTGGCGGCGGCGCCAAGTGGCAGAGATGGGTTCGGCCCGCGCGGAATGCGAT
>NC_041390.1:467137583-467196199 GCF_002162155.2 Triticum dicoccoides
GCTGATGATTGGTGCGCTGAAAACAAGGTGGGGGGGGTGGAGGACGCCAAAAATGGCATGTGGGGGGGGTATTTATAAGGTAAGGAGGCTAGGGTTAGAGGGTTTGGGGCCGTGTCGGAGCCGTTCGATCTCGATCGGACGACCCAGAGCGGAGGGGGTTAGCTAGGTGGACTAGTGGGCTGTGAAGAGAGGTTGGGCTGAGATGAGAGGGGAGGAGTGCAGCCCGGCAGCTGTTTCCGAAAACCGAAAACGTCCGACGAAAAGACCGGCTATACTGCCGCTATAGTTTAACGGTTGGGCTAACAAACGAACTCCGAATGCGATGAAACTTGGCAGGCGGTCTACCTACACTATAACAAGACCGCACGCCAACTCACATCCCATTCCGAGAACATTTTCCGGCCACTTATAAAATAATATTTTGGACATGCCGCGGGCGTGTGCAAGTGTGTCTGGGCTCAGAACGGACAACGGACGGAACGAGGAGACCGGGACGGATGCAAGTTTTGAAAACATGATGATGCAATGCACATGATGACATGGCAAGATGCAACACGCAAGCAAATGACATGGCAACAATAGCGAATAACTTGAAGACACCTGGCACATCGGTCTCGGGGCGTTACATACGCACCCGCAGGTGTCGTCGTTGCCAGCATCAAGCAAGGATTTTTCCCTGGGCAATGTCCGAACAATCCCAAAGCCGTCGGGACTAGATCGGAAGACAGGAACATGTCGTAAGCTAGAGCCGCCATCGCCGAAATGGGAGCTTTGCCACCGGAAGTGCAAGCATTGGACCTGGCGGGGGTGGGGCGAGGCAAGGGGTGGCGGTCAAGGTTGGACAGGCGACGACATGATGAAGAGGAACCAACACATGGGATGCGACGACAACCGACATGTCGACGAGCCAGGATCCGGAGAACGCAAACCTGGATCGACGAAGCCAGAGCAGCCAAACCACCGGCGAACCCAGGAAGACGGAAGGAGCGCAACTTCCAGAGAACCGGGGCCAAAAACGTTACGGGAGGAACTCCGGCGAGCTGGACCCTGGAAGACGCGGGTTCAAAGCCAACTGGGACCGCAACGGCAAGGGAAAATTCCACCATGTGCAGGCCGCCGCATCGAAGATGAGAAGAACGACACCACCCTGAGTATAACGGCCGCAGCCCCGCGTGGATCCAGAACTGGGCCACCTATGATGTCTGTTAGAACTATGTCGGTATTTCCCCAAAGAGAAAAGGATGATGCAGCACATCAACGGTAAGTATTTTCCTCAGAGATGAGACCAAGGTTATCGAACCAGTAGGAGAACCAAGCAACACTACGTAAACAACACCTGCACACAAATGACAAATACTCGCAACCCGACGTGTTAAAGGGGTTGTCAATCCCTTTCGGGTAACTGCGTCAGAAATTGGCAAACGGACGTGATATAAATATGATATATGAGATAAATAGATCTCAGATAAAATAAATTGCAGCAAGGTATTTTTGTATTTTTAGGTTTAATAGATATGAAAATAAAAGCAAAGAAAAATAGATCGCGAAGGCAAATATATTAAAGAAGAGACCCTGGGGCCGTAGTTTTCACTAGTGGCTTCTCTCGAGAAAAATAGCAAATGGTGGGTGGACAAATTACTGTTGGGCAATTGATAGAACTCCAAATAATCATGACGATATCCAGGCAATGATCATTATATAGGCATCACGTCCAAGATTAGTAGACCGACTCCTGCCTACATCTACTACTATTACTCCACACATCGACCGCTATCCAGCATGGGTAAACACTTCTGATCTATAGTCTGAAGCGACGCCAGCGCCAGACCAATCGACGTCCGTCGATTCATTGTAAAGGAGACGCTCCAGATTTCGTCGCGTTTCAAAAAAAGGAAAGCCCCGATCCGTGCATGCCCCGATAGCATTAAACGCCACAATCATCTCCTGTAATCCCTCGATAGCATTAAACACCGGCCCTGCCCGAGCTCTGCTTCCCACCTGAGTCACCTCGCCACCAGCTCGCTCACCAGATCCCCTGCTCCTCCGCAGTCTCACCGCGACTCCTCCAGCCAACGACGCGTCTCCGCTCCGCGACCACCCCAGCCACCGACGCCTCTCCGCTCCGCCTCACCAGCCCGCTCCATCCGTCGCGCGCACCTCCAGCTTCGCCTCACATCGGTGGACCGCAGCACCGAGCCTCCTGCCCCATTGTTCCTCACTCGAGCCTCCCCGCCGAGCAGCATGGCTACCACCTAGTCCACTCCACTGATGCTACCTCGTTCGATTCCGCGGAGTTTTCTCAGTCGCTAGGCTATATCATCTACTGATTCGGCTGCATCCCCATCGATTTGGATCGGCCGACCGGAGTATTGGCCATTGGATTTCTAAATTGCGGCTGTATTTTTCAAGCTCCCCAACCCTGAATCAAAGGTATGTGCACCTCGTGGAGTGCCCCAGATTTTTGGGGATTTTGTAATTTTTGCAACAGATTTTGATGTGTAATGCACCCTTCAGATGTATGAAAATTGTTTTTTTGTTCATTGTCGGCCTAGTATTGTTTCGATTATTAAGTTGTTTCAAATCTTGTCGGTGCTTCACATCTATTTTAGAATTGCTGCCACACTTCCTTTTCAATGCATCCTGCAAATGCTTCCTCTAAACAGAGCATCCAAGTAAACATACCCCCATATTGGCACTAAATTTGTTAGGATTACCCCTTTTGAATTTCCATGCTTCCATCAAAGAATAAAAATGCACCCTGAATTGCATGAAATGCACCCTAAATTCCATGACTCAATCACACAAAATTCCTTCGTAATTGTACCCTTTTGGATATTGTTTTTCCAGAATAATGCTTCATCGCCAAAAAATACTAACAGATGCATCCCCATCCTGGCACCAAGCTTACTAATTTCAGTACCATGCGCCATATTTGTAGTGTCCATAATTTCGTGCTTCTGTAATCCTTTCTGTCATCAGTCAATATATATATACTCTTATTTTGTAGTGCATTGCTTCCATACAACTAATTCCAGAAGAGAGCAAATCTATCACTTCATTCCTTACGAAACATTTTCGTACAGAAATGCTAACAATCCGTATTCCGTGTGTTCTCGGGTGACACTCAACAATGACTAAAAAGGAGTTGATCATGTTGCAGAGTCGACATTCAGCTGGTAGGTTACATGATATTGTCAAGGGTCTCCCACAGAGAAGGAAAGACCTCATTTGCACAAAAATGGGTAATCTACTTAATATTAGCAAATTTTCAGCTCCAGAGGGTCTCCTAGAATGGATCGTTGACCGGATTGACCCAAAGCTAGGTGAATTTCTGAATCCATGAAACAATACCAGCATTATATTCACTCGACAAATGGTTGAAAGGCTCTCGGGCTTCCGGCTGGTACTAGGCCGGTGGTTATCATAAGCAAGCATGAAGAATCACCTCACCGAGAATTCTACAAAACGGACTATGAGCATGGGAGACGGGTGCCCATTCACCATGCTGAAACCATGATAGAAAAAGGCAATGATCTAGATGATGAGACCTTCTTCAGGACATTCTTTCTAGTAGCATTGGCTACTAATTTTACACCCGCAACTGGAAATATGGTTCCTTTGGAATATTTAGGCAGCCTTGAAGTTGCTTCCGAGGTTTGCGAGTATGCATGGGGAGGGCAAATTCTCAAAGATGTCATGTCTGAGGTCGATACATTCCAAAAGAAGAAGAAGAAAGCACTACTAGATGGTGTCTTCAAAAAAATCTGGGTCGGCAGCTGCCTACCCGTGCTCGCGGTATACACACTATACTACACATATGTTTCTATAGCAAATTTCATAGCCTTATTCTTTCATTTAAATACACATGTTTTGATCATAATTTCTAGTCCAGATTATATACATGGACCATCTTGACTTTCCTGAATCATCTTTGTCAATGCATCGCATAAATTACTCACTTCCCAGATCATCCCATGTAACCGATGCCGACTTCAAATTTGTCATGCTCGCTGATAAAAGTAGACTGAGCCTCAACCCATATATTTATGGCGCACGACCGGTAAGACACAACAAATTATGACTTCCATACCTTTTTTCAGTCATTGCTTCCAATATATGCAAAACATTTCTCTTTCTCCATATACACCTGGATGGAAGCATTTTTATTCGACTAACGATCCGCCACTATTCACTTTACTCCTTAGACCATTGCTTTAATAGTGCAATTTTTTTGCAGTTTCGTGCACCTGAGGCAACCCCATATGTCGTTGTAGCGCCAATCTACCAGCAGCAATCTACTCAACAGCCATATGTTCAACAAAAAGATAATGATTCTACCAACCATCCAGCAGAGGTACCCACCCATTTTTTTGATCATTTCGTAACAGAATTTTGTATTACATATCTTGTACTCCATGTGTGTCCTGGGTTTTCTAATCTTTCCTTCCGTGATTCACAATAGGACATGCATCACCAGGTCCCTACATTACCTACCAATCAATCTGACGTATACCATTATGAATTTTCCCTCACATATTACAGCCATAACATGCTATAAGATTAGCAACAACATATATACAACAAACCATGCTCCTACCTCCTTTTCTAAATGTTGTCATTGTTTACTTCTCATGCTTCCAGCTAGCATTACCATCAAGAACAACCACATTTTCTATACAACAACCCATGCTGCTACCTTCCTACTTGATTGTTTCATGCGCTCAATTTGAAGCTTCCACCTTTATAATTTGTAAAAGCATTTCTTCTTGCGGGAACTACCAGCGTTCATACTTCCAATTTTGCAAACGCATAATGCAAAATGGGCACTTGATATTTCAAAAGCCACATCACGACTCAACAAACCGCACGCAAAGTGCATGAACGAGTTTGCACAAGATGTCATTGCTGCCTCAAGAATTCATACCCCAACAACACCTACTTATTGCTCTCCTGATAGGGTAGTCCAAGACTCATCTACTAAAAATGCTCAAGAAAATGGGACCAAAGCTACACCCAACACCAAGTTTTGGCAGGAAGCAACTACATACGCAGATGAGGTGGAGAGAAGTGTTCGGAAAACACCTCGTAATAACCAGAATGTTGCTTCTACATCAGCTCCTGCGACGAACCAATCCACCGGAGAGGAAGATACGAGGCGGAGGATTCTTGATACGTACGAAGATGCAAGTTTCAGCTTTCTACCTCCCGGTCAAACTTGGACCCAAGTATGGTCCGAACCTGCTTCGTCGCCACATCAGCCACAATCTGCCGATGCCGCTACTGCAGTTGGACAATCCTTAGCTCCAGGTCAGTGCATCGCATACCACTACCAAGCTGACTTCATCATCAATTGTTCATCACTAACTCCACTGGCATACATCTCAGAAAATGCAGGACCAACAACCATGTCAACAGTGGATGCAAACTTGGCGCACATCAGTCACGGAACATCCCCTATACATTCGCCACCACCAACATCACCAACCCATCTCAACCAGGTGCATTATTTCATTTCTCAACACTGCTTCCGTTCACCCCACTTGTAGCTTCCGTTACAGGTTCCCCATGTTTCCAACAACCACCATATGTAGCTTCCATTACACATATGTCTATTACATATTTTCCATTCATTACTCAACAAATGCATCATTTCACCCCATTCCTAGCTTCCATTACTTATTTCTCAAGTTTCCAACAATTTGTTTACATGCTTTAACTTAGGAAACTGGAACCAAAGCACCTAGTAGCATCCATATCATGACCGAGGTACTGATGCATCCTTTCCAACTCACTTTCACTCCAAAACCCCAATCTATCTCCACCAAACCACATTAACAACAAATAATGTATTTGTACATACTATGATCCATTCAGGTACAACAACCCACCGTGAGGGATGTCCCTGAAACTATTGGCACCCAAACTCAAGAAAAGAAGAATAGGAAGAAGCGAGCTTGTCTTCGAAAAACCGAGGACGCAAGGTTGAAGAAGCTCAAGGTTAACAGTTCCTCAATTCAAATATACACTAAGTACATTACCACCAGATGTGTGAGACCTCTGACAAAAAAAGAAATCAGGTTACAATTTCCATCATTTATAATTCATCTCATCCATTTCCTTAAAATTCTTCATACCGAACCATGCCTCCACAATAGCCTACTCATGCTTACAATCTATGAAACATTTTCTTCCACCATTTACTTATAGGGCACATTCTTTCCATGTGTTCTCCCAGGACTCCTTTTGTTGATTACCAGGGGTATCACATATCATATGAAGATTTCCGCGAGGCAATGAAACCACGCGGGTTCGTTGACACCCATACAATGGAGCTCTACATTCGACAATTCAACCTTGAACAATCAATTCAGACTTGTGGCTCCGCTATTCCAACCAAATATGCATTCTCACAATCTTTGACCGTAACTACATTTCACCCCTGTCTTTAATGTTTCATTATTTACATAATATAATTATCCTAACATGTTGTTTATACCTATCAAGAGGCTAAACTACTGGTTCCCGAGGACCAATTCATTGCATCCAAGTGCCTTCGTGAATTCGACACTGCATACCAAGATGGCTCGCTCAAGTCTAAGGATCTTGTATGCCTCCTTACATTTTTATTGAATGTTGTTGATTAACAATAAATGTTCAAATCTGACCAGTCATATGGCTCTAACCATGATAATTTGCAGCTATACCTCGCCATCCCCCCAAAACAACATTGGATCGTGTGTTGCATCAACCTTCTTTACAAACAGATCAACATATTTGACTCAGCCAGGAAGCTCAAGAATGACGAGGCATATGAGATATCCAACAATCTGGTTAGTACTCTCTGCAACTTACAATAACGAAATTCTAGTTTCATGTTTTATGATGAAGCATCCATTACATTTTGCATCCATGTCTTTTAGGTTACCAATTTTGTGACATTTGCAGCACATGCTAAAGCTTTCACAAAGTTGGATTTCATGAAGTTCACGTGTTTCAACCCTCCGGAATGCCCCCAACAGAAAACACAGTAAGTTTCATACAAACTATTTGCAACTCAATTATTAAGAACCTACACACTAAGTTCGACGCTTTGTCCCCTATATTACCAGCTATGATTGTGGAATATTCTCAATGCTCTTCATGAAGCAATGGGATGGGAAGAAAATGGCAGAATTTTGCAAGGTACTTCGCCTCTATCCTAACGTGTCAACTATAGGCATCTACCATTTGTTTTCCATGCTTCCGACCAACAAAACTACCATTATAGTTGCCCCACAAACAAGCATGTTTGTGCTTCATCCTACATACACCTCACAAACAAATCTTTTCAATTTCACATGCTATCAACACATCCTTCTCATGCTTCAATCTACACAATTGTATGCTTCAATGCTCTAACCACAAGCTGATGTCTATTGCAGGACACTTATGACCATCACGCACTTATCACAAAAGAAATCCTCACTTCACAACTCAACACCCAATATCCAAGCTGGGTACTGAAGAAGAAATGAGAAGCCTACATAGTCGTGTTCAAGAAAATAAAAATCCGTGCTTGAGAAGCCATCCTAGAAGCGTACAAGAGAATAAAAGATGACGCTTCTATCAACTATGTGCTTTGAGTTTTTCTGTGTAATTATTAGCTTATTTTTTCTAAGACACTACTTTTCTGTACCCAACTAGTACTGTCATGTTTGTGTCCTTAATTGATTGGGATTCTAGTCATCGGTTACCCTACCCCATCTACATTTCAGAGCACATTTTACCTGTTTTATGGATCAAACTCTTATTCAGAAGTACTTACAAAGAAATTTACCCAAGTTGTACATTATTATTTTTTAATCAATGCCATCTCCAACCAACATCCCCATGCTCCTACTTCATACAATTTTTCCACTACATTTTTGCTGCTACTTCTTCCTCACATCACTCTTTCATATTAAGATATCCCCGCCTTGTATAACATATTATTTCACACCCATACAAATGGATGTTTCGGTCTTGGAAGCAAGATGCTTCCAGGTAATCTGCTACTAATCAAACTAACCAAACTGACCTTCAAAACACCAGCCATTCCACAAACTTATTACACACCTCTATACTTTTTTTCCTTTGCAAAAATGTTTCATTATATTACCTAACTATCTAACACAAACTACATTTGAAATGATTAGGACTCGGCAATCCCATTTTTTCACACATGCAATTCAGGAAGCAATGTCAATTTTTGTTCATATCTTTATTCAAACTCCAGCTAATACACTGGATAGGTTCAAAGTTTCTGCATCAAAAGCATACCCAGTACAAACCACAACAAATCTCAAATCTTAAACATGTTCTAACCAACTTTTTACACCAAAAACACACTACTTGGTAACATACCAGATATCGCTTATTCTCAAACTGAAACAAACTTTGCATTTTACAGTGTCAGCTCCGTCTGTCGCCTAACTTTCTCCAACTCCTGCTTCTGCCTCTGCCTCTCAAGCGCTAGATATGGGCAATTTCTCTTGTCGTGCCAATCCTCTTTACAGTACGAACATAGACCCTTCTTCTTTCCTTTTTGCTACGCATTTTCCCGTCGAATCTCCACCAAGGGTTTCTTCCTCTTCTCTTTATCTTTTGATCTACCTTTTTTCACAGATTTAGGAGGATTTTTCACACTGCTACATGATACGTCTCCAACGTATCTATAATTTTTGATTGTTACATGCTATTATATTATCTATTTTGGATGTTTATGGGCTTTATTATACACTTTTATATTATTTTTGGGACTAACCTATTAACCCATAGCCCAGTGCTAGTTTATGTTTTTTCCTTGTTTTAGAGTATCGCAGAAAAGGAAAATCAAACGGAGTCTAATTGACCTGAAACTTCACGGAACTTATTTTTGGAACGGAAGCAATCCAGAAGACTTGGGGTGTACGTAAAGGAAGCAACGAGGAAGGCACGAGGCAGGGGGGCTCCCACCCCCCTGGGCGCGCCGTCCATCCTTGTGGGCCCATCGTGGCTCCCCTGATGTATTTCTTCCTCCTATATATACCAATATACCCAAAAATCATCGGAGAGCAGAATAGATCGAGATTTCCGCCGCCAGAAGCCTCCGTAGCCACTGAAAACCAATCTAGACCCGTTTCGGCACCCTGCCGGAGGGGGGAATCCCTCTCTAGTGGCCATCTTCATCATCCCAGCGCTCTTCATGATGAGGAGGGAGTAGTTCTCCCTCGGGGCTGAGGGTATGTACCAGTAGCTATGTGTTTGATCTCTCTCTCTCTCTTGTGTTCTTGAGGTGATACGATCCTGATGTATCGCGAGCTTGCTATTATAGTTGGATCTTATGATGTTTCTCCCCCTCTACTCTCTTGTAACGGATTGAGTTTTCCCTTTGAAGTTATCTTATCGGATTGAGTCTTCAAGGATTTGAGAACACTTGATGTATGTCTTGCATGTGTTTATCTGTGGTGACAATGGGATGTCACGTGATCCACTTGATGTATGTTTTGGTGATCAACTTGCGAGTTCCGTGACCTCGTGAACTTATGCATAGGGGTTGGCACATTTTCGTCTTGACTCTCCGGTAGAAACTTTGGGGCACTCTTTGAAGCTCTTTGTGTTGGTTGAATAGATGAATCTGAGATTGTTGATGCATATCGTATAATCATACCCACGGATACTTGAGGTGACATTGGAGTATCTAGGTGACATTAGGGTTTTGGTTGATTTGTGTCTTAAGGTGTTATTCTAGTACGAACTCTTGAATAGATTGATCAGAGAGAATAACTTTGAGGTGGTTTCGTACCCTACCATAATCTCTTCGTTTGTTCTACGCTATGAGTGACTTTGGAGTGACTCTTTGTTGCATGTTGAGGGATAGTTATATGATCCAATTATGTTATTATTGTTGAGAGAACTTGCACTAGTGAAAGTATGAGCCCTAGGCCTTGTTTCCTAGCATTGCAATACCGTTTACGCTCAATTTTATCATTAGTTACCTTGCTGTTTTTATATTTTCAGATTACAAATACTCATATCTATCATCCATATTGCACTTGTATCACCATCTCTTCGCCGAACTAGTGCACCTATACAATTTACCATTGTATTGGGTGTGTTGAGGACACAAGAGACTCTTTGTTATTTGGTTGAAGGGTTGTTTGAGAGAGACCATCTTCAACCTACGCCTCCCACGAATTGATAAACCTTAGGTCATCCACTTGAGGGAAATTTGCTACTGTCCTACAAACCTCTGCACTTGGAGGCCCAACAACGTCTACAAGAAGAAGCTTGCATAGTAGACATCAAGCTATTTTCTGGCTCCGTTGCCGGGGAGGTTAGCACTTGAAGGTATATCTTTAGATCTTGCAATTGAATCTTTTTGTTTCTTGTTTTACCACTAGTTTAGTTTATAAAAGAAAACTACAAAAAAATATGGAATTGAGTTTGCCTCATACGCTTCATCTTTTTAATATCTTTCGTGAGTATGATGGAAAGGAAAATCGTGCCAAAGTGTTAGAAGAAGAATGCATTAAAATGTTTGGCACTAAATTTTTGAATGATGAGCATGATTGCAATGTTGTTAGTATGAATTCCTTGAATATCCATGATGCTAATGATATGCAAAGCCACAAGCTTGGGGAAGGTATGTTTGATGAAGATGATATTTTTGTCCGCCAAGTTTTGATGAGAAAATTTATTATGATGAAAGCATGCCTCCTATGTATGATGATTATATTGACGAAAGTGGATTTGGAGAGGTCATGACTTTATTTAGTGATGGATCCACTATTTCGGAAGAGGTTCCAATTGATTATGTGAACAAAGTTGCTATCTATGATGATTATTCTGATGACTTGTATGCTATTAGTAATAATGATAACCATGAAACTTGTCATCATGATTTTAGTTTTCAATTGGATTATGCCTCACATGGTGGTTATTTTGTTGAGTTTGCTCCCACTACTATTCATGAGAAGAAATTTGCTTATGTGGAGAGTAATAAAATTCTATGCTTGTGGCTCATGAAAAGAATGATTGATGTGATAGCTATATTGTTGAATTAATTCATGATGCTACTGAAAATTATTATGAGGGAGGAACATATGCATGTAGCAATTGCAATAATATCAAGTTTCCTATCTATGTGCTTAAAGTTTTGAAGTTATTCTTGTTTTACCTTCCTATGATAGTTGATTATTGTTCCCACAAGTTGTTTGCTCACAAAATCCCTATGCATAGGAAGTGGGTTAGACTTAAATGTGCTAGTCATATTCTTCATGATGCTCTCTTTATGTTACAATTCTTATCTTTTATGTGAGCATCGTTGAAATCATCATGCCTAGCTAGGGGCGTTAAACGATAGCGCTTGTTGGGAGGCAACCCAATTTTATTTTAGCTCCTTGCTTTTTGCTCCTGTTTAGCAATAAATAATTTATATAGCCTCTTTTATTATTGAGTTTTTATGTTTTAGTTAGTGTTTGTGCCAAGTAGAACCGTTGGGAAGACTTGGGGAAAGTCTTGTTGATCTTGCTGTAAAAAACAGAAACTTTAGCGCTCATGAGATTAGCTGCCATTGTTTATTGGAGAGTGATATTTAGTTAATTCTTTTTGCAGATGATTAATAGATAAATTACTCACGTCCAGAAATTTATTTTAGAATTTTGGGGGTTCCAGAAGTATACGTTTGATCCAGATTACTACAGACGGTTCTGCTTTTGACAGATTCTATTTTCTATGTGTTGTTTGCTTATTTTGATGAATTTATGAGTAGTATCGGAGTTTATGAACCATAGAGAAGTTGGAATACAGTATATATTACACCAATATGAATTTATAATGAGGTCACAACAGTACCGAAGTGGTTTTTTATTTTCTTATACTAACGGAGCTTACGAGTTTTCTGTTAAGTTTTGTGTTGTGAAGTTTTCAAGTTTTGGGAAAAGATTCGATGGACTATGGAATAAGGAGTGGCAAGAGCCTAAGCTTGGGGATTCCCAAGACACCCCAAGGTAATATTCAAGGACAATCAAAATCCTAAGCTTGGGGATGCCCCGGAAGGCATCCCCTCTTTCGTGTTCGTTCATCGGTAACTTTACTTGGAGCTATATTTTTATTTACCACATGATATGTGTTTTGCTTGGAGCGTCATTTCATTTTATTTTGTTTTGCTTGATGTTTGAATAATATCCCAAGATCGTAAATTTATAAATGTTAGAGTCTTCACATAGTTGCATAATTATTCAACTACTCGTTGATCTTCACTTATATCTTTTGGAGTAGTTTGTCATTTGCTCTAGTACTTCACTTATATATTTTAGAGCACGGTGGTGGTTTTATTCTATAGAAATAATTGATCTCTCATGCTTCACTTATATTATTTTGAGAGTCCTTTAGAATAGCATGGTAATTTGCTTTTTATATAATATAAACTTTCATATAAAGTGCATTGAATACTATGAGAAGTTAGATGCTTGATAATTGTTTTGAGATATGAAGATGGTGATATTAGAGTCATGCTAGTTGAGTAGTTGTGAATTTGAGAAATACTTGTGTTGAAGTTTGTGATTCCCGTAGCATGCACGTATGGTGAACCGTTATGTGATGAAGTCAACAACAACAACAACAACAACAAAGCCTTTAGTCCCAAGCAAGTTGGGGTAGGCTAGAGGTGAAACCCATAAGATCTCGCAACCAACTCATGGCTCTGGCACATGGATAGCAAGCTTCCACACACCCCTGTCCATAGCTAGCTCTTTGTCGATACTCCAATCCTTCAGGTCTCTCTTAACGGACTCCTCCCATGTCAAAATCGGTCGACCCCGCCCTCTCTTGACATTCTCCGCACGCTTTAGCCGTCCGCTATGCACTGGAGCTTCTGGAGGCCTGCGCTGAATATGCCCAAACCATCTCAAACGATGTTGGACAAGCTTCTCCTCAATTGGTGCTACCCCAACTCTATCTCGTATATCATCATTCCGGACTCGATCCTTCCTCGTGTGGCCACACATCCATCTCAACATACGCATCTCCGCCACACCTAACTGTTGAACATGTCGCCTTTTAGTCGGCCAACACTCCGCGCCATACAATATTGCGGGTCGAACCGCCGTCCTGTAGAACTTGCCTTTTAGCTTTTGTGGCACTCTCTTGTCACAGAGAATGCCAGAAGCTTGGCGCCACTTCATCCATCCGGCTTTGATTCGATGGTTCACGTTATGTGACGAAGTCGGAGCATGATTTATTTATTGATTGTCTTCCTTATGAGTGGCGGTCGGGGACGAGCGGTGGTCTTTTCCTACCAATCTATCCCCCTAGGAGCATGCGCGTAGTACTTTGTTTCGATAACTAATAGATTTTTGCAATAAATATTTGATTTCTTTATGACTAATGTTGAGTCCATGGATTATACGCACTCTCACCCTTCCACCATTGCTAGCCTCTCTAATACCGCGCACCTTTCACCGGTATCATAAACCCACCATATACCTTCCTCAAAACAGTCACCATGCCTACCTATCATGGCATTTCCATAGCCATTCCGAGATATATTGCCATGCAACTTTCCACCGTTCCATTTATTATGACACACTTCATCATTGTCATATTGCCTTGCATGATCATGTAGTTGACATCGTATTTGTGGCAAAGCCACCATGCATAATTTATCATACATGTCACTCTTGATTCATTGCTCATCCCGGTACACCGCCGGAGGCATTCATATAGAGTCATATCTTGTTCTAGTATCAAGTTGTAATCATTGAGTAGTAAATAAATAGAAGTGTGATGATCATCATTAATAGAGCATTGTCCCAAAAAAAGGAGAAAGGCAAAAAAGGGGCCAAATAAAAAAGAAAGGCCAAATAAAAAAGAGAAAGGAAAAATAAAAAATAAAAAAATAAAAGGGACAATGCTACTATCCTTTTTTTCCACACTTGTGCTTCAAAGTAGCACCATGATCTTCATGATAGAGAGTCTCTTGTTTTCTCACTTTCATATACTAGTGGGAATTTTTCATTATAGAACTTGGCTTGTATATTCCAATGACGGGCTTCCTCAAAATGCCCCAGGTCTTCGTGAGCAAGCGAGTTGGATGCACACGCACTTAGTTTCTTTTGTTGAGCTTTCATATACTTATAGCTCTAGTGCATCCGTTGGATGGCAATCCCTACTCACTCACATTGATATCTATTAATGGGCATCTCCATAGCCCGTTGATACGCCTAGTTGATGTGAGACTATCTTCTCCTTTTTTGTCTTCTCCACAACCACCATTCTATTCCACATATAGTGTTATGTCCATGGCTCATGCTCATGTATTGCGTGAAGATTGAAGAAGTTTCAGAACACCAAAAGTATGAAACAATTGCTTGGCTTGTCATCAGGGTTGTGCATGATTTAAATACTTTGTGTGGTGAAGATGGAGCATAGCCATACTATATGATTTTGTAGGGATAACTTTCTTTGGCCATGTTATTTTGAGAAGACATGATTGCTTTGTTAGTATGCTTGAAGTATTATTATTTTTATGTCAATATTAAACTTTTGTCTTGAATCTTATGGATCTGAATATTCTTGCCACAATAAAATAATTACATGGATAAATATGTTAGGTAGCATTCCACATAAAAAATTCTATTTTTATCATTTACCTACTCGAGGACGAGCAAGAATTAAGCTTGGGGATGCTGATACGTCTCCAACGTATCTATAATTTTTGATTGTTCCATGCTATTATATTATCTGTTTTGGATGTTTATGGGCTTTATTATACACTTTTATATTATTTTTGGGACTAACCTATTAACCCAGAGCCCAGTGCCAGTTTCTGTTTTTTCCTTGTTTTAGAGTATCGCAGAAAAGGAAAATCAAACAGAGTCCAATTGACCTGAAACTTCACGGAACTTATTTTTGTAACGGAAGCAATCCAGAAGACTTGGGGTGTACGTAAGGGAAGCAACGAGGAAGGCACGACGCAGGGGGGCGCGCCCACCCCCCTGGGCGCACCCTCCACCCTCATGGTCCCCTCGTGGCTCCCCTGACGTATTTCTTCCTCCTATATATACCAATATACCCTAAAATCATCGGAGAGCAGAATAGATCGGGAGTTCCGCCGCCAGAAGCCTTCGTAGCCACCGAAAACCAATCTAGACTCGTTCCGGCACCCTGCCGGAGGGGGAAATCCCTCTTCGGTGGCCATCTTCATCATCCCGTCGCTCTTCATGACGAGGAGGGAGTAGTTCTCCCTCGGGGCTGAGGGTATGTACCAGTAGCTATGTGTTTGATCTCTCTCTCTCTCTCTCTTGTGTTCCTGAAGTGATACGATCTTGATGTATCACGAGCTTTGCTATTATAGTTGGTTCTTATGATGTTTCTCCCCCTCTACTCTCTTGTAATGGATTGAGTTTTCCCTTTGAAGTTATCTTATCGGATTGAGTCTTTAAGGATTTGAGAGCACTTGATGTATGTCTTGCATGTGCTTATTTGTGGTGACAATGGGATATCATGTGATCCACTTGATGTATGTTTTGGTGATCAACTTGCGAGTTCCGTGACCTTGTGAACTTATGCATAGGGGTTGGAACGTTTTCGTCTTGACTCTCCGGTAGAAACTTTGGGGCACTCTTTGAAGCTCTTTGTGTTGGTTGAATAGTTGAATCTGAGATTGTGTGATGCATATCGTATAATCATACCCACGGATGCTTGAGGTGACATTGGAGTATCTATGTGACATTAGGGTTTTGGTTGATTTGTGTCTTAAGGTGTTATTCTAATACGAACTCTTGAATAGATCGATCAGAAAGAATAACTTTGAGGTGGTTTCATACCCTACCATAATCTCTTCGTTTGTTCTCCGCTATTAGTGACTTTGGAGTGACTCTTTGTTGCATGTTGAGGGATAGTTATATGATCCAATTATGTTATTATTGTTGAGAGAACTTGCAGTAGTGAAAGTATGAGCCCTAGGCCTTGTTTCCTAGCATTGCAATGCCATTTACGCTCACTTTTATCATTAGTTACCTTGCTGTTTTATATTTTCAGATTACAAATACTCATATCTATCATCCATATTGCACTTGTATCACCATCTCTTCGTCGAACTAGTGCACCTATACAATTTACCATTGTATCGGGTGTGTTTGGGACACAAGAGACTCTTTGTTATTTGGTTGCAGGGTTGTTTGAGAGAGACCATCTTCAACCTACGCCTCCCACGGATTGATAAACCTTAGGTCATCCACTTGAGGAAAATTTGGTATTGTCCTACAAACCTCTACACTTGGAGGCCCAACAACGTCTACAAGAAGAAGGTTGCATAGTAGACATCACTGCAGCCTACTACTTCTTCATTAGGTGCTGCTGACTCTGGCAAACCACCAAACAACCTCCACCTCCATACCAGGTTGCTTAAATCATGTACTCCACCAGTAACAATCTTGTACGTTTCTGGACCAAAACATGCATCCGAAGCAAGGGTGCACATCCTAATGCACATGTCATTGTACCTCAAAGTATTTGTTTCTGGGACATCTGAAGAAAATACATTGCTTCTTGCAGGTCTAACGGTTGCTTCCTCAGACCATCTATACAACAAGTACTTCTCTGGTATTACTTGCACATTAGTGTATTTTCTTCAGACCACCAAACAACCTTCTTGAAGGCGTACGTTGTTGTTACGAGTCATGGTGCATACTAATGTGCAAGTAATACCAGAGAAGTACTTGTTGTATAGATGGTCTGAGGAAGCAACCGTTAGACCTGCAAGAAGCAATGTATTTTCTTCAGATGTCCCAGAAACAAATACTTTGAGGTACAATGACATGTGCATTAGGATGTGCACCCGTGCTTCGGATGCATGTTTTGGTCCAGAAACGTACAAGATTGTTACTGGTGGAGTACATGATTTAAGCAACCTGGTATGGAGGTGGAGGTTGTTTGGTGGTTTGCCAGAGTCAGCAGCACCTAATGAAGAAGTAGTAGGCTGCAGTGATGTCTACTATGCAACCTTCTTCTTGTAGACGTTGTTGGGCCTCCAAGTGTAGAGGTTTGTAGGACAATACCAAATTTTCCTCAAGTGGATGACCTAAGGTTTATCAATCCGTGGGAGGCGTAGGTTGAAGATGGTCTCTCTCAAACAACCCTGCAACCAAATAACAAAGAGTCTCTTGTGTCCCCAACACACCCGATACAATGGTAAATTGTATAGGTGCACTAGTTCGACGAAGAGATGGTGATACAAGTGCAATATGGATGATAGATATGAGTATTTGTAATCTGAAAATATAAAACAGCAAGGTAACTAATGATAAAAGTGAGCGTAAATGGCATTGCAATGCTAGGAAACAAGGCCTAGGGCTCATACTTTCACTACTGCAAGTTCTCTCAACAATAATAACATAATTGGATCATATAACTATCCCTCAACATGCAACAAAGAGTCACTCCAAAGTCACTAATAGCGGAGAACAAACGAAGAGATTATGGTAGGGTATGAAACCACCTCAAAGTTATTCTTTCTGATCGATCTATTCAAGAGTTCGTATTAGAATAACACCTTAAGACACAAATCAACCAAACAACCTCCACCTCCATACCAGGTTGCTTAAATCATGTACTCCACCAGTAACAATCTTGTACGTTTCTGGACCAAAACATGCATCCGAAGCAAGGGTGCACATCCTAATGCGCATGTCATTGTACCTCAAAGTATTTGTTTCTGGGACATCTGAAGAAAATACATTGCTTCTTGCAGGTCTAACGGTTGCTTCCTCAGACCATCTATACAACAAGTACTTCTCTGGTATTACTTGCACATTAGTATGCACCATGACCTTCAGAATGTGATGACACAAGATCCCATTCATGTGGAATCGGTTGCATGAGCAGTCATACGAGTTGTCAACTGGGTCGACAACAACCACATGGATTTTAGTAGAACTTGGATCGCATCGTCGAACCTCAAACTTAAATTGATTACCTTCAATCGGATTAATCAAAGCTGTTGTTTCCTCCATCATATCTCTAAACTTTCCGAAGGCAGACCTGGTGTAAAACTTTGACGCTTGCTCCTCTATCTTGTACCTAGCGAAATAAACATTACAAACTTAGAACTAATTACAGAAGCATGACCACAACAATACATAATCAATATCACAGTACTGATGATGCTTCCAGAATCAGTTATGGAAATTGAATAAAATATCCTTCCTTACCTCGACCACAACGTTGGAACCGTCGCCTCGCCGAGGAACCCAACATTGTCCTCCCGGTCTAGCCTAGTTTCCTGAATGTACTCGTACTACTTCACGAATTGCCACACCGAGTCGTGAGGGTGCACAAGCTTCTTGAAGAATGAGTTCAAACCTTCTGATCTGCCGGTCTTCCAGTGAAGGGAAAGAAATTCTTTTTAAAGTACATCGGTGCCCAAGTTTTTCTGCATTCCCACATGTTAATCAGATGTGTGTGCTCAACAAGCTCATGCTTCAACACCATCTGCTTCCATGCTTCCTCAAATTCTTCTACGGTGTCCATCCCATTCACACAATAATAGAATTCTGTCTCAAAATCCTCTCTTGTCCTAAACAACATACCAAGTTTTTCCTTTGCGATCTTCAGCACATGCCACTTGCAACATCTGTGTATTATACCTGGAAACACCATACCAATAGTTGTCGCCATCGCTTGATCTTGATCAGTCATTATGCACCCAGGAGGATCATGACCCATTGCATCCATCCACCTCTCAAACACCCACTTGAATGTCTCTATTTTTTCATCCGGGAGCAACGCACATCCTAACATCATCATCTGCATGTGATTGTTGATCCCCACGATGGGTGCAAATGGCATATCGTACCTGTTCGTACAGAACGTAGTGTCAAAGAAGACGCGGTCTTTGAATTTCTTGTATGCCTCCCGGGTCCGTCCATCCACCCAGAATAGTGCCCTCACTGCTTTGTTCTCATCTTCCAGCTTCGCATAATAGAACAGGGGACTCTCTGCATGAAGCTTCTCAAAATACTCCATCGTTTTCGCCGTATCATTTAAAGACACCTCATTTCTCATCTTAGTTCGAATGTTTGCAACATCTCTGTCAGTGTACGGTAGGTTGCCTAGTTTCCCATGCAAGTCTCCAAGTGTAGCCATGATCAATGCGGTTGGTATGTTCCGATTATGCAGTGTCTTGAGAAACATGTAGTCCTCATATGGCACCTTCCTATGAGATCTATAGAACCTCGTCCATTCTTCCCTACTCATCATTGGGTGTGTATGTTGCTCCTCAAAAACCGAGACTTCCCATTTTCCATTCCTCAACAACATGGCCATCCGTGCTCTAGATTCATGCCTATTAACCTTGTTCCTGGACCATTGTTGAGCAACCTTCTTATTACCAAAATCTGGTTCTATGTTTGATGCACTGCCTTCTTCTTCTGTTGCGTCACACCATTCAGGATCACAACCTCCTTGTTTTCCTCCAACCTGCCCTTTCCCCCCTCTTGCATGAACACAGTCAAATTATGTCCTGATGATGTGGTCACACCCCTTCTTCTGTGTCCTCTTTGTGTAACAAATCCTAGGGCCAAATCCAAGCTTCTTTGCATATTTATTATAAACCTTCTGTGCTTCCTCGATGGTGTCGAACACCTGTCCTACATATGGCGCAGCTGGTCGAGGAGTAGTTGCGTCATCAACAAATGGCATATACGTGTCCCCTTCGATGTCATCCATGATTTCATCCTGCATAGAAAAATACAATTTAGCATCGACATTTGCATCCACGAACATGCTCCTACATTCTGTTACGCCTTGTTATCTCCAGCTGATTTCTACAATTTGGTTTAATGATTCAATCCCAACCATTGCACCCTATAAATATTGGGGAATATAGGAAATATAAACTACATACTCCAATGAATTACGCAGGCAATTTCAGCGGATGATGCACGAAAAATAACATTGCGCCAACCCTCATGCTACTCACTAGCACATATGTGAAACTTGACAGTCACATATAAGCATCCAACAGTCATTCATTTTGCATCATGGAGCAACACATCATGCTTCTATCTACGTATCATCATATTATGCATAAATCTATATCAATAATCCCAGAATATTTGTTCTGAACAAGAGAAACTTGCATCCCGCAACCACCTCCCATCACAACTACCATAGAACTCGTCAAAAATCAACAAAAAAATTGCCGAAACTTTTATGGAAATTGTTCATTTTACCTCTTCATCTCCATTGTTCACAATCGGTGGATTCTGGTAAGGCAGATTAGTACCAGCTGCAGAACCCCCAACTGCTTCTGAATTCATGCCCGAAGACGAAGCACAACGCCAGTTTGCATCAGAGATCCCACGATACTCAATTTCGCGGCTGAGATGCACCATTTTTGCAACTATGGGAGGGAAGCATTCGCGCCAGGAAATAGACTATGCAAGACAGAATCCAGCGAGAACAAAGCCAGAGGGATGAAGGCGTACGTCGAGGGTGTGTGTTTAGGGTGGAGTAATTACCTGCATGGAAGCACTTAATTAACGCTCATTAAACCACCTATGCGAGGGCCCCGCGACCAAATCGGATGGACCTGGTTATCTTCATCATACGGTCCTACAGTGGTCTGATGGATGCATCCCTGCTGTAGTCTGATGCCTAGTGGTCACCTCTAGTGTATTAAGTTCATGGAGAAACGGAGTAATGCAATAAGAACAATGACATGATGTAGACAAGATCTATTTATGTAGAAATAAACCCCATGTTGTTATCCTTAATGGCAACGATACCTACGTGTCGGTTCCCTTTCTGTCATTGGGATCAAGCCCCATAAGATCGAACCCATCACAAAGCACATCATCCCATTGCAAGATAAATAGATCAAGTTGGCCAAACGAAACCCAAATATTAGAGAAGAAATACGAGGCTATAAGCAATCATGCATATAAGAGATCAAAGAAGACTCAAATAACTTTCATGGATAAAAACATAGATCTGATCATAAACTCAAAGTTCATCGGATCCCAACAAACACACCGCAAAAGAGTTACATCATATGGATCTTCAAGAGACCATTGTGTTGAGAATCAAATGAGAGAGAGAGAGAGAGAGGACGCCATCTAGCTGCTAACTACGGACCCAAAGGTCTACAAAGACCTACTAACACATCATTAGAGAGGCACCAATGGACACGATGAACCCCTCCGTGATGGTGTCTGCTACCTCTTGAGCACTGCGTTGGTTTTCCCTTGAAGAGGAAAGGGTGATGCAGTAGAGCAGCGTAAGTAACCAAGGTATCAATCCAGTAGGAGGCCACGCACGAGTCCCTCGCACGTACACAAACATATAAACTCCTCGCAACCAACGCAATAAAGGGGTTGTCAATCCCTTCACGGTCACCTACGAGAGTGAGATCTGATAGATATGATAAGATAATATTTTTAGTATTTTTATGATAAAGAGAAATAAAGATGCAAGTAAAATAAATGGCAAAGGAAATAACTAAGTATTGGGAGATTAATATGATGGAAAATAGACCCGGGGGCCATAGGTTTCACTAGAGGCTTCTCTCGAGAGCATAAGTATTACGGTGGGTGAACAAATTACTGTTGAGCAATTGACAGAATTGAGCATAGTTATGAGAATATCTAGGTATGATCATGTATATAGGCATCACGTCCGAGACAAGTAGACCGACTCCTGCCTGCATCTACTACTATTACTCCACACATCGACCGCTATCCAGCATGCATCTAGAGTATTAAGTTCAAGAGAACAATGTAACGCTTTAAGCAAGATGACATGATGTAGAGGGATAAACTCATTCAATATGATCTTGTTATCCTCGATGGCAACAATACAATACGTGCCTTGCTGCCCCTACTGTCACTGGGAAAGGACACCGCAAGATTGAACCCAAAGCTAAGCACTTCTCCCATTGCAAGAAAGATCAATCTAGTAGGCCAAACCAAACTGATAATTCGAAGAGACTTGCAAAGGTAACCAATCATACATAAAAGAATTCAGAGAAGATTCAAATATTGTTCATAGATAAACTTGATCATAAACCCACAATTCATTGATCTCAACAAACACACCGCAAAAGAAGATTACATCGAATAGATCTCCACAAGAGAGGGGGGACTTTGTATTGAGATCCAAAAAGAGAGAAGAAGCCATCTAGCTAATAACTATGGACCCGTAGGTCTGAAGTAAACTACTCACACTTCATCGGAGAGGCTATGGTGTTGATGTAGAAGCCCTCCGTGATCGATACCCCCTCCGGCGGAGCTCCGGAAAAGGCCCCAAGATGGGATTTCGTGGATACAGAAAGTTACGGCGGTGGAATTAGGGTTTTGGCTCCGTATCTGGTAGTTTGGGGGTACGTAGGTATATATAGGAGGAAGGAGTACGTCGGTGGAGCAACGTGAGCCCCATGAGGGTGGAGGGGGCGCCGGGGGGTAGGGGCGCCCCCTACCTCGTGCCTTTCTCGTTGATTGCTTGACGTAGGGTCCAAGTCCTCTAGAACATGTTCATTCCGAAAATCACGTTCCCGAAAGTTTCATTCCGTTTGGACTCCGTTTGATATTCTTTTTCTGCGAAACCCTAAAATAGGCACAAAAAACAACAATTCTGGGCTGGGCCTCCGGTTAATAGGTTAGTCCCAAAAATAATATAAAAGTGTATAATAAAGCCCAATAATGTCCAAAACAAGATATAATATAGCATGGAACAATAAAAAATTATAGATAAGTTGGAGACGTATCAGTGTCTAGATTAAATCTGGTGGTTCTGGAACTTGTGGCAGCTGGAATTGATTTTCGTCGACTCCCCTAGGTTTCTGGAATATTGAGGTATTTATAGAGCAAAGAGGCGGTTCGGGGGGCACCCGAGGTGGGCACAACCCACCAAGGCGGGCCTGGGCCTCCAGACGCGCCCTGGTGGGTTGTGCTCCCCTCGGAGAACCCCACAGGCGCTTCTTCGGCCCATTGGGTGTTTTCTGGTCCAAAAATCCACAAAAAGTTTCGCTGCATTTGGACTCCATTTGATATTGATTACCTGCGATGTAAAAAACATGCAAAAAACAACAACTGACACTTGGCACTATGTCAATAGGTTAGTACCAAAAAATGATATAAAATGATTATAAAACATTCAAGAATGATAATATAACAGCATGGAATAATAAAAAACTATAGATATGTTGGAGATGTATCAACCTGTAGCACTAATGACGGAGAACCCAGCAGCGGTAGGCGCACCCCGCGCATGACCATGGCTGGCCCGTGTGCACGCGCCAAAGAAGAGGGCGCCCACACACGACCACGCACGGCTAGCGCGCCACGCGCCCGCATAATGCCTCAACCGCAGCCCCAGACCAGATCCGTTGAGCACGCGCTAGTAGCCAGGGAGAGGACACCGCCGTGGACAGGATAGCCAGCCGAAGAGGGGTGGTGTCACCATGAACAGAGACCACCGCGGGACCACGCCGCGCCGACTGGACGCCAGGCCTTGCATGAAGACGCCGCGGGAGGCAAGAACGCCCTGCCGCCGCCCTCCTTGGGCACACAAGGACTTCACCCAATAATAATAATAAGATACATGTACTTAACCATAGGTAACTTACCAAATAAATACAATGTGAAGAAGTGCAGGGGAGGGCAAATGCCCCCGTCCACCCATACCAATTTTGAAGATATGTTTCACAAACCATATTTTCTATAGTTTATTTAAGGTTTTTTTAGTCTAAACACACTCCACTTTATTGACTATAAAAGTTCATAGAAATATAATGTAGATCCGGAGGATTAAGGAGCCACATTTGGCGTCCTAAAGAAAGACCTATAGCATGTTTAGCAGCCTATGTGCCTCAATATTAGTTTATCTTCCTTCGAAGATGAAGGAACAACGAGAGAACTGCTGAGATGTAAGATTGATCTCTTTAATAATGTTAGAGTGTAGCGCACCCATATTTTCATGGATATCTTTGATCACACCTTGACAGTCTGAAACTATCTGTATGTTTGCAAGTGATAAGTCAAGAGCAAGTGAGAGCGCTTCTTGACAAGCTAAAGACTCCAATGATTTTGGGCCAGCCACACCTTGACATTTTATCGCCGAAGGGCCTAGATACTTCCCAGTGGAATCCCTTCCATTGCATCGCGTGACACGTCAATTTTTTGCAGTTCCTGCAGGCGGTGGGATCCATCTATGATGTTGTCTCAGAGGTATTTGAACAGTTTCATGTTGCTTCAAGGGTTTGCAAATCAGAAGCTCCCTTAGATAATTATTGACAAATTGATTAGTAGCTTATGGCCCCTGAAATACATGCTCATGGATAGCCTTTCTCCAAGCATGCCAAATCGGCCATAGTGTTACAAGTATCTTGATGAAATCCTCATATGGTATAGAGTCCATCAATGAGAAAATAAAGTGTTTTGCATCTTCATCCTCGAATGCCCAAACACAACGTGCCATGTTACACTCCATCAAAGAATGCCGCCATGAATCTTCAGAGCCACAAAGTCCACAGTCTGATTGTACTGCCATCTTTCGGTGTTTGAGCAAGTCTGAAGTTGGCAAGGACTGTTGCACTAGCCTCCACATAAATTTTTATTATTTTTGATGGAACGTCAATCTTCCACGTTTTTGTCCATGCTTTTATTTCTCTTTCAGAATTTGAGTTGTCAGCACGACCTTCCAACCATGCGTCTCAACGGATTTTAGTTGGTACCAGCATGCGGTATGCTGGGCGTACAGAAAAAGCGCCATTTTGCTCATGTGCCCATGACAGAAATCATCAAGCTGTCTTGTGCAAAGGAGTCAATTGCACAAAACTACCACATTTGCGGCTAGGTTTGCAGAAAACCACCAAGTCGCTAATCCGTTGCAAAAATCACTGCTTTTTCACTAAACCTTTTGCAAAAAGCACTGATCATCCACTTTGGCTCGTCTAAGCGTATTTATGACAGATGGGGCCAGATCGTCAGAGCTGACTTGGCAAAATTTTGACACACACACCCCTGAAATCTGAAAAGAAACGCAATCAACTCCTCCCGATGTTGGCCTCGTCCTTCCGCTCAGATCTGTCGTTGTTGAGCTGGGTTGTGACGGGATCCGTCGAGGGGAGGTGCTGCAGCCACGGCTCCTCCTTTGGCGAGGATGACACCATGGTGGCCCAGCTCCGGCCGCTGTCGATTCATGGACCTCTTCCTCTGGCACCGTCCACTCGTCGCCTCTACTCGCAGGGAGGGTGTCCCCTAGGGTGGGCGGCGTGTCGCCCAGCGCGCGCACGGACGAGAAGGTCTCGTCGCCAGCCGGCGAGGCCCTGGCGCGGTGGCAGGCGGCAGTGTTGGAGAAGGGAGAGAGACAGTGGAATTGGAGAGGGAGAGGGGGCGGCGGTGGTGCCCGGTGCACCGGCGAACTGGCGACAGCGAGCTGCGGGGAAGCCCGGGCGGAGCGGCCCGAGGCTAGATGGCGCGTGCGCACAGGGCGGCGGGGCTCTCCTGCGGGCCTAGAAGAGGCACCGGAGATGGGCGGAGCTGCCGGCGCAGGGACCGAAGCGCATGGAGGTTGGGTCCCATCCACGGCGCCGAGCGGCCACAACATCCCGACGGATGACAGGAAAAGTGCGCCGTCGTGGCTTCAAGGACGAGCTCCCGGCGGCCTCCTCCGGCTCCCCGTGCATTCCATCCAGAGAGACGACGGGATTTGATTGCGTTTTTCTTTTTTGATCGAGGGGTCTATATGTAAAGAGATTGGAGAAGAATCTTTTTTTGCCAAGTCAGCTCTGACGATCTGGTCCCATATGTCATAAACACGCTTACACGAGTCAAAGTGGTGTTGGGGAACGTAGCAGAAATTCAAAATTTTCTACGCATCACCAAGATCAATCTATGGAGTAATCTAGCAACGAGGGAAGGAGAGTGCATCTACATACCCTTGTAGATCGCTAAGCGGAAGCGTTCAAGTGAACGGGGTTGATGGAGTCATACTCATCGTGATCCAAATCACCGATGATCCTAGTGCCGAAAGGACAGCACCTCCATGTTCAACACACGTACATCCCGGTGACGTCTCCTACGCCTTGATCCAGCAAGGGGAGAAGGAGAGGTTGGGGAAGACTCCATCCAACAGCAGCACGACGACGTGGTGGTGGTGGAGGAGCGTGGTACTCCGGCAGGGCTTCGCCAAGCACCGCAAGAGACGAGGAGGGAGAGGGGTAGGGCTGCGCCAAGAAGGAGATTGAATCGTGTCTCTGGCAGCCCAAAACCTCAAGTATATATAGGGGGAGGGGAGGGGCTGCACCCCCACCTAGGTTTCCACCCCTAGGGGTGGCGGCCAGCCCTAGATCCCATCTAGGGGGGGCGGCCAAGGGGTAGAGAGGGGGCGCACCACTAGGTGGGCCTTAGGCCCATCTGAGCCTAGGGTTTGCCCCCTTCCACTCTCCCTTGCGCCTTGGACCTTGGTGGGGGGTGTACCAGCCCACCTGGGGCTGGTCCCCTCCCACACTTGGCCCATGCAGCCCTCCGGGGCTGGTGGCCCCACTTGGTGGACCACCGGGACCCTCCCGGTGGTCCCGGTACATTACCGATAAAACCCGAAACTTTTCCGGCGACCAAAACAGGACTTCCCATATATAAATCTTTACCTCCGGACCATTCTGGAACTCCCCATCACGTCCGGGATCTCATCCGGGACTCCGAACAACATTCGGTAACCACTTATATCTATTCCCGATAACCCTAGCGTCATCGAACCTTAAGTGTGTAGACCCTACGGGTTCGAGAACCATGCAGACATGACCGAGATAACTCTCCGGTCAATAACCAACAGCGGGATCTGGATACCCATGTTGGCTCCCACATGTTCCATGATGATCTCATCGGATGAACCACGATGTCAAGGACTTAATCAATCCCGTATACAATTCCCTTTGTCTAGCGGTACGATACTTGCCCGAGATTCAATCGTCGGTATCCCAATACCTTGTTCAATCTCTTTACTGGCAAGTCTCTTTACTCGTTCCGTAACACATCATCACATGATCAACTCCTTGGTCACATTGTGCCAATATGATGATGTCCTACCGAGTGGGCCCAGAGATACCTCTCCGTTTACACGGAGTGACAAATCCCAGTCTCGATTCGTGCCAACCCAACAGACACTTTCGGAGATACCTGTAGTGTACCTTTATAGCCACCCAGTTACGTTGTGATGTTTGGCACACCCAAAGCACTCCTACGGTATCCAGGAGTTGCACAATCTCATGGTCTAAGGAAATGATACTTGACATTAGAAAAGCTTTAGCATACGAACTACATGATCTGATGCTAGGCTTAGGATTGGGTCTTGTCCATCACATCATTCTCCTAATGATGTGATCCCGTTATCAACGACATCCAATGTCCATGGTCAGGAAACCGTAACCATCTATTGATCAACGAGCCAGTCAACTAGAGGCTTACTAGGGACATGGTGTTGTCTATGTATCCACACATGTATCTGAGTTTCCTATCAATACAATTCTAGCATGGATAATAAATGATTATCATGAACAAGGAAATATAATAATAACCAATTTATTATTGCCTCTAGGGCATATTTCCAACAGTCTCCCACTTGCACTAGAGTCAATAATCCAGTTCACATCGATATGTGATTAACACTCAAGGTCACATCCCCATGTGACTAACACCCAAAGAGTTTTGGGTTTGATCATGTTATGCTTGTGAGAGAGGTTTCAGTCAACGGGTCTACAACATTCAGATCCGTATGTACTTCGCAAATTTCTATGTCATCTTGTAGATGCAACTACTACGCTACATTTGGAGTCATTTCAAATAACTGTTCTACTTGGAGCTATTCTAAATTGTTGCTCCATTATACGTATCCGGTATCTCTACTCAGAGCTATCCGGATAGGCGTTAAGCTTGCATCGACGTAACTCTTTACGTCGAACTCTTTATCACCTCCATAACCGAGAAACATATCCTTATTCCTCTAAGGATAATTTAGACCGCTATCTGGTGATCTACTCCTAGATCACCTTTGTACCCTCTTGCCAGACATGTGGCAAGGCACACATCAGGTGCGGTACTCAGCATGGCATACCGTATAGAGCCTATGACAAAAGCATAGGGGACGACCTTCGTCCTTCCTCTTTCTTCTACCGTGATCGAGCTTTAAGTCTTAACTTCATACCTTACAACTCAGGCAAGAACTCCTTCTTTGACTGATCCATCTTGAACACCTTCAAGATCATGTCAAGGTATGTGCTCATTTGAAAGTACCATTAAGCGTTTTGATCTATCCTTATAGATCTTGATGCTCAATGTTCAAGTAGCCTAATCCAGGCTTTCCATTGAAAAACACTTTCCAAATAACCCTATATGCTTTCCAGAAATTCTACGTCATTTCTGATCAACAATATGTCAACAACATATATTGATCAGAAATTCTATAGTGCTCCCACTCACTTCTTTGGAAATACAAGTTTCTCATAAACTTTGTATACACCCAAAATCTTTGATCATCTCATCAAAGCATACATTCCAACTCCGAGATGCTTACTCCAGTCCTTAGAAGGATTGCTGGAGCTTTGCACACTTATTAGCATCTTTCAGGATTGACAAAACCTTCCGGTTGTATCACATACAACCTTTCCTCAAGAAAATCATCGAGGAAACAATGTTTTGACATCCTATCTGCAAGATTTCATAAATAATGCAGCAATCGCTAATATAATTCCAACAGACTCTTAGCATCGCTACGAGTGAGAAAGTCTCATCGTAGTCAACTCCTTGAACTTGTCGGAAAACATCTCAACGACAAGTCGAGCTTTCTTAATGGTGATACTTACCATCATTGTTCGTCTTCCTTTTAAAATCCATACGTACCTAACAGCCTTGCGACCATCAAGTAGTTCTTCCAAAGTCTACACTTTGTTTTTAAATATGGATCCTCTCTCGGATTATGTGGCCTCGAGCCATTTTGGAATCCAGGCCCACCATCGCTTCTCCATAGCTCGTAGGTTCATTGTTTTCTAGCAACATGACTTCCAAGACAGGATTACGTACCATTCTGAAGTAGTACGCATCCTTGTCATCCCACAAGGTTTGGTAGTGACTTGATCTGAAGTTTCATGATCACTATCATAAGCTTCCACTTCAATTGGTGTAGGTGCCACAGGAGCAACTCCCTGTGCCCTGCCACACACTAGTTGAAGAGATGGTTCAATAACCTCATCAAGTCTCCACCATCCTCCCACTCAATTCTTTCGAGAGAAACTTTTTCCTCGAGAAAGGACCCAATTCTAGAAACAATCCCTTATCGCTTTCGGATCTGAGACAGGAGGTATACCCAACTGTTTTGGGTGTCCTATGAAGATGCATTTATCCGCTTTGGGTTCGAGCTTATCAGCCTGAAACTTTTTCACATAAGCGTCGCAGCCCCAAACTTTTAAGAAATGACAGCTTAGGTTTCTCTAAACCATATTTCATACGGTGTCATCTCATCGGAATTACGTGGTGCCCTATTTAAAGTGAATGTGGTTGTCTCTAATGCCTAACCCATAAACTATCGTGGTAATTCGATAAGAGACATCATGGTGTGCATCATATCCAATAGGGTGCAGTTATGATGTTCGGACACACCATCACACTATAGTGTTCCAGGCTGTATTAGTTGTGAAACAATTTCCACAATGTCTTAATTCTGTGCCAAACTCGTAATTCAGATATTCATCTCTATGATCATATCATAGATATTTTATCCTCTTGTCACGACGATCTTTGAACTTCACCCTGAACCTTTCAATAATTCAGACTCGTGATTCATCAAGTAAATATACTCAACATCTACTCAAATCATCTGTGAAGTAAGAACATAACGATATCCACTACACGCCTCAGCACTCATTGGATTGCACACATCAAAATGTATTACTTCCAACAAGTTGCTTTCTAGTTCCATTTTACTAAAAACGAGGCTTTCAGTCATCTTGCCCGTGTGGTATGATTTGCATGTGTCAAGTATTCAAAATCAAGTGAGTCCAAACGGTCCATTTGCATGGAGTTTCTTCATGCATATACACCAATAGACATGGTTCGCATGTCTCAAACTTTTCAAAAATGAGTGAGCCCAAAGATCCATCAACATGGAGCTTCTTCATGTGTTTTATACCGATATGACTTACGTGGCAGTGCCACAAGTAGGTGGTACTATCATTACTATCTTATATCTTTTGGCATGAACATGTGTATCACTACGATCGAGATTCATTCATTTTAGGTGCAAGACCATTGAAGGTATTATTCAAATAAATAGAGTAACCATTATTCTCCTTAAATGAATAACCGTATTGCGATAGACATAATCCAATCATGTCTATGCTCAACGCAAACACCAATCTCGATGGTAGAGGGAGCGTGCGATGCTTGATCACATCAAGCTTGGGAAAAACTTCCAACACATATCGCCAGCTCACCTTTAGCTAGTCTCCGTTTACTCCGCAGCCTTTTATTTCGAGTTTACTAACACTTAGCAACCGAACCGGTATCTAATACCATGGTGCTACTAGGAGTACTAGTAAAGTACACATTAACACAATGTATATCCAATATACTTCTATCGACCTTGCCAGCCTTCTAATCTACCAAGTATCTAGGGTAATTCTGCTCCAGTGGTTGTTCCCCTTATTACAGAAGCACTTAGTCTCGGGTTTGGGTTCAACTTTGGGTTTCTTCACTAGAGCAGCAGCTGAATTGCCGTTTCATGAAGTATCCCTTCTTGCCCTTGCCCTTCTTGAAACTAGTGGTTTCACCAACCATCAACAATTGATGCTCCTTCTTGATTTCTACTTTTGTGGTGTCAAACATCGCGAATATCTCAAGGATCATCATATATGTCCCCGATATATTATAGTTCATCACGAAGCTCTAGCAGCTTGGTGGTAATGACTTCGGAGAAACATCACTATCTCATCTGGAAGATCAACTCCCACTCGATTCAAATGATTGTTGTACTCAGACAATCTGAGCACAAGCTCAACAATTGAGCTTTTCTCCCTTAGTTTGCAGGCTAAGAAAATCGTCGGAGGTCTTATACCTCTTGACGTGGGCACGAGCCTGAAATCCCAATTTCAGCCCTCAAAACATCTCATATGTTTCGCGACGTTTCAAAACGTCTTCGGTACCTCAACTCTAAACCGTTTAACTGAACTATCACGTAGTTATCAAAATGTGTATGTCAGATGTTCGCAACATCCACAGACGACATTCGAGGTTCAGCACACTGAGCGGTGCATTAAGGACATAAGCCTTCTATGAAGCAATGAGGACAATCCTCAGTTTACGGACCTAGTCCGCATAATTGCTACTATCATCTTTCAACTAAATTTTCTCTAGGAACATATCTAAACAGTAGAACTGAAGCGCGAGCTACGACATAATTTGCGAAGACCTTTTGACTATGTTCAGGATAATTAAGTTCATCTTATGAACTCCCACTCAGATAGACATCCCTCTAGTCATCTAAGTGATTACATGATCCGAGTCAACTAGGCCGTGTCCGATCATCACGTGAGACGGACTAGTCATCATCGGTGAACATCTTCATGTTGATCGTATCTACCATACGACTCATGCTCGACCTTTCGGTCTCTTGTGTTCCGAGGCCATGTGTGTACATGCTAGGCTCGTCAAGTCAACCTAAGTGTTTCGCATGTGTAAATCTGTCTTACACCCGTTGTATGTGAATGTTAGAATGTATCACACTCGATCATCACGTGGTGCTTCGAAACGACGAACTTTCGCAACGGTGCATAGTTAGGGGGGACACTTTCTTGAAATTTTAATGAGGGATCATCTTATTTAAGCTACCGTCGTTCTAAGCAAATAAGATGCAAAAACATGATAAACATCACATGCAATCAAATAGTGACATGATATGGCCATCACTACTTTGCTCCTTTTGATCTCCATCTTCGGGGCTCCATGATCATCATCGTCACCGGCATGACACCATGATCTCCATCATCATGATCTCCATCATCGTGTCTTCATGAAGTTGTCTCACCAACCATTACTTCTACTACTACAGCTAACGGTTAGCAATAAAAGTAATTACATGACGTTTCTCAATGACACGCAGGTCATACAAACAATAAAGACAACTCCTATGGCTCCTGCCGGTTGCCATACTCATCGACATGCAAGTCGTGATTCCTATTACAAGAACATGATCTCATACATCACATATATATCATTCATCACATCTTTTGGCCATATCACATCACAAAACACTTGCTGCAAAAACAACTTAGACGTCCTCTAATTGTTGTTGCAAGTTTTTTACGTGGCTGCTATAGGTTTCTAGCAAGAACGTTTCTTACCTATGCCAAAACCACAACGTGAATTGCCAACTTCTATTTACCCTTCATAAGGACCCTGTTCATCAAATCCGATCCGACTAAAGTGAAAGAGACAGACACCCGCCAGCCACCTTATGCAACTAGTGCATGTCAGTCGGTGGAACCGGCACGTAAGCGTACGTGTAAGGTCGGTCCGGGCCGCTTCATCCCACGATGCCGCCGAATCAAGATAAGACTAGTAACGGCAAGATAATTGACAATATCGACGCCCACAACTACTTTGTGTTCTACTCGTGCATAGTAACTACGCATAGACCTAGCTCTGATACCACTGTTGGGGAACGTAGCAGAAATTCAAAATTTTCTACGCATCACCAAGATCAATCTATGGAGTAATCTAGCAACGAGGGAAGGAGAGTGCATCTACGTACCCTTGTAGATTGCTAAGCGGAAGCATTCAAGTGAACGGGGTTGATGGAGTCGTACTCGTCGTGATCCAAATCACCGATGATCCTAGTGCCGAACGGACGGCACCTCTGTGTTCAACACACGTACAACCCGGTGACGTCTCCTACGCCTTGATCCAGCAAGGGGAGAAGGAGAGGTTGGGGAAGACTCCATCCAGCAGCAGCACGACGGCGTGGTGGTGGTGGAGGAGCGTGGTACTCCAGCAGGGCTTCGCCAAGCACCGCGAGAGACGAGGAGGGAGAGGGGTAGGGCTGCGCCAAGAAGGAGATTGAATCGTGTGTCTCTGGCAGCCCAAAACCTCAAGTATATATAGGGGGAGGGGAGGGGTTGTGCCCCCGCCTAGGTTTCCACCCCTAGGGGTGGCGGCCAGCCCTAGATCCCATCTAGGGGGGCGGCCAAGGGGGGAGAGAGGGGGGCGCACCACTAGGTGGGCCTTAGGCCCATCTGAGCCTAGGGTTTGCCCCCTTCCACTCTCCCTTGCGCCTTGGGCCTTGGTGGGGGGCGCACCAGCCCACCTGGGGCTGGTCCCCTCCCACACTTGGCCCATGCAGCCCTCCGGGGCTGGTGGCCCCACTTGGTGGACCACCGGGACCCTCCCGGTGGTCCCGGTACATTACCGATAAAACCCGAAACTTTTTCGGCGACCAAAACAGGACTTCCCATATATAAATATTTACCTCTGGACCATTCCGGAACTCCTCGTGACGTCCGGGATCTCATCCGGGACTCCGAACAACATTCGGTAACCACGTATATCTATTCCCTATAACCCTAGCGTCATCGAACCTTAAGTGTGTAGACCCTACGGGTTCGGGAACCATGCAGACATGACCGAGATAACTCTCCGGTCAATAACCAACAGCGGGATCTGGATACCCATGTTGGCTCCCACATGTTCCACGATGATCTCATCGGATGAACCACGATGTCAAGGACTTAATCAATCCCGTATACAATTCCCTTTGTCTAGCGGTACGATACTTGCCCGAGATTCGATCGTCGGTATCCCAATACCTTGTTCAATCTCGTTACTGGCAAGTCTCTTTACTCGTTCCGTAACACATCATCCCGTGATCAACTCCTTGGTCACATTGTGCACATATGATGATGTCCTACCGAGTGGGCCCAGAGATACCTCTCCGTTTACACGGAGTGACAAATCCCAGTCTCGATTCGTGCCAACCCAACAGACACTTTCGGAGATACCTGTAGTGTACCTTTATAGCCACCCAGTTACGTTGTGACGTTTGGCACACCCAAAGCACTCCTACGGTATCCGGAGTTGCACAATCTCATGGTCTAAGGAAATGATACTTGACATTAGAAAAGCTTTAGCATACGAACTACATGATCTTGTGCTAGGCTTAGGATTGGGTCTTGTCCATCACATCATTCTCCTAATGATGTGATCCCGTTATCAACGACATCCAATGTCCATGGTCTGGAAACCGTAACCATCTATTGATCAACGAGCCAGTCAACTAGAGGCTTACTAGGGACATGGTGTTGTCTATGTATCCACACATGTATCTGAGTTTCCTATCAATACAATTTTAGCATGGATAATAAACGATTATCATGAACAAGGAAATATAATAATAACCAATTTATTATTGCCTCTAGGGCATATTTCCAACAAGTGGATGATCAGTGCTTTTTGCAAGAGGTTTAGTGAAAAAGCAGTGGTTTTTGCAACGGATTAGTGACTTGGTGGTTTTCTGCAAACCTAGCCGCAAATGTAGTAATTTTATGCAATTGACTCGGTGCAAAGCGGGATGGACAAAACTGCTTGAGCGGATGTAGGCAGGAAGACTTGGAAGATCCTCACCCGATCCCACTTCATCGACGGCAGAATAAGCTCATTGGCCAACTTAGGTGGATCAAGTACCAGCGTTGTTTTTCTTTAAGAAGAACCAGCTATGTTTATTTAGGTATGTATATATAGTGGGGCCCTTATTTGAGATGGGCCTCAGGCCGCCGCACCTTTTGCCATGGCGGCCTAGGGCCGGAGAGAGAGACAGAGAGAGAGTAATTTTGCCGGTTTGTTGGTTCCCATCGCGCAGCAAGAGAGAGACCTTGCCTGGCAATTGCACCGCGGCAAAGGCGTCGGCCGATGGAGGTCAGGTGTCTGGGTTCGCAAAGCTACTCGTAAACACGTATGTGCATCGGTAGCTCCAGAGTCCCGGAGAAGGCGGATTGCTGGCATCGATCTCAGCTCCAAGGAAGACACGACGACTTTGGGCATAAGCGATGTTACAGATTCGTCTGTCCATGCGTTCAAAGCAATGCCGCTGTTTTCTAATCTAATGTTTTCATAATAGATAAACATAAAACCTAACAGCGTGACAAGTAGTCCCTTCTTTCCTGCAACCCCGATAGAGGCCTCTCCTCAACAGGGATTGGCACCAGCTCGTTACAACCCAGGCGGCGGTGTGACAGGCTGACGCGGATGCTGAGACATTCTCGAAAACAAAATGTGGGTGCTGTGCTGAGGTGATTTGGCGAGCGTATGTGTCGATCGACTTGTGTTTTTTACCCTGCAAGTTCCGATCGTGTATCCCTGTCTCTGCCTGTCTATTCACTTCGTTCGAACCTAGGGCATGTAACCACTTACTATCAGTTATTATCACCGGTCTTATGATAGCTCAGCCTTGTATAGGGACTGTGCCGTCGTAAAAATAATATGGTCACTGGAGGACCACGGCCAGGCGGTGATCTTTTACTATGATGATTAGTTAATAAAACTTAAAAGCAGAGAGCACTGCCGTTAAGCAAGCGAACGCGTGGGTGCCTGAATGGTGATCTGGTCTGAACGTGGATGCTTGAACGGCGGTCTGATCCGAGAGTACTAGCTGCACTGCGCTACCTAAGATTGCATGCATGCATGCATGACCACGATGACTCAAGAAACGGAGACATATATGCAGCAGATAAGTTTGGAATCTACGCACGTAACTCGCATGAACGAAACCGCGTGGCCCGACCCTGGCGGAAGAGCTGGATTGCATGAGGACGTGGTGTTGTGTGGTGTAAGAGTGGTTGGGTCCAATGGCTGACATCAAGCAAGCAAAGGAAAAGGGGACCTGGCACTCTGTGCCGTGCCGCGCGTGTCTGGACGCTCGGCCGGCCGGCACGCACGCACGCACGGCTTGATCCACATCACGGGTCGAGTCGACCCAGCGAGATGGATCGAGGCTTACGCATAGGCGTCCAAAGAGGGAGGGGCTCCGGATTTCGTCGTTGCCGCGGGACCGGGACGGGGTCCAAAACGCGAGAAAATCCGGTGGCTCGCCGCGCCGCTCGGGGCCCGGTGGCCCGGCGCGGCCTGCGCTAAATTGGCGTCAACCCGAACCGCAAATGGGGTTCGGTTCTTCTTGGTGCCTAGTGCACCCGTTTTTTTTAGAATACGCAAATTGCGTACCATATTTTTATAGAAGGGAGAAAATTTGATTACAAGAGGCCGATAATAGTGCGGACACCACCATTAGCCCACCCACACCATTACAAGAGAATAAGCTACACTCTTACGAATCTTTGTAAACCACCTACTCCGCCTCTAGCAAGTTTCCATTCCTTAATCTCCTCAAGAATGCTACTCGTCAGGGCCTGCGCATCTAACTGTTGTTCTCTCCGATTGAAGACACGGGCGTTCCGCTGCTTCCACATGGACCACGTGGCACAGATAACCAAAATGCCAAACCCACGCCTCTCCTCCTTTTGGAAGGCTTGTCTTTGCGCCATCCACCATTCCAGAAAGCGATCTTGGGGTGTCGTGACCGCGGTAGGCAGGTTCAGAACATCAAAGCAGCGATGCCAGGTCTCACGGGCATAGACACATTGTGCAAGGATATGATCAACATTATCCACCTCCTGGAGACATGTGTAGCATGCGGAAGGTTCGTCCTGAAGGCCATGCCTGGCACGACGATCCGAAGTCCAGATTCTCTTTTGCGTGGCCAACCAAGAGAAAATTTTGCACTTGAGTGGAGCTCAACTCCTCCAAATGGCTTTGGCCTGGGGGAAAGAGACCAAGCCGTGGCAAAGAGTGGCATAGGTGGACTGCGCTGAATAAGCTTGTGAGGCAGCACAGGGCCAAGAAAACACGTCCTCCACGTCGAGGTCTCGCTGCACCGTGGAGATGGCCAGCCGTAGATGCATGACTTGTAGAAGCACTTGGAAGGAGTTGCTGTCCGGGATGTCCAAAACCCATCTCTCATCCACAGTGGCCTGCTGCAGAGTTCTCTGATTTATCGTCCGAGTGTCGATTAGGGCATGAACCATGGGTGCAATGTCCTTGACCGCAAAGCCATGGATCCATCGATCTCTCCAGAAAAGTACTTTATCTCCTCTCCCAACAGAGATATGCATCAGGCTGTCCAAAATTGCTCTAGCATCATCATCCACAAAAAGAGAGAGCCCTTGCCATGGCCTGTTCGGATCTGTGCGTCGGAGCCACTCCCACCGAACCCTAAGGGCAAGCCCTTGCCGGTGCAAATCCTTGACTCCCAGCCCACCAAACTTCAAGGGACGGCATATAGAGTTCCATGCCACCAAGCATTGGCCACCATTGACTTTATCTTTGCCAGCCCAAAAGAAGGCCCGCATCCAACTATTAATGTCTTCCAGCACCCAAGTCGGGGCTTCGAGGATGAGCAGCTGGTGGATCGGCCTCGCCGCTATGACAGAGTTCACAAGAATCAGGCGCCCAGAACGCTGCATTAGGCCACGCTGCCATGCAGGGAGGAATTTTCTCATGAGATCGAGCAAGGGTTGCCAATCAGCCTTGGTGAGCTGCTTGATCGCGAGCTGGAGCCCGAGGTATCGGCACGGGAAGTTGGTCAGCGTGCACTGGAGGGTTGCCAGGATTCTCTCCTTGTCCTCCTGATCGCCATGAATGAGCGTGGCAGTAGATTTTCTGTAGTTGACCTTGAGGCCCGAAGCCTCGCCAAAAATCTGTAGCCCACATCTGATGAACTCGAGATCTTGCCTGAGGGGGTGTATGAAGAGGGCTACATCATCTGCGTATATGGAAAGACGCTGATGTGCCGAGATGCCCATGTAGCTTGTAATGATTCTCTCCTCAAGGTCTCTGGCGAAGATGGTTGTGAGGATATCCATAGCAATCACAAACAGGAGAGGCGAGACAGGGTCTCCTTGTCGCAGACCTTGGGCATGGTTGATGCGCCTACCTTGGTCACCATTGATCACAATTCTGGTGGAAGCTGATTGCAGTAGAATGATAATCCAGGAGATCCAACGATCACCGAATCCTTTGGCCTTGAGGACTTCGAAGAGAAAGGGCCATGAGAGAGAGTCGAAGGCCCTGGAGATATCAAGCTTGAGGAACACGCCTTTGCTTTTTCTCGCCGAGATCTTCCTAGACACCTGCCGCACGAGTAGAAAGTTGTCGTGCAAGCTTCGTCCCTTGATGAAAGCAGACTGATTGAAGGTGACGATATCTTGCATCCGCGGTCGTAATCTGGTGGCAAGCAACTTGGCGAATAGTTTGGAAATGCTATGGGGCATGCTAATGGGGCGAAAGTCAGCCACCGTGTCCGCGTCCGCCCTCTTGGGGATGAGCACAATCAACGCCCGATTCAGCTTGGCAAAACCTCGGCCGTCCCCAACGAAGATTTTGAGAAGGGCGGCCATTATATCCTTTTTTATGATGTTCCAGGCCTTGTGATAGAATGCTCCTATAAAGCCATCCGGGCCTGGAGCACGATCCGCAGGCAGCTCCTTGATGACGGCCCACACCTCCTCCTCGGTAAAGATCTCCTCCAAATCACTAAGGTCCACCGACTCCACGCCCAAGAACTGAAGATCAAGAGTGTGATTTCGGGCGTGGGCATTCCCAATGAGTGATTGGTAGGTTTCAGAGAACACCTCCTCCATCTTGTCATGATTTGTGAGGATCTCATCTCCGTGCCTAATATGAGTAATGAAGTTTTTAGCACGCCTTCCGTTCGCTACAGCCTGGAAGAATTTGGAGTTGGCATCGCCCTCTTTCAGCCACCGAAATCTAGATCTTTGCCTGTCAATGGTACGCTCAAGGGAGGCCAGCCCCAGCAGAGAGTGTTTCAGCGTGCGCCTTAACCATAGCTCAGATTTTGTCAGATGCCTAGCCTCCTGCGCCTTGTCAAATCTGAATATGATCCAGTTGGCGACGGCCATGAGCAGTTTAATGTTGCCCTGCTTCCGCTGGCCCCAAGCTTGCAGCGCCCTTGCTGCGTTTATAAGCAAGGCGTCCAGCCGTTTGAAGGGGTCCGTGATGGCGTCATCGCAGACCCAAGCCTCACACACCGCGTCCTCAAACCCCTCTAGCTTAGTCCAGAAAAGCTCAAACCGAAATCTTTTTTTCAGAGCAAGGGGGTGCTAGTGCTCAGGAGGAGAGGCGCATGGTCCGAGACACTCATGGACAGAGCTTGAAGCAGGTAGTCCGGGTACTCCAAATCCCAGTCCACCGAGACTAGAACGCGGTCGATTTTGGTCATGGTAGGGTTATCTCTTTCATTGGACCATGTAAATATCTGCTCGTGCATGTAAAGCTCTTTGAGTTCATTGTCATCAACAAATCGCCGGAACTTGTTCATCATGGGTCTGTTAAGGTTCGCATTGCTCTTCTCCGAAGCCCTAAGGATCATGTTGAAGTCTCCCAGGACGATCCAAGGTCCGGGGCAATTTGTTCTCCTGGCACCCAAGTCCGCCAATAATTTGGTTTTATCTTCGTCTCCTTGTGGCCCGTATACCACAGATATCCACCAGGCCCCTCCCCTCTTAGGCCAAACCTTGGTTGTAAGGAAGTTGTCATCTAACTGGATGTTATCTACATCGATAATGGTGGAGTCCCAGGCGAGTAGGACTCCACCCCTCGTCTCTATTGCCGGCAAGTATGAGTAACCATCAAAGGCCTGACCGAGGCATTGCATTAAGATAAAAGGGTCGATTACATCAAGTTTTGTCTCCTATAAGCAAACAAGGCTCGTCTTCACCATCGCCAAGAATTCTCTCACCGCCTTCCTCTTCGCCGGGTTATTTAACCCCCGCACATTCCAACAGATCAACGATGGGCTTAAATCCATGATAATTAAGTGCGCCATCGCCAAGCCGGCGATCGTGGCATCATGCCATGATCTCCATTGTCGGACGCTGATGTGCCTCTTGCAGCTGCGCTGTCTTGCCAAACAAGGCAGCAATCACCCTCACATGCTGCTCCCAAAGTGGTGAGTCAAAGAGGTCCTTAAGCTCTTGAACTGCATCATCATCCGCGATCATGTCCTCAGGCATGAGGCCCAATGTGCGCAGAAGCACATTCTCTGCCGGCATGGCCTTGGCAACACTGGACGAAGCCGAGCGCTTGGCAACTCTGGTGTTTCTTCTTGGGGTGCACGGAATGGTCTCGGCGTGGGAGGAAGAGGCCTGAACTTCTTTGAGGAGAGGGGGGGCAAGCTTCTTCAAGAGGTTGGAGCAGAAGGATTTGAGATTGGCATATGCCACGGCCTCCTGCTGAGTCATGCCCTCCGAGATCATGGCAGCCTGAAGTCCATCATCGTCTGGCCGAGCAGTAGCCGAAGCAGTCGCCGGCGCAGCAGCTTCCAGTTCTCCGCCAGTAGGGACGAAAGGCTCCAAGTCCATGCATGCAGCTACATGCAGCGGTGCATGAAACACATCAGCAACAGTGGACGTGGACGGGTTAGGCCCCACCTCGTTCTGTCCAGGCTTCAGGAACACAGCTTCACTAGTATTGGCTGATGGTGGGTCACGTCCTTGGGAAGGCCCCATCGCATTTGTCTCCTTCTCCGCCATATTTCCACTGGCAGTCCCCACCTCCAAAGTACTCTGGTCAGGCGCGATCCCCGAGCCAGCATTGGGACCTGCGGGGTCGACCGCAACCGCCTGCAGGATCCGAGCCTCATCCGCAGGTTCAGGCCCCACCATCCTGGGAGTTGTTGGGCAAGCCTGTGCCACGGGGCGGAGGGGGGCACAATGGCCGGCTCAATCATTGATGCCTCCGGAACCGCCCTGGGCGAGGCCGCATCCGCCGCTGTGGCAAGTTGGAACTGGGCAGGTCTGGAAGGATCCGCAGTCTGTCCAATCCTTCTCGCTGACTGGTCAGCAGACCCCACGGCAAGTTGGGACTGGGCAGGTCTGGAAGGATCTGTAGTCTGTCCAATTCTCCTCGCTGACTGGTCAGCAGACCACACGACAGCACCTGTAGCAGGCCGCGGGCCCGAATCCGCATGGCGCACATCGATCCCCGAGCTGGCAGCGCGGGCAGGTGCCTGCTTCCCAATCCCCGCAAAGGCCGGGAGGGCGGGAGTTGAATTTGGCCGCCCCTCATTTCCATCCATTGCACCCGGCCGCCCCGTCAGACGGTCAAAAGCTGAAACTCTGACGGATAACCTGTTTTGCACCAGAGAAGGTGGCCCTACTGCTGATATCATCTGCTTCTCTCTCATAGGCGGGATGCGCCATTCTGCTCCGACGATCCCAGGCGTCGTCCGCACCGACGAGGTTCCCGGCGACCGTCCATGACCGCCGCCATACGCTGAGCCAGGCCCCAGATAGCGGGCATCTCGAACGCCAAACTGCCAGGCTCTCCTGATTGGGACTCCACCGCCGCCACCGCCGCCTCCAAAATTCCGGTCCGGCTCCGGCAGCCCACTTTGACCACTGTCCGATGAGGACCCCAGGAAGAATGGCTCATCTCGATCTCCAAATTCTGCGACTGAATCAATGTGGATCAGGATCTTGTACTGCAACAGCGAGGGCTCCATGAGTGGTGCAAGCAGACCAGGCTCCGGGATCGCAAGCCATCACAGGGAGGGGATGGACTCGGGGTCCGCCGTCCAAGCAGAGAGCTTGAATGCCGACAAGTCGCTCCGCGAGGAGGTCTCCGGCTCCACCGAATCCATGATGCAAGCGGAGCCAAGCAGGTCCTCCGCGACCTCTCGCTCCCACGCATGCGGCGGCAATCCCTCGAGGACCAAGGACACCTTTGAGCAGAATCTGGCATGAACCGCCTATGCCTAACGAGTCCATTGCCGGAAGAAGAGACGAACGCCGTTGTGCTCCATGAAAGGCCTGGTCGCCACTCTGTTCCGGTCCTGTGGCCGTGCGAAAACGACCAGGAAATCCTCCGGGCGAAAACAGTGCACCGAAAGCCACTCCGGCTCGATGCCCATCACCGCATCCAGCGCCTCAAGGATGAAACTCGGGGAAAGGTCATGGCGTGCACCGCCGACATATGCCGCCAAGGCCTGCTGGAGACGTCCCTCGAGCACGGCCATGGACGGGGAGTGGAGAACGATGCAGAGGTCCTGCGGCCAAAGCTCCTCGATCGTGTGACTAACGAGACGGGGGGGACAAGCTGTGGCCAGATGGCGTTGGGGCCAGGGCCGCAGGTGGCGGCGGCGGCGTGGGGAGGATCTCGGCGCGCCGGTCGAAGCCGCCCCCACGAGCAACCGGAGCGGAATCCCGCCGCGCAACCTTTGCCGCTGTGATGCGCCGGAGATCCTCTTCGGGGGAGGGGCTGCGGGGCCTCTTGCACTCCTTGGACACATGGCCCGGGAGACCACATCAGAAGCAAACCACGTCGTTGGTGCAGTCCACCTTTAAGTGCCCGTCCTGGAAGCAGCGGAAACAGAGGCCCACCATCTCCGGTGAGACCTCGCAGCGCTCCCTGGGCGGGGACGGAACCTGTGGCGCCCGGGCGGCGGCATCTTGGCGGCGACGCCACAGCTCCCTCCTGGACGGCCGGGGCTGCTCCCAGCCAGGCGGGGCGACCAGGACAGCAGGCGCCGACGACTCGACCACTGGGCCACGCTCCTTGGAGGCCTCGGAGCCAGAGGAGATGCAAGGCCGGAGACCACCGGCCTCTCGCCAGGGGGGCGGATCGTGGAGGTGAACGAGCGGGGACTGTTGGCCATGCCTACGGCAGGGGACGGACGACCAAGGGGCGGAGGGGTGAAAGTGCGTTATATCGACTAGAGGGGGGTGAATAGGCGATTTTTATGAAAGTCTTCAAAACGTGGAAGTTATGAAGACAAACAGTAGAGATATGCCTATTACTATGCAGCGGAAGTTAGACTACACTAGGCAAGCCATGGTCAAGTATCAACAGAGTGAAAGCACAGTGACAAATAGCTGTAGTGTAATTAGGATCAGGTAGGAAGATACTATGAAGCCAAACAGATCATACACTCACGTTGTGAAGGCAAAAGATAGAACAGGCATGCAATGACTTCACAATGAGTGATCAGTAAGTAAAAGGAAGTGAAGATAAAACCAGTAACTTGTTGAAGACAATGATGTGTTGGACCAGTTCCAGTTGCTGTGACAACTGTACGTCTGGTTGGAGCGGCTAGGTATTTAAACCTTAGGACACACAATCCCGGACACCCAGTCCTGAACACGCAGCTCAGGACACCAAGTCCTCACCGTATTCTCCTTGAGCGAAGGTCACATAGTCCTCACCCAATCACTCTGGTAAGTCTTCAAGGTAGACTCCCAAACCTTCACAGACTTCGTTCACTGGCAATCCACAATGTCTCTTGGATGCTCTGAACGCGACGCCTAACCGTCTGGGGATGCACAGTCCTCAAGTGTAATAAGTCTTCAGATCACACAGACAAGAAGACTTAAGTGATGCCCAATGTTCTCTGGCTCTGGGTGGTTAGGGCTTTTCTCCTTGCTAGGAATTTTCTCTCAAAGGCTTTGAGGTGGGTTGCTCTCAAACGACAAAAACCGTGCACTGAAATCTGAGCAGCCAACCGTTTATGGTTGTAGGGGGTGGGCTATTTATAGCCACTTGGCAATCCGACCTGATTTGTCCGAAATGACCCTGGGTCACTAAGGAACTGACACGTGTCTCAACGGTCAGATTTCAAACTCTCATGGCAACTTTACTTGGGCTACAAGCAAAGCTGACTTGTCCGGCTCTGGACAAGATTCGCTCTCATTGTCTTCACTCGAAGATATAGGTTTTTGGTTTAGGCATCACTTTAGTCATTCTGACTGGTTCTCCTGGACCCCACTTAACAGTACGGTGGTTCCTATGACTCAATCACAAAAAGAAAAAGAACTATGAAAGATCTAAGTCTTCGAGCTCCATAGGCTTCATAACGTGTCTTCTTTTGTCATAGTCTTCAATGTGAATATCTTCATATACCACCTTTGGCTTCAATGTCTTCATACATTTTTAGGGGTCATCTCTGGTAGTGAAACCGAATCAATGAGGGACTTCTACTTGTGTTATCCTGCAATTCTCACAAACACATTAGTCCCTCAACTAGGTTTGTTGTCAATACTCCAAAACCAACTAGGGGTGGCACTAGATGCACTTACAATCTCCCCCTTTTTGGTGATTGATGACAAACTAGTTGAAGTTTTCAACGGGGAATATAGTCTGTGAAATTGTAAAGGATAAGGAATTGTCTTTATAAGTTGCAAGGGCTCCCCCTGAAGATGTGTATGTAAGTTAATTTGCTTTTGGAATGCAAATGCACATGGCAGGTTGTACTTGTGGAGATCCACTTCAGCTTATGATGACAATCCACTATGCATGTGAAAGTATATGAAGATAATGACATGCATAATGGAAAATGGACGTCTGCAGAATGAGATAAGTGTGGAATATATCTTCGCAAAACAGGGTGGCAAACAAGTAGCAGACGACCATCGAGTTTTAGTGTTACAACTCAAAGAACCAAATGAAGCAAAAACAAGAGTTGTAAGCATGAAGCAAAATATAGCAAAACATAAAGCACCCGCCCATATGGACCCGCTTGAAGACTATCAACCCATATGCTTCTCCCCCTTTTGTCAGCAAGGACCAAAAAGGTTTGAAGACATAGAGTGTCTATTCGTTCCCAGAAGCAGCAGGGTCGTTGGAGGTGTTTGGCGGTGCAGAAGAGCTTGGAGGTGCTGAAGCAGGTGGCGGTGATATAGCATCGTCTTCTTCATCAATGATTCTGGCAGTGACTGTGGCAGCAGATGAAGAAAACTCAGAGTCTTCAAGTGATGGTGTGTTTCGCATCACAGCCCTTCTAGGAGGTGTGGTGTCAAACTTGAATCGCTCAGTGAAGCCATCCTCTTCAAGTTCAGCTTCAGTACACATCATTGATAGTCCTTTCCATGTACGACGACAGGTTTCATGAGTGATGAAAGCATTCTTGGTGGCAAGATTTCAAAGACGATTAACATCCACCAAGAGGCTTTTCATCTGACGCTTTAGCCAGTCATGATGCCTATCTTGTTTTTGATGAAGGGCCACAAGAAGCTCTCGGTTATTGAGAACACGAGCGCGCTTCTTGGGTCTTGAAGCAGTTGCACTGTCAGTGGCTTCAGTTGAAGCAGGGTGCGGCGCACGTGTAGTGCCAGCCAAAGGATACACCCTGGAGATGGCTTGAACACCTTCATCGTTCTGAGTGAAGCTCTGGTGTTCTGCATTCTGAAGACTCAAAGGTTGCTTGGCAGGCTCAGGATATATAGCTTCAGCAGAGGTATCCACATCTGGCAAGAAGATCCGATGGTTGCGGGCTGAGGGCTGATATGAGATCGCAGAGTGAAGCTTGATCAGTCTCATTACCCAAGGAGCATAGTACTTTAAACCAAACAGATCTGAGCCTGATGCAGCTAGTTGGCGTATGAAGAAATCCTGTGCGTTGAAGCATTTGCCATGAAGGATACAGAATATCAGAGTCTTCATTGCACCCTCGATCTTGGCATTTGGAGAGTGCCCTTTGATAGGCCAGAGAGTCCACCGGATAATGTGATAGATGGTTCTGGGCAGGTACTCAAAGTCTTCAACGAAGAACTCTATTGGATAAGGAGCATCGTGGGGCAATGGCTTCATCATGGAGAGCATCTGACTCATATTTGGTTCATGCCTCTGGAATATGCTCTCAAGAGCTTCAGTGTGTAGTGGACAGCCTTCCTCGAAGAGTTCGCCAGGAGTGGGCAGGCCGGTGAGCTCAATGATATCGAATGCATTGGCTTCATGATGGACATTGCCGGTCATCCACTCCAGGTCCCAAGTCTTCGGATCTCTGTTGTATCCTTTGATGTGTAGGGTTGCATAGAATTGCAACAGAAGCTCTTCATTCCAGTGCTCTTCATCAGTTATAAACTACAGCAGACCCACTTGCTTGAAGCAATCCAGCGCTTCCTCTAAGCAGGGCAGACCAGTAATGGCTTCAACATCAAGGCGCTTGTGCGGGAAGATGCGACCTTGGTTGTATAGGATGCATGAATAGTAGCTGCGCTGAGGATAGCTCCAGAACCTATCTGATGAAATCCTTTCCCTTGAATAGGGGTTCTTGGAGTTGTTGAAGAACGTATTGTCTGCCTTAAAGCTATTGATGTCAAAGGAGCCAGGTGCTGATGCATGACCTGGGAACCTTGGCAGCCTTGGGACTGGCTTCTGGACATGAGGCATGTGCTCAACATGGTAATCAAATTGAGGACCAGCAGCAGACTCAGGAACAGAAGTGTCTGGATCAGTAGCTTCGCTGTCTGCTGAAGCTTTTTGTGGGGATGGCTCCACATTGGCTTCAGTGTTGGTTGTGGCAGCCTCAATATTTTCAGCCTCCGCTTGACTAGCTGGAGGGTCAGTCACAAGCACGTTCTCTTGGAGAACTGCTTCTTGATGGAGCATTGGATTGGGCTCTTGTGGTGCTTCTTCTGCGGCTGATGCAGCCGAAATGTCTTCAGCATAGACTGGAGGCCTTGGACCTTTGCGAAGCCTGCGGAATGCAGACGACGCCTGTGGGGTTGGAGTGGGCTGGGCTTCATTGTCTTCTTCCTCTTGAGGGCGATCCACCCATGATGCATCTTGTGCAATTGGCGTTAGAGGACGACCAATGCTGATGAGTTCGCTTTGTTCATACTGAGGAAGGGCTGCATCATCTTGTACATTGTCCTGATGACCAATGTCTTCAGCAGCAATGGGGTCGGCTGCTGCTATGTCTTCAGCTTCAGGGGCCTCTGTGGAAGCAGGCTCATGAACCGTCAGTTGTCATTCTGCATTGGGGTGAACCATAAAGATAGGTTCAACTATCAAGGGCTATGTGGGAGCAGCCCGAGATTTCTTGATCTTTCGCTTCTTCTTGCTAGGGGCAGTAGGAGAGGCTTCAGAGCTTTTCCTCTTCCTAGCTTCAGCCTCAGCAGTTCTTGTCTTCTTGAGCTCTGAAGCTGTTGACCGGCTCTTTGGCTTCGAGCCAGTCGTTGCAGTTGGGAAGACAATCGGAACTGCTTCCTGCCTTGGTGCCTCTGGTTCAGCTGGAACAATCTTCTTCTTTTTCTTTGCGGCCATCTTGGGGTCGATGCCAGGACGCCCAAGTGCCTTGCGCTTCTCAGCCTCATTGTAGGCTTGCACACATTTTTCAGCCAGAGACTTCATCCGCTCACGTGAACCCTGAGCTTCTGCATGCTTCTTCAAAAAGTTTTCCTTAAGCTCATGCAACATGATCTTGAAGCTCTTCACTTCTTGCACGCTGAGCTTGGCCATATTCTTCTTGAACTGAGCCTTTTCATGATCAATTTTCTGCTTCAGTTCAACAATGCGCTGGGCAATGGCAAGTTCTGAAGTAATTGCGCCTTGGAAGGCGACGCTGAGGCCAACAGGCAGCTGCAGATCTTCGAAGCTGATGTTTGGTGTGGCAAACCATTCGTTGATTAAGTTGTGGATGATGGCGACATCAAAGAGAGGCAAATTGTTGAAGATTTCAGCTTGTTCTTTGCTCTTGATGAGCTGCTCTAGAGCGTCATCTCCAAGATCTTCATCACTTGATAGATCAATGGCTTCGCTGCGCAGAATGGCAGCAGCTGTGAGCTCTTTGCCGGTGTGTGGCTGAGGCACCTTGGCCTTCCAGGGCTTGGAGACGCGGGATACGTCTTCAGACTGCACACTGGCTTCAGGAGGTGCAATTGCCAATGGCTTCGCCCTTGAGATTTTTGATGAAGGGGCTGGCCTTGAAGCTTTCGGCTTCTTTGACTGCTTGGGCTTCGGTACAACAGGAGCTTCATCAGATTCAGAGTCAGCTGGAGGGTCATTCACGGCAGTCCCTTGGACTAAGATGTGGGTGATGAGGCCCTCAAGGTTGGCATACGAACCGATGATATTGGGTTCTACGTAGCGTGTGCCATCTGCCCTTGGTGCTGAGGGACCAGGGTTGAAGTCTAACCCAAATTTGTTCTTGTTCTGCTTCGCTGATTGTTGGGCAAACTGGAAGTTCCGCTTGAATAGATTGTCGTCACGACACCAGAGTAGTGACGACGGATGTGCATCATCAGGCTGTGGCCCACGAACCATGCATGGATAGAAGCTTTGGGCGATAGCTTCATCTCTGGTCCTGGGTACAAGGTTCTTGTATAAGATGTCTCCCCACGGACTTTTGATGGCACTTTTCTCATCATACTCTTGGGTTGTGAAGCGGTATTTGAACCATTGTTCAGCCCAATAGCATCGAATCCATTGGATTCGGGACTTGCGCTGCCCATAATTCTCTTCAGGATCTGTTTTATACATTTCTGCCAGGTCTTCAAGCAGATCTTTGGAAGTTCCTCCACGTCTCTGTCTGCCCCCCTTCCTTGCTGCTGCTTCTGAAGCCATAAACTTTAACTTGAAAGGCTTCAAAACTTTCAAAGGCTTCAAAGGCTTTCTTTTGTTGGACCAACAGGAACTGGCTTCAGGAGAATTTATGTGATGCTGTAGGAATTCTGCAAATTAATGCAGACTATGAGAACCGAAGGATTCTCCCACAGACATGTACCTGTGACAGCATTAAGGTGCGAGGGAAGGGGAAGAGGTCATATGCATTCTCAGAAGATTTTGAAGATAAATCAGTTTAGAAGACATTGACCTCATCGTGCGAAGGCATTCACTCATAGATAAGAAGTTGGTTCCAGATTTGTACGAACCCACAGATCAGTACAAGTGAGGAATCTAACTACTTCATGACACACAAGTGAATATACTAGGCATGTTATGAGATGCAGATTGAGAGATATAACTTGTGTGAAGAGAAACTTCTTATGGTAGAAAGTGACAGAACCATGAGATCAACCGGGGCTGTAAAAAGAAGTTTTATTTACCACACTTGGAACTGCTAGACGGAGTGGGAGATGATGCCGAGCAGTTCAATCCTCTGTGCCCTAACTTGGCGACGGAAGACACCTATGGCGACGGCGGAGAGGACGATGTCCGCGATCAGCGTGAAGATGGCGTCGGAGAGGTTGCGGCAGCGAAGCGCTTCGTCGCCGGCGTCGTCGAGAGCTAGCGGTGGCGCTAGGGTTCGTGCGAGGGTGGAAGGAGATAATGACCGCGGTAAGTGTGAATTTATAGGCTCAGGGGTGGTACTGTGCTATTACACAGGTGCCCCTGGCGATTCGCATCTGAGGAACGCGTGGCCAGTTTGCGGAAGTTTGGGGTTTGTTCCACGTCCCACGCACGCCTGGATTGTCGGGCGGTCGTTCCTGCTTCTCCGGATTTTATGTGGAGGAATGAGCATTGAAAACGGACTTTATGGTTGTCACTATCTTCTGCTGACAAGGACTCAGTGAAGACATTCGACAGTTTCAATAGAATGCATATGACTTGGAGAGATAGAATTTGAGATAAAAAGCATAGAGAGATTAGGGTCCGATCACATTCACTTAGTTCAAAAGATTCAACCAAGAAGATATAGCTATAAGTGAATGCTGTAGAGGACAGAACACTAGTATATATATATCTATATAATCAATATAGTGAAGATAATCATGAAGACATGTTGAGATTGAAGCCAAACCAAATGTGAAGACATTGCAAGGTAACACCATGAGTGAAATACTTCAAAATAGAACGTTTGGTGGTGGCGTTACCCACCGTATGGGAAGTATTAGACCCAGACACGGCACACAATTATCGTGGCGCTCCGAAGTCAAATTCCATATTAATGTATTCACACTTAGAATGTATGTCTTCATTGATTGAAGATATACTTTACTTTGTGCGTTGCACATCTAAGTCATCATATGCATAAGTGTTAGGATGTGTGCCTGATCACAGGACATTTGAGGATTCCAGGATATTTAGCTCACACCGTAACTTGCAAAACCTCTTCTCATCCAAGGGCTTGGTGAAAATATCTGCCAATTGCTCTTCAGTGTTGACGTGTATGATATCAATGTCTTCCTTCACAACATGATCTCTGAGAAAGTGATGACGAATTTTAATGTGCTTTGTCTTCGAGTGCTGAACTGGGTTGTTGGCAATCTTGATGGCGCTTTCGTTGTCGCAGTAAAGTGGCACTTGCTTCAGATGAATGACATAGTCCTTGAGTGTTTGCTTCATCCACAGAAGCTGAGGCAGCAAGATCCAGCAGCAATGTATTCAGATTCAGCAGTGGAGAGAGATACACAGTTCTGCTTCTTTGAAGACCAACATACAAGTGATCGTCCCAGAAAGTGACATGTGCCTGATGTAGACTTGCGATCAACTTTGTCACCAGCATAATAAGCATCCGAGAATCCAACCAAATCAAACTCTGAGCCCTTTGGATACCATAATCCTAGAGTTGGGGTGTGAGCCAAATATCGAAGAATTCGCTTCACAGCTAAGTGATGCGACTCCTTTGGTGCCGCTTGAAATCGAGCACACATGCAAACACTAAGCATAATATCTGGCCTAGATGCACATAAATAAAGCAAAGAACCAATCATGGAGCGGTATACCTTTTGATCGAACTCTTTACCATTGTCGTCAGGACCTAGATGATGTTTGGCTGGCATTGGTGTTGTGAAGCCTTTGCAGTCTTGCATACCGAACTTCTTCAGGCAATCTTTGAGATACTTCTCTTGAGATATGAAGATGCCATTGCGTTGTTGTCGTATTTGAAGACCAAGGAAGAACTTCAGTTCCCCCATCATGGACATCTGATATTGCTCCTGCATCATATATCCAAACTCTTCACTGTACTTCTGATTGGTGCAGCCGAAGATAATGTCATCCACATATATTTGGCACATAAACAGTTCACCATCATATGTCTTCGTGAAAAGAGTGGGATCCAGGGAACCAGGTATGAAGCCTTTGCTCTTCAGGAAGTATTTGAGTGTGTCATACCAGGCCCTAGGGGCTTGTTTGAGGCCATACAGTGCCTTGTTGAGCTTGTATACCATGTCAGGATGTTTTGGATTTTCAAAGCCAGGCGGTTGTGCAACATACACTTCTTCTTCAATCTTGCCATTGAGAAAGGCACTTTTCACATCCATTTGATATAGAAATATGTTATGATGATTTGCATAGGCCAGCAATATGCGTATGGCTTCAAGCCTAGCCACAGGAGCAAATGTTTCATCGAAGTCAATGCCTTCCACTTGAGTATATCCTTGAGCAACGAGACGAGCTTTGTTTCTGACAACTTGACCATGCTCATCTTGCTTGTTGCGGCATATCCATTTGGTGCCTATTATGTTGTGCTTCCGTGGATCAGGACGCTTAACCAGTTCCCATACATTATTCAGCTCAAACTGTTGAAGCTCTTTTTGCATAGCTTGAATCCATTCAGGTTCCATGAAGGCTTCTTCAACTTTCTTGGGTTCTGATATTGATACGAATGCGAAGTGCCCACAGAAATTTGTTAGCTGAGTTGCCCTTGAACGAGTGAGTGGACCAGGTGCATTGATGCTGTCAATTATTCTGTTAATCTGCACTTCATTGGCAACACGAGGATGTACAGGGTGAAGACTTTGCTCTTGCTGATCTGGGTTGTTGTTGGGAGGAATGTCTTCAGGCTGAGCATTGTCTTCATGTTGATCAGGTGTTGAGATGATAAGTTCTTCTTCAGGATGAGCTTCAGAAGGTATAATCTCTCTAGTTCCCATAAGCTTGATTGATTCACTAGCTGGAACTTCATCTAGCACATTTGGCAGTTGCTCTCTTTGTGAACCATTTGTCTCATCGAACCGCACATCCACTGTTTCAACCACTTTGTAATGAAAGAGATTGAAGACTCTGTAGGAGTGCGAATCCTTTCCATATCCAAGCATAAAGCCCTCATGTGCTTTTGGTGCAAACTTTGAGGTGTGGTGTGGGTCCTTGATCCAGCACCTTGCGCCAAATACTCTGAAGTAACTGACATTTGGCTTCTTGCCAGTTAGGAGTTCATAAGATGTCTTGTTCAGAAGTTTGTGAAGATAAATACGATTGATTGTATGGCATGCAGTGTCAATGGCTTCAGTCCAGAATTTTCTTGGAGTCTTGTATTCATCTAGCATTGTTCTGGCCATCTCAATTAGTGTTCTGTTCTTGCGTTCGACGACGCCATTCTGCTGTGGCGTGTATGGAGCTGAGAATTCATGTGTGATGCCCAAGGTATCAAGATATGTATCAAGGCCAGTGTTCTTGAATTCAGTGCCATTGTCACTTCTGATGTGCTTTATCTTGGCACCAAAATTGTTCATAGCTCGATTGGCGAAGCGTCTGAAGACATCCTGCACTTCAGTCTTGTAAAGGATTATGTGCACCCAAGTATATCTAGAGTAATCATCAACAATGACGAAGCCATAAAGGCAAGCAGTAGTAGTAAAAGTTGAGTAGTGAGTGGGACCGAAAAGATCCATGTGGAGCAGTTCGAAGGGTTGAGTAGTAGTCATGATTGTCTTCGAAGGATGTTTTGCCCTCGTCATCTTCCCTGCTTCACAGGCACCGCACAAGTGATCTTTCTTGAACTTGACGCCCTCGATGCCTATGACATGCTTCTTCTTCGCAAGGGTGTGGAGGTTCCTCATGCCAGCATGCCCAAGCCTCCGATGCCAAAGCCAGCATGCTGAAGCTTTTGCAAGAAGACATACTGCAAGTTGTGGCCCTGCTGAGAAATCTACCACGTACAGATCATCTTTTCGATACCCTTCAAACACTAGAGACTTGTCAGATTCCATTAGTACTAGGCAACGATATTTTCCAAACATTACGATCATGTTCAAATCGCAAAGCATTGAGACAGACATTAAGTTGAAACCAAGGGATTCAACAAGCATGACTTTATCCATGTGTTGATCCTTTGAGATTGCAACTCTACCTAGACCCAATACCTTACTTTTACCAGTGTCAGCAAATATGATGTGGCTCTTGTCAGATGGACGTAAGGTTGAGTCCATAAGAAGACTTCTTTTGCCAGTCATGTGATTTGTACACCCACTGTCAATAATCCATTCTGAAGACTTTGAAGATGCTGGTGTCGTACCCTACAGTGCAGTTAGGGGGATAGGCTTCACGAAGAGAATTGTGAAGCAAAAACATTTGACGAACCAGTGGGTTATGAAAACTTAGATCCATATTAGGACTAATAGGGAGAGTAGCATGCGATTCAGGAATGAAGTACATAATGATGCCATTCGGGCATTTTATCTTGCGCCCTATAAGATTTTTAAGGTCCCCAGCAATAGCGTCAGAAGATTTTGGTTTTCTGCTGGAGACCTTTCCCTGCAAAAGAGAGTTAAGCCTTCTTAACCACCCACATCTTCAAGGGGGCTTAGAAGCAATAAGTCTAAGTGCAGCATCTGAGAATTTTGGCTTTGAAGCCTTAGCAAACAGTCTTACAGGTGGACAATAGTACTCATAAGAATAAGCAGAATAATTTTTGGTCATATGAACATGACGGTTTGATGAACCGCTTTCATATTCATATGTCTGAGTACGGTTTCCCTGCAAAACATTTGTGTTAGTGTGACTCAGGTGAGTCCTCTGTTTGTATGAAGCCTTTGGACCGTATGAAGCCTTTGGTCTGAGATTTGTCTTCTTCAAGTGAGGTGTCATGAAGACATTCACAGGAAGATTTTCTAGACACTTTTTCGGAACCCAGATCTTCTTCATAGGCGGTCCATTCCTGCAGTTAGTACCAATGTACCTGGCAAACACTTCACCATTCTGATTCTTAAACGGTATATAGTTTGCATCAAAGGATTCATCAATGATAATGGGGTTAGCACAAGTGAAGCCAGATAAATTGGATGGATCTGCTGAAGGTTCCTTTGCAGCAACCCACTTGGTTTTGGGGTACTGCTCAGGTTTCCAGTAAGAGCCATCTGCATTTATTTTCCTTACGAACCCAACACCCTCTTTCCTAGGGTTTCGGTTCAGAATCTGCTTCTTGAGGACATCACATAATGTCTGATGTTCTTTAAGACTTTTGTACATCCCTGTTTCAAGCAATGTCTTTAACCTAGCATTCTCATCAGCAATAGCAGTGGTATCCTCAACAGAGGGGTTAGTTACCACATCAACAGTTGAAGATATTGCAACAGCAGTAGCAGAGGAACATTCAGCAACAGAAGTAGCATTATCACGCTCAATGCATTTAAGACATGGTGGTTCAAATCCTTCCTGAGCGGAACTGATCTGTTCGGTGCGAAGTGACTCGTTTTCCTTTTGAAGATCTTCATGAGCCGCTCTCAATTTCTCAAGTTCTTGCTTCCTTTGAAGATAATCATAGGAAAGCTTTTCATGGGTTGTTGAGAGAGTATCAAGACGATCTTCAAGTTCCTGATACTTAACGTGAAGATTTTTTATGTCTACAATTAAGGATTCAGATCGAGTCATTTTAGCACCCAACAGATCATCGCTTCTGTCTAACAGTTTTTGAATATGTTCCATGGCCTTTTGTTGTTCAGTTGCAATTTTAGCAAGTGTTTTGTAGCTGGGTTTTGAATCACAATCAGAGTCATCGTCACTGGATGTTTGATAGCGAGTAGTGCGTGTGTTTACCTTGGCACCGCGTGCCATGAAGCAGTAGGTAGGAGTGGAGTCGTCCTTGTCATTTGCATCGGTGTCGGTGATGAAGTCATTGTCTTCAATGTTGAAGATGGACTTGGTGACGTATGCTGTAGCCAGACTTGCAATACCAGAATCAGACTCCTCCTCAGACTCCACCTCTGCCTCCTCAGAAGCGGACTCCTCCTCAGAATCCATTTCCTTGCCAACAAACGCACGTGCCTTGCCAGATGAGCTCTTCTTGTGTGATGAAGACTTTGAGGAAGACTTGGAAGAAGACTTTGAGTATTTCTTCTTCTTCTTGTCGTCAGAGTCATATTCCTTGCTCTTCTTCCTCCTTCTGTTCTCATTGTCCCACTATGGACACTCGGAGATGAAGTGTCCAGTTTTCTGGCACTTGTGCCATGTTTTCTTCTTGTAGTCATGAGCAGAAGCTTCATCATTCCTTGAGCTTAATCGTGAATACTTTCTGAAGCCTTTCTTCTTGGTAAACTTTTGGAACTTCTTCACAAGCATTGCAAGTTCCCTTCCAATGTCTTCAGGATCATCAGAACTGCTGTCAGATTCTTCTTCAGATGAGGAAACAGCTTTTGCCTTCAAGGCACGAGTTCGCCCATAGTTTGAACCGTAGATATCTCTTTTCTCAAAAAGCTGAAACTCATGTGTGTTGAGCCTCTCGAGTAGGTCAGACGGATCGAGTGTCTTGAAATCAGGACGTTCTTGAATCATCAGGGCTAGAATGTCAAACGAACTATCAAGTGATCTCAGCAGCGTCTTCATGATTTCATGCTTGGTGATCTCAGTGGCGCCGAGGGCTTGAAGCTCATTTGTGATGTCAGTGAGTCGATCAAATATGTGCTGGGCATTCTCATTGTCATTTCGCTTGAAGCGGTTGAAGAGATTGCGAAGGACACTGATTCTTTGATCTCTCTGTGTTGAGATGCCTTCATTGACCTTGGAGAGCCAGTCCCAGACCAGCTTGGATGTCTTCAAAGCACTCACACGGCCATACTGTCCTTTGGTCAGATGACCACAGATGATGTTCTTGGCAGTAGAGTCCAGTTGAACGAATTTCTTGACATCAGCAGCAGTGACACCTTCTCCAGCCTTGGGAACGCCGTTCTCGACGACATACCATAGGTCGACGTCAATAGCTTCAAGATGCATGCGCATCTTATTCTTCCAGTAGGGATATTCAGTTCCATCGAAGATGGGGCACGCAGCGGAGACTTTGATTATCCCTGCAGTCGACATAGCTAAAACTCCAGGTGGTTAAACCGAATCACACAGAACAAGGGAGCACCTTGCTCTGATACCAGTTGAAAGTGCGTTATATCGACTAGAGGGGGGGTGAATAGGCAATTTTTATGAAAGTCTTCAAAACGTGGAAGTTATGAAGACAAACAGTAGAGATATGCCTATTACTATGCAGCGGAAGTTAGACTACACTAGGCAAGCCATGGTCAAGTATCAACAGAGTGAAAGCACAGTGACAAATAGCTGTAGTGTAATTAGGATCAGGTAGGAAGATACTATGAAGTCAAACAGATCATACACTCACGTTGTGAAGGCAAAAGATAGAACAGACATGCAATGACTTCACAATGAGTGATCAGTAAGTAAAAGGAAGTGAAGATGAAACCAGTGACTTGTTGAAGACAATGATGTGTTGGACCAGTTCCAGTTGCTGTGACAACTGTACGTCTGGTTGGAGCAGCTAGGTATTTAAACCTTAGGACACACAGTCCCGGACACCCAGTCCTGAACACGCAGCTCAGGACACCAAGTCCTCACCGTATTCTCCTTGAGCTAAGGTCACATAGTCCTTGCCCAATCACTCTGGTAAGTCTTCAAGGTAGACTCCCAAACCTTCACAGACTTCGTTCACTGGCAATCCACAATGTCTCTTGGATGCTCTGAACGCGACGCCTAACCGTCTGGGGATGCACAGTCCTCAAGTGTAATAAGTCTTCAGATCACACAGATAAGAAGACTTAAGTGATGCCCAATGTTCTCTGGCTCTGGGTGGTTAGGGCTTTTCTCCTCGCTAGGAATTTTCTCTCAAAGGCTTCGAGGTGGGTTGCTCTCAAACGACAAAAGCCGTGCACTGAAATCTGAGCAGCCAACCGTTTATGGTTGTAGGGGGTGGGCTATTTATAGCCACTTGGCAACCCGACCTGATTTGTCCGAAATGACCCTGGGTCGCTAAGGAACTGACACGTGTCTCAACGGTCAGATTTCAAACTCTCATGGCAACTTTATTTGGGCTACAAGCAAAGCTGACTTGTCCGGCTCTGGACAAGATTCGCTCTCATTGTCTTCACTCGAAGATATAGGTTTTTGGTTTAGGCATCACTTCAGTCATTCTGACTGGTTCTCCTGGACCCCACTTAACAGTACGGTGGTTCCTATGACTCAATCACAAAAAGAAAAAGAACTACGAAAGATCTAAGTCTTCGAGCTCCATAGGCTTCATAACGTGTCTTCTTTTGTCATAGTCTTCAATGTGAATATCTTCATATACCACCTTTGGCTTCAATGTCTTCATACATTTTTAGGGGTCATCTCTGGTAGTGAAACCGAATCAATGAGGGACTTCTACTTGTGTTATCCTGCAATTCTCACAAACACATTAGTCCCTCAACTAGGTTTGTCGTCAATACTCCAAAACCAACTAGGGGTGGCACTAGATGCACTTACAAGGGGGGCGCGAGAGGTGGCCGCCGGGACCGGGGTAGCCAGCGGCGGGAGGTGGACGCCGCTGCCGGTGTGGCAGGCGGCGGGGGATGGACGCCGCTGCCGGAGTGGCAAGCAGCGGAGGGCTCGGGAGCAGGGGCTCAGCCTAGTCCACCCGTTTGACCTGGTCTGCGCTGCCTACTAGTAGTACCGTCCACAGTCCGAGTTTTGAACCCGGGCCTACAGGCTAGAAGGTGGCAACGGAAATCTGTTTTTTTTCTTTTTTTTGGGAGAACGGAAATCAGGTTACTGCCAGCGCGAATCACGAGGTTAAACCTGATTTCCGGGGTGGACGCCGCTGCCGGAGTGGCAAGCGGCGGAGGGCTCGGGAGCAGGGGCTCAGGAGCGCAGGGGCTCAGCCTAGTCCACCCGTTTGACCTGGTCTGCGCTGCCTACTAGTAGTACCGTCCATAGTCCGGGTTCTGAACCCGGGCCTACAGGCTAGAAGGTGGCAACGGAAATCTGTTTTTTTTTTGCTTTTTTTGCGGGAGAACGGAAATCAGGTTTAACCTCGTGATTTGCGCTGGCAGTTAAACTGAAGAAGAAGAGCTTCGCGCTGCCACCTCGTCGTCCCATTCAGGCTTCCCGCCTTTCTTCAGAAAATCTCCACACAAATCACTCCAGGCAATTACCTCTGGACAGTCGAGCATCTCCAATAGATAATGTAGATTATAGATGTAAAACTAACTTTACATCTCCGAGGTCCAAAACCCCCTCTACAACAGATGATGTAGATGCAAAAAAAATTACATAACCGTTTTTCGAAGAAGTAAAATACAACAACTTGAGTTACAAATTTGCATCTCTCTCTACAGAAGATGTAAAAACGATGATCGCACGCCAATTGCCCAACTGCCTTCATACGGCTTCCGCCTGCCCGACCCCTGGCCGCCCAACTCCGCCGCCGGCCGATTTCACCCAAAATCGTCGCCGCCGCCCGCCCGCCCATCTCCGATGCGACCGTGACTCCGTTTGCCTGTCCCCCGCCGCCTACCTCGCCTGAGTAGCGACGGTTGTCCCCCGCAGCCACCGCTTCGAATTGAAGCTTCACAAGAGGTCTGGCTGCCATAATGGCTTCCATAGTGCGGTCATGGACGGGCTAAGCGTGTTCCTAGCCTTGACCCACCGTCGGAGGTAGGGCAGGTGAGCCACGCCGCCCACCCAACGGTCGTCTGCCTTCGTCGTTCTTCCCGCCGCTCCTCCAATGCTCCTCTGCCGCCCCTACGCCGCTCCTCTGTCGTCCTGATTAACCACCCCCGACACACATCGGATGCCCCTTCTCCACTC
>NC_041390.1:467196503-467198771 GCF_002162155.2 Triticum dicoccoides
CCCGAATCGTGCCGCGCCGCCGCCGCCCCATTTTGTCTGCCCCCACTAGTTTTTGCATCATCTATTGGAGTTGCTCTTTCACATCTTCAATATACATCATCTGTTGGAGTTGTCTTTTGTTTAAGATATAAAAGGCATTTTACATCTCCTGTTTCACATCTCCTAATTTGCATCTTTTATTAGAGATGCTCTAAGATGGCAAGGTCCACATGTTTCGGAAAAAGGAAAATCCACATACCCAATGATTGCCCATGAACAACACAACTCTCTCAAAGGTCCTGACAAGGCCCCTACCGCCAGATAGAAACTGTTGGCACATTGTGCATGCATGTGTGTACGGGCTCAAGTTCCAACCCAGCCCCAGCCCCAGCCACAACCGACCTGCGGATCCGGTCCTCCGGTGGGAAAAGAGAAGAACACGGACGGGCACGTGTCGACCAGTTTGTGTGGGTAGGTAACTCGATATCCGATCGGCCGTGTCACCGTCTGACGACACGTACGTACGGGCGCGAGCGGGACCAAACAGTCCGGCACCGCCTCATTTAATCCTCCAGCTGCACCTGCACTCGTCGCCGTAAATCTGTGCTGTGTTGATCTCGCGTCGATGGAGAAAGGTGATGCCACCATGATCCAGCGGCTACTGCGTGTGGTGCATGTGTACGAGTTATGATTGGCACCACGACGAGTTTTCTGAGCCGGATGCAACCCCGGATTGGTGAAGAGCAGCTAGGCCAAGTCCTCTGTGCGCCGCGTTAGTTAATCGAGCCATTCATTTTGGCGGCATCTATCTATGTGGACGTTTATCCTTGATTGATTTTCCATCAACACGCACACAACAGCGAGTTAAAAGCGCGGTAACAGCTACTGTTCCTATGCATGATGCCTAAGTAACACGTACGGGGACTGTACTATGGCCGACCTCTCCCACAGGCCACAGCCAAGTTGCGAGACCGATTAAGATCCTGGCTCCAGGCCGGCACGGGTATCCATCCACTAGCTAGCTCTAGACTACGTAGATTATAACCGGAGTAGCGGACCGAGTCCACTGCTGCTTATCTGCACATGGCTGATGGCTCATACGTAGTTGCTTCGGGTCCCGCTCACCACCTTTCCTTTCCTAAACCGACCGATACGTACCACCCCATGCCGCATCGCGTATGCAAAACAAAACTAGTGGAGTAGTTCCCAATTGCATATGCAATAATTTGCAAGGACGGATGGACAAAAAGTTTTGTTTCTGAAAATACCGGCTCCGGCAAGGGAGGGGTAATGACGGCGGCGTGTCTTCGACTCGCTTCAATTGTTTATACTCGTCGCTATGTGGTCTACAGATTTGGATGTATTTTTATTTTATTTTTGGTGTTCGTTGTACTGTCATGATTGAAAATGAATAGATCAAAAAAATTTACGCAAAAAAAGAAAAAAAAAAGAGTAGCTGATGAAACTAACTCAATTCAAAATTACAACATTTATTTACTACCTTCGATTTATATAATAAGTGTCATAGTTTTAAACCAACCACAGTTCAAAACTGCGACACATATTTTGGATAGGAGTGAGTAGCAATTAGAGGGTGGTGTATGGCGCATGGTATTTCCATGCCCTCCCAATCAATATATTGGATGTTTGTTAGTACACTGGAGTATAGAAGCTTGATCTCCTCGCATCGTGGTGCAATAAGGTTCCATTTGAACTTTTTCTTTGGCGCAGTAAACATAAGTAAACAACTAAGGTTTCTCCGAGTCTACCAGTTAACATAAGTAAACAACTAAGATAGTTGTGCTTCCGCATATCTTTTTCTTAGTTGGAATTTGTTGCATGGTCACATCCGCACTAACAAATGCTAGTGGTACCTGAAATCAAGTTTTACAAAATTTATTTCTGCAATCTTCCTTAGTTAGTTCATGGGCGATACTACCTTGAACTCGTTGAAGGATTGGAGGAGCCCCTCCCCACCTCCTTGACAAGTGGACCATGTGATGATAGATCCTTTGCCTCGCCATTGATCTTGAAGACCACATTCTCAGAGTTGGACCTCGGGATCATCTTCTGGAGACCAGCCTCCTTAGCAAGCTGAGTTAGAAGCCGGCACACCATGAGTTTGGCTAACTCGGGATTGTTGTCCCTGAGGACCGCTCCTCCGCCTCCAAAATCATGGCCTTCTACATACTCACATCTTCGGTGGCGTGTAGAGCCACTATTTCAACAGATGTTGTAGTACTCCTCTTCACTTGTGACCGTACCGACTAAAGAACAGAAAATACCCCC